>NW_020194667.1:600000-915906 GCF_002865645.1 Hyaloscypha bicolor E
GTGCATCGAGGCGGAGATAGGGAAGGTGTGTGAGGTCGGAGTGCCGGAGTCGGAGCGGCCTGGTGCTGGTTGGAGAGGCTGCGGCCGACCTGATGGCTCGCTGGACTTTCGCTTGAAGTTGTGTGGCTTGGTCTTCAGATTCTGCGGGAGTTGTTCGGGATCGTTGACACCATGTTGAGCCATAAGCTTTTGCAGCTTTGTTGGGCGAGGCTTGCGTGTAGACTTGGAGGCGTCAAGGATGGGTGGAGCCTCGGGTGCAACGGGTGACCATTTGTGGAGCTCTTGTCTGAAGAAGTTCGTTTCGAAAGCCAGCAGGATCTCAGCACCTTCGATCTTGCGGAGGTAGAACCGTTGAGTCTCGGCTTCCTCTGCTGTTCCCAACACAGGATTGCAGAAAGGAGAAACGTGTGATCGGAATTCTTGCGCATTGTCGATGATCTTTGCAAGAATCTCTTCCTCATCCGGTTGGAAAGGAAGTGATGGGATCTCATCTTGCCATGATTGCAAGTCCTCCAATTTTGGTCGAGCGGCGTCTCTTGGGATTTTTACTCGCCAATCACAAATAGGACAAGTATACTTCTCATCGTCCTTGACCTTTCCGCGAGCGATCTTGAGACATTTGCCGTGGTACCTAACGACTTTAGTGATGATCAGAAAGTGAGATAAATTTACCTACCATTCGTGGCAGAGCTCGCACTCAATCATCATACCAGCTTCAACACGACGGCAAATACAAAAGACCTCTCGAAATCTTGGATCCTCCCAGCTATGTAACTTAGCATCCGATGGGCTGGGTTCTCGTGAAGCAGGCTCGGCGGGAACTCTTGGCTTGTCTGAGTTGATATCGAAGCAGTCCAAGTTGCGCTCCAAGACATATTCCATGTGACTCTTCAGAATATGCAATGGGGCATTGGCCTTTCCGAATAGCTTCTTGCCCTTTCGCATCCAGTCTTCGTGTCGCTTCTGTTCCTTCTCCAAGTCTAATGTACCGCTTGGCTTGCTGTTGAGCTCTGCGAGGCGTTCGGTTGTTTCACGAACCTCTTGATACTTCGGTCTCTTAGTAAAATCCTCGTTTCGACTTCGCTCGTAGAGAGACAAGATCTGTCGATGAGCCTCACGCTGCTTGTTTAGAATCTGATCAACAGCACTGAGAGTCTCTGTAGACACCGGTAGAGCCGCAGCCTGAGCTTGCTGCGACAAAGCTTCCAATTGTGGGTAGTGAATGGCTTCAGCTTGGATGAGCTCTTGTGCCTTGGTTTCCCATTGCATTCCGGCGGCGCGTTGTTCCTTGTAATGGTTAAGATAATCGTTGTATTCAGGAATCTCAAGCTTGACGGCCTCGTCGATAATGTCTGACACTTCCTTTAGACTGAGGAATTTGCCACGATTATCGCGCGCACGATCATTCCACTTCATCTGTTGGACCAGTTTATCCAATTGCTCAACTTCTGGCATATCAACGTTGAAGCTTCGGCCAAGCTCAAGAAGCTCCTCAAATTCCTGGGTTTGGCGCAAGACGACGTTCTTGATGGCGTCCTTTGCGTCGAGTCGAAATTGTTCGATGGCAGCAGCACGTTCGCTAAGCTGTGTAATTTCAGGACAGTCAAATCCAAGCGTCTCGGCCTGCTCCAGGAGCTTGACAACGTTTTCCACCTTTCGAAGCTCGCGATCTCTTTCTTCGAGTTCTGCAGCCTTGCTTCCCTTTCGCCAAGCCTTTTCGTTCTTTCGACGGTTCTGCTGCTTTCGCACAATGTAGTTTGTTGCCTCGTCGACCCATTCATTGCATCGGTCAACAAAAGCTTTCAATTCCGGAAGCGATTTCAAGTCGTAAGGAATCCTCTCGCCTTCGTTGAGAAGGGCCCGCAAGACCTTCAGCGGAGGCTTGTCGCTCTCTTCAAGAGCCTTTTCTACTTTGTCTTCCCAGATTTCTGGTAATTGAGCTTTATCGGCAACTTTCTGATACATACTCTCAATCGCCTCCGCAGTACGGCGATAGTGAAGCGTGTGGTTGTTGCCAGCATATCGCTGGTCTTCAGGCATGTCACAACACTCGTGGTTGCCAGCGTGACTGAGACACAAGACCTTGCCACTGGTTTTGCACTTGAACCGAGACAGGTAGGCATATGCTTTGCAATACGCGCACTGATATTCTTCCTCGGGGACGTCGGCGTCATCGACAACAAAACCAATGTGGCACCTAGGTCCAGCACCCTCAACTTCGTCAGTGATAACGCAAGGGCCACCGTGTTCCTTATGCTTGTCGAGGAAGTTCTTCCGTGCCATGGCCTCGCGATCTCGAAGCCGTTCTAGTGCAGGAGCTAACCACTTCGCCGTCGCAATTGTCACACCACCGGTCGCGGCACCTTCACCAGCGGTCCAAAGAAGCTCATCGTGAGAAAAGCAGGGCTGTCTTCGGAATTGTTGGAGTCGCTCCACACCAGCATCGCCAAATGGTTCCCAGCCGCTAGGTGCAAGGTTCACGGCTTCGTTGAAGTTGAATCCATGATTGAATCCGGCATGGTATGCTTGTGGGAAAGTGATGACAAATTGACCAGCTCTTTGATCAAGAGCATAGACTCTGACACCAGCCTTCCTAAGTTGCTCGGGAGTCAAGAGAGTGACCAATTGGAACAAAAGATCCGGTTGGGTTTCGAAGAGTTCCGGAACTGCCTCTCGCATGGCTGCCTCGAACTTCTCGGCATCCTCTCCGGGAATGCCGTACCAGGTTTTCGTCGAGCCGAAATGTTGGTAGTTTGCTGAGTATGCGTAATGGTCCTCGTTGTGCCAACAGAAGGTCGAAAATATCATGCCAACATAAAGCCACGGCACGGTCATACCGGAGATATCTGATTTGATATGGCGGAATAGCGAGTCTGGGTGTAGGGGCATGATATTCAAGTTCCATGGATCGGTCGAGTACGGATCCTGGGGATTCTTTTCGATGGTCGGGAAACCACTTCCGTGAGTTGTTGAATGAATATCAGCACCGTATTCAACCTCGACGGTCTCTTCCAAGCTGGCCACGAGTCGCCAGAATTCTCTCTCGATATCATCCTCAGTGACGGGTCGAGGACAATTGAGGACAGGATCGAACGGCATCTTGTTTTGAAAGTAGCCTTCCTTGAAATCCGCCGCCTTCTCCTGGAATTGCTTAAGAGAGTAGATACCACCTTCTTCGAAACCGAAATTGCCATCGCCAACAAGACATCTTGGACAATGCCAATCGTAGTCGGGCTTGTGTGCAACTTGAGGATCTAGACAATTCATGTGATAGCTGTGATCGCATGACTCGCAAATAAGAAGATTGCCTAGATCTTCATTCTTCCCGCAATGCTCGCACCTCTGATGTATGCCTAAGTATACGTTTGGGAAGTAGGATTTAAGTTTAGATTTGCTTACCTCACCGGGGGCGGAAGAACCACGCGCGCCGGGAATTCTTGGCGGTGTCGGGCGGAACAACGTCATGTGAGATCCAGCCACAGTTGGGACCGCATCTGCAGGGCTGCCATTAGCCGGGATCTCCATCGCCAATCGAATCGCGCGACATTGCAAAATCGGGGTGCATTGACCGCATCCTTGACACCGCATCACGCCGGGATAGCATCCTCAGAGAAGGAAATGGCCACATACCTTTCTTGAGACGCTTGCTTCGTCGTCCACCATTTTCGCTGTCTTCTGCTTGGCTTCCCTTCCCCCGTGAGTCGAGGCTGTCATGGCTCAGTTGTCGCTTCAGCATCGGATTGGAGGTGAAGCCATTGACGACGGGCGCTGAGCTGAGGGCCGATGGGCGATACTCGGGAGTGGCTTTGGCGGAAGACATGGGGCTGTCAAACGGCCGTCGGGGAGGGGTGAAGCTACTGCTTTCCTCGCGCTCGCGTCGGTTGATATTGACGGGTGCAAAGGTTGCTGGATTAGCGTTGACGGGTGTGAATCCACCGGCGTTGACCGGAGTGAAGCCCGAAGACACCGGTTGTGGAGTGTGCGCAGGAGAATCCAACATGGGAATATTTTTCATGGTCTTCTCAAATTCATCCTTCAACATGGATGCATTGAGAGCTTCAGAGGCTCGAACGGCAGGAGACTCGCCTCGAAGACTTGAAGGAGTGTGGTGGTGTGATTTCTTCATCGGTGAGTTTGCTGGAGATGGTGTGAGAGGACCTCCATATTCGTACTCCAGTTGCTGATGTACTCCTGGCTTCGCCAATCGGAGGTATTCCTCGTACGGGAAGAGCCATCTTTGGTAGGAGTTCTTGAGTGATGTCGATAGTGAGGACATGATCTTCCCACTGTAACCCAAATCTCGTCCAATTTCAGCCCATTTCTTAAGCTTGCACACCTTTTCGAAGCCACCCCTCGTTTCAACAGCCTTCTTGAGTTTATACAAGTCGAGGGGCCGCTTGTCGACGCTGGGAAATCGATTAAGGTTGGTTCCATGTTGCTTATGGAATTTCGCAAGTTGATCGAGATACGTGAGATTCGCACGGGTGCCTGGTAGATGCGTTAGATGGAAAATGGTGGACAGGCCCGCCTGCCAAATTGTGCTGTACTCACTTCCTTCAACCGAATTCAACTCCTGCTTCCTCGTCTTGAAATGAAATCGCTGCCAAAAATCAGCATTGCGCTCCGATATGATATAATTGCTGATGGTTCGTAGAGCGCAGCAAGCCCAGGCATTGATCTATCGCATTGTTGAGCTCCAGGGTTGTGATAACATACCTCTGTGTCGATTGCAAAATCCGGCTTCCAGGAATCTGGTGGGATTATCTTGCAGATCCCATACTGTTTAGCCTCCGGAGAAATCTTCTTGATGTATGCGAAGGGGTCGCTGAATTCTTCGACCGTCGGTCTGTATGTGGGAGCCTCCTGCAAACCGTGAGGTCGTATCCTCTTGCTCGTCTCTCGGCTAGCTGTTGGTTGCCCCCTCCTCTCGACGCTGGTCATATCCAGGGGTGCGGAGTGCATTGCGCTCAGAGGCTGCTGTGTAGCGGCAGGATTATTCGCATTACCACCCGTCGCCGGTTTGCCTCGAATGGAGGTGGTGTTGCTGTTCGTCCCACTGGCGGGCGAGGCTCGCATGACGGAGCTCGAACCGGCCGCGGTCATCGGAACCTGAACCATCGTGATGTGTAGGAGGAACAAGGAGTTTCGAAGAGGTCGATGATTCGCAGGCTGAGAACTTCTAGCTTATCGACATCGAAAGGGTCTGTATCGGGGGGCTGGACGTCTGCCGGACGAATATGTTTGTGACGGGGTCGGAATCCTCCTCGCAAGCCTCCTCACCTCACGACGAAATCAATGCGCAGTCGACCCAGGCTACTGCATATTAATTGCATCTACGGAGGGGAAGATCGTTGGGTTCGAGCTTTTCCGTATTAGTTGGGCAGGAAGGTGGGTGTTGGGGTGCGGAGGAGAGGAGTGCGGTGCAGTGCGGTGCAGGTGAAGGGGAGGATTTCGATGGTGGGAGGGAGGGCGTCGCTTTGGACAGACATCTTACGGCAAGTGGAAAATGGGACGTTCAGGTCATGCTCCAGTCCAGAACAGTGCTCGGCACGCAAGCGGCTAGGGAGGAAGCGGCCCAAGAACGCTGGCTCCTTGCAGCAGGGCAGGGATTCCTTCAACATCTCGCAATCATGGGGGCCAGAGAACATCGACGCGGCAGAGCAATTGTATTTCCTGTCTCTTGTAGCAATTCAATTCACACGGGAGACTGTGCAAGTAGTTCTGCCCTCAGATCGCTCCACGTGATGGCCTTCCTCCATGATGGAGTCCCGCTGCTCCATGTGCCGAATGGAGACGATGCGCTTTTAGCTTCTTTATGGAGCAGGGATTGCATTTTCGCTCCTGAGGCAGGAACGAGGCCGTCGTCGAATTCTGGCCAATGAGGGAATGGGTGTCGTCCCCCTCAAGCAGGGATGGGCGACGCCCCAGAACACAATTGCTTTTCGCTGCTCGGGATATCCGAAGGCCCCGCGCTGGATAAATACGATGATGGTACAGGATCGAGGTCTCGACTGGGACGGGTCGCATGACTTCGGCGTCTGGGATCGCAAGTCACTGCTTGCGGCGGCATTGAGGGTTTTGCCCTAGAACTACCTATTACATTCGATGCCACAATCGTTGACGTTGGTGGGTTGCCCCGGCCTCTGTGGTGCCCGCCGCCAAAAATGTTCGTCCGATGCCTCTCGCCTCGGCTCCCTGAAGAAACGTTGCCAAAACCTGCACATCAAGAGCATCGATCAATGCACCCCACAATCCGAGATTCAAAATGCCAATCGATCGCCCGATCCCGCCGTTCTACTGCTGTTACCTGCTGAGATCGACAATCCGCGCAAGCTCTGTATATGTCGGTTCAACACCGCATCCAGGTAAGATGCATGGTATGAACGCGATGGGTCCGGCTGACGCGACTGCAGTGCGACGCCTGCGACAGCACAATGGGGAAGCAAAAGGAGGAGCAGTCCGTACAAGCAGGCCAAGTCTACGCCCATGGGAGATGGCCTGCATTGTAACCGGATTTCCAAGTCATATTGCTGCGCTGCAGTTCGAGTGAGTTCCGTTGGTTTCTGTTTATTGATATCACGTGTACTGCACGTGACCAGAAGATAATCGTATTTGTTCTTCCCATTATGTTCTGTAAATTAGTCTCTGGCTTCTAACGAACCTGCAGATGGGCTTGGCAGAATCCTCATATCACCCTCCACATCCCACCAGAATCACGGATTCAGCATGCAACACAGAAACGAAGTGGCCAGCCCAAACGACCACGACATTCAGTTACCTCTCTTCTCTCAAATCTCCATCTTCTCCTACGCGTCCCATCATTCTCTCGATGGCCACTCCAACTCCGGTTCTTCTCTGAAGATGTCTACAAAGCCTGGTTGAAGTGGTCCAAAGCAGCTGCCGAGCCAATTCGAGACTCCATTAAGATCATACAAGATTTCCCACCGTCAGACACGGCATCCGGTAACGAAAGCGATAGCCCGAAAAGAAAGAAAGACGTCGTTTTCCACGGAATTGCAGCGTTGAAGGTAGACTACTTCAACGAAAAGCCGCACGTCGAAAAAGGGAAGAACATTGTCGACTTCGAGCGTGAAGGGTCATGCGCCATCTGCCACAGCGATCTGGAACATAACGCTGGAATCTACACAATTTGTTCCAACCATGGATGTGAATCTGTCACACACTTGACATGCCTAAGCCAGCACTTTCTCGAGGACGAAGAAGATGCACTAGTTCCTGTAAAGGGTCAATGCCCGACTTGCAAGGCTGAGATCAGATGGATAGATGTGGTGAAGGAATTGACTCTCAGAATAAGAGGTCAGAAGGAAGTTGAAAAGCTGCTCAAGGAAAAGAGAGTGCGCAAAGGGAAGGCTGTCACAGCCTCGCAAGCCACCAATATCGACGATGAAGATGACGATAGCGATGAGGATGCAAGGGAAGATGAGATTGATATGCTGCAAGAGGGCAATGTTGGACGAATGGATGCAGATATGAGCAACACATGGCATGAGATCGATGCTACGGACGATTCGGATACTGATTCTATTATAAGCAACTCCTCGAAGGCCAAGCAAGCCACATCGTACAGAGGAATTCAGCCTATTGCTTTGGAGAGAGTTATCGAAGACACAGATTGGGAGGACGCGGAGATCATAGATTAAGGCAACGACGATCAGACTACGCCACAATATTCCGGACCACCTCTTTCAATCGAACAACGGTCTCTTCATTTTGAACGACGTTAGATTTTGGACAGTTCACGATGTCGGGTACCTGCAGATTCGATGCGCCAATAGAAATGAGATCCTAAGGTCCTGGCCCCGACCTCGGCTCGCTTGAGAGCCTTTCTTCAACCTCTTTCCAATCCACAAACTTTACAATTGCATAAGTTTTAAATCTTCAAAATCTTTTTCGCTAACCGGATTGAAAGGGCCGATAATTAAGGCGGGTGGGCTTCCGGGATCATTGTGCCACGCCCTTGCATGGATTGCCTGCACCCACGCTTTCAGCCTTTCGGCAGAAGTGTCAGCGACACTCTAAACATCGCCAATCTTCTCCATATCTCCGATAGCTGCCACACGCCAACGGAAACTCGATAATCTGAGGACTGTTTGAGTAGTAGTGCTTTCATCGACCGCATCAACCTACACGTGGAGGAGCGGGAGAATCCCGTATCAGCAATCTTGGCCCGCTGGTGCATCTACCAAGATGGGGAAATATGTATATCTCGGCAGGTGTACTATTCCTTTACCTGATTTTCAACCCAAGCATGCTGTCATCATGTTATGGCTACCTTCTCTCCTTATGCTTCGCGTTCACGTCCGCTGCTTCCAATGCCACTTCTAATGGAACTTCGACAGCGGTTGTCACCGTTGAAATGGTTCTTACATTGGTATCCACGACTCAGCATTCAATCAAGACCTCTTCCTCGGAATCCGGTATTCTCAGCCACCGATCAACGACTTGCGGTTCAGAGTTCCTCAAAGCTTGAACTCTTCATGGTTGATTCGCTCAGCAACAGAATGGCCTCCATTCTACGTCGGTTACGGACGCGATAATACTGACCACGATATGTCAGAAGATTGCTTCTAACTCAATATCTTCCGACCTTGCAACAATACCTTGAATGCCTCTCTTCCTATCGCAGTATGGATTCACGGCGGTGGATTGTTCAATGGTGGATTGTTCAATGGTGGAACTAATAATAGACGATATAATCTGAGTTTCATCGTTCAGAATAGTGTTAATGTAGGGAAGCCGATGATTGGAATAAGCTTTCAATACAGACTTTCAGGTTGAAGTTTTCTGGGAGGAAAAGAAGCTCTCACAGGAGGTGCCACTAATCTTGGTTTCCGAGATCAAAGGCTTGCGCTCCATTGGATCCAAGAGAACATGGATGCTTTCGGTGGCGATCCGTCGAAGGTCACTATTTGGGGTGAGAGTGCAGGTGCATAAAGTGTCGGTGCACATTTCCTGGCCTACAATGGCATGCCCAGTCTCTCTTGCAGAGGTAATTTGTAGCTAACAAACGCCTAGGTAGAGATGACAACCTGTTCCGTGGTGGAATTGCTGAGTCCGGAGGTCCAGTAGTGTCATTCTTCCCAGCAACGTTACCAGGAGGCTACAACAGCACTGCATATCAAGAAGTCTACGATGGTCTGGTTTCGAGCACTTCCTGCTTATCCACCTTAGGATCCGGGACTTCTCTCTCATGCCTGCTTTCGCTCCCCTTCTCTGACCCGAACGCTGCGCTCAACACACCCGTAGATGGATATGGACCTTTTGTCCCAATTATAGATAATGATCTCATCGCCACTTATCCCTCCGTTCAACTTTCGCCGGGAAAGTTTGTTCGCGCACCCCTTCTCATTGGGGCAAATACCGATGAAAGGACATCATTCGGCATCAGTTTCGGTCCTAATGGTACAGATGTAAACTCGGACGCACAATGGCTTGACGTCTTGAACTCGATTAACATTCCACCCGACTCTCAGGCCGCAGCTATCATAAGCTACCTCTATCCGAACACCCAAGGACTCGGAATCCCGTCCCTTGCGACCTTCCCCTAGGTCATATCTCCCGATTCCAACTGCTCATCCCAGCTAGGCTCCCGGTTCCCTTGCATGACATCCTGTTTCGGCGCGCAGTCGTCATCGCACCAAGAAGAGCAACCAACCAAGCATGGTCAGCGTACCAAGTCCCCAGCTACTGCTACCGCTTCGACGTCGTCGTCAACGGAATCCCTACCTGCGTGGGCTCAACCCATTTCCAAGAAGTTGCATTCGTCTTCAACAATATCCGCGGCGAAAGGTACACCGCCAACCCATTTGGAACATGACTGAAGACGACAACGAGAATTTCGTGGACCTGTCAAAGCTTATTAGTGGGAGCTGGGTCAGCTTTGTTGTTGATCAGGACCCGAAAGATCATGGCGTGGAGGGCGTGAAGCAATGGCCTGTTTACAACTCGGGCCTGGGAGGCGGGTTGGGCATTATTAATATGGTGTTTACGGTTAATGTTACGGAGCAGTGTATTGAGTGGCATAGTTGGAGGGGGGAAAGCATTAATTTCATTAATGAGAATCGGCTGTGAGTTTATGGGCTGTGATGAGGCTAAGGTTTGTCACAGTCTGTAATCTTCAAACACCTTATTCCTATCGGGAGACCTGTTGTGGATTGTAATCTTTTAAATAGCGTGGATCGATTAACACGCCACATATCACCCAGTATTAGCCCCAACCCTCAAGCGATTCTCCTCCCTCATCAACCCATACTTCCTCTCCACCTCCTCGCCCCTAAACTCCGTCAATACCAACTCCTGCAACGGCCAGCTAATCCAACTCTCCCACTTGTCCCCACCGCTCTCCCCTCCATCCCCAGCATCCCCAACCCTCCCAATCATCCGACACACGCTCCGCAGCAAATGCCGACTGATCCCCTTCAGCCACCACACGTTATCGATCTTCGACAGCAGGAGGCAGTAGTGCGCGAGCAGGACCAGCGCTTCCGGGCAGCGCTGCGACACGAGCGAGATGTAGGTGTCGGGCGTGATGGTCGACCAGGCGATCGTCATGGCTATTGTGCAGAGCTTCTGCGAGGTGGCGCCGTAGTGGAGGAGCCTTTTCCTTTTCGTCAATATCCAAAAACGGAGGAAGCGGGGATGGGGATGGGGAGGGGAGAAGTACATTGCGTAGATTTCTTTGAGGTGTCGGAGGGCTTCTGAGAGGGCTTCTTTTTCGGCGGGGGTGAAGGCGCTTTCGGGACCCCCTGAAGGGAGGGTCAGTATCTCTTCTGCCTGTATTCATATGAAGGAAATGGAGAAAGTGTTGGAAGAGGAAAGAGGAAACACGTGATCGAGGTGAAGGAGAAATGGAAGAGAAGGGTCAGGTGGTCATGGATCTTACAAAGCGTCTCCAGCGCCGAAAACCTCGCGGCATCCTCCTCGGGCAGGTCGAAAAACTTGGGTTGGTCGTTGTACAGCTGTATAAAGGTCCTCACAGGCCCGTCCATCACCCCTGTCATGTCGTCAGTCGGCAACATTACTCCGCCTCATTACCCATTCGTCGCATTGGGTCCTCTAGAATTCGAAAGGAGAGGGAAAGAGAGAGACATACACTCATAGCAATCCCTCGCCAACGTCCGACTCCCCCTCAACAAATTCACCCACTCCGCCGTGCCTCCCTCCTGTCCCTCCGCCCCCTCCCCCTCCCCATCACTAAAAAACAGATTCCCCTTCCCCTCACTCCCAGCCCAGGCGCACACGACCAGAAACGTGCTAAACACATACAACGCCTCGCAATTCTCCTTCGTGATACTCCCCAGCTCTTGCTTGAAGCCCTTCAGGGCGACATCGTGGTACTCGACTGCATCGCGATGCAGTTGGTCTTTGCGTGCGGGGTGGAGGTGCGAGAGGTGCAGGGCGGAGAGAGCCAGGATCCCGCTGAGGAGGAAGGGGTGTCGGAAGGCGAGCTGGGGGACGATGTGTTGGTAGATTTGTGCCCGGGCGGGCAACGTGGTGAAGGTGTAGACTGTGGTTGTGGTGTACAAGTGGAGGAGCTCGAGGTGTTGGGTGTTGAAGGCGGTGTTTGAGGCGGGGTTTGTGAAGCTTGGTTGCGGGGAGTGGGGGAGTGGGGTGATGTGGGAATGCGGGATGAGAGAGGGTGAGCGCGAGGAGGTGGAGTTTTGCGGGGTGGAGAGGCGGGCGGGAAAAGTGCAGGGGGAGGAGTAGCGGGTGCAGGTTCCGCAGGAGGGTTTTACTTCGTCGCACTAAAGGCTTTAATCAGCGGTTGGAAGTGAGATGGGAATCGTGTCTTGAGATGAATTGCCAAAAAGAGTTCTTCATGTAGCAGTACCTAAACTAGAAGCCAACCAAATACTTTGAGTGAGAAAGCAAGGCGGGATATTCTGCAAGACATACCTTTATTCGCCGTGCCTTACATCCTAAACACCCACTGCGAGTCTTGCGATGCGGCCTCCTAGATCCTCCCGGCATAATGGTACCCTATCAACGCGCTGTCTCCCGGCTGCAATGGGAAGTCTGGCAGTGTGTCTGATCACCTGTTTCGATCCTGAATAGGACTCGGCAAACAAGTTTTCGGAGTTCTCATGGTTGGGCCTGGTCTGTCTGGAAGAGATGTTGTCTGAAGCACGAAGTCCGTACGAAATACGAACGAAATACGAAGGGGTGTCAGCATTCAGGACAGGGATGAGAGAATGAGAGCTTGCATAACTTGTGAATTTTATGAAGCCGGGCATAAAAAGTCGCCAATCTTCAACGACATCTCAAAATGAGGCCAACCTCTCTCATCTTCCATCACCGATGGTAGCAGACTGGCCTCATCCTCGAATCTTGAGACGACTCAAGTTCTCGCGACGTATTCCTTATGATTTGTTTTCGGCATCTCCAAGCAGCTCAAGAGGGGGCTTTGGTGGACTGATGCAGAAACTCTGCCATCCAGATCTATCTCTGATAGCCTGCTCATTCTCAACAATACCTGACTGAAAACGCAATTGATTCTGGGAATGGGATAATTCCTCGAGCAAAGCATATGAGCCCGACTTTCCTTCCATCCGCTGCCGCAACCCAGGTCAACCACTCGTGTCTGGTACTTTCACTGGCCCAACCCGACCCGTTTCATGGGTTTCAGCCTGGACTTTACTACGGCGAAGATCATTCTATAAGTCAGAAATGTGCTTTCCTCAGCATGTTCAAGCCGCAAACAGTCGATGCATTCGCGTCACGTGACACAACAGTCCGGTTGTTCTTGTGGAAAGAAAAGGGAGTCTTTAGTGGAGGATTGCTCTAGCAGCATCCAGAAAATTCTCAGATGCGACAAGAAGTTCGAATCAGGAAGCATTTAAAAGGATGTATTGCCCGAGGCCAAGATTACTACTTTCCGTCACAGGAACCATGCACAATCCTCCACGGATATCAATTATGGCGACCTCTTCTTCGATTAATGGACAGAGGAGCCCGGAGATTCTATTCAAAGTGCTGGGGGCAGGCTCGCATCTTCCTTCAGATATTACATCCCATCGCGTACCTTGCACGAAATTGGTCTCTTGTCATCTTGTAAAATAAGTCACCAAGATAAATTCCGTCCCCAGCCACGGAGGTCACTTCAACAGGTCCAATCCACGTTTTCTAGTCAGCTGCCATGTCATCCCTTCCAAATTTGCTGTCAGTAGCAGTTCCTATTTTCCCCTTTTTGTTCAAGAGGTTCGAGGATCAATGGCTAACATTTCAATATCCCATGCGAGTCTTGAATCTTCTTCTCCGCTTCTTGGGTAGACCTGATCACCTTTTTAAGGCTGGAGCATATCTCACCATCCAAAATGATCTCTCATGTCTTTGACAGGAGTCACCTTCTTCTCACAGCTTTGTGGTTCCACTCTCTCTAAACTGCGATTTCGCCAAGATCCTCTTCATTATATAGCCAACGCCACATCACCTTCCTTACTTTAGAGCCATGGTCAGCAGCGGTACAATTCAAAGTACCAGCCTCGATATGTTCCAAGGTTTTGGCCTCGAGTCCTTGATATTTTCGCCTTATTCTCTACTTTTTCAGCCATCCAACTGCTGTCACTAAATTCCTTCCTTTACGAAACCGGACGGGTTGCGCTACTTCTCAAGGTACTGGTCTGAATATCATTTGAGCTAACATGCTCATTCTTGGTTTTATTGCCTCACTAGATGACTATTGTTTGCAGTTAGCTTTTGTTCGCTTTATAACGGTCTGACCCCTGACTCGCTTTTCTCTCAGAATATTTCTTGTCAGAGATTGCCTGTCGTCTTATTTCCAAGACGAGATTGTGTTCGAAGTAATGCAAAGCGTCTTATCTTCCCGTTTCGTTATATATTCTTTCCCCAATATCTGTCTAATGTACAAGGGGACTGAGCTAACAATGTTGGGATGTATTCTCCAAAAGCTTGACTTTTCGCACAACATCCAGATACTTTCATTCAGCGTTGTCGCCGAGGTAATCAGTGTCAGGACCACTGCTACCTCAACCTGTCTTTACACTTGACTTTCCGCTCATCTTCTGGACGACTTGCGCTATCGTTTGCTGTTAGCTAATGCTTTGGTAGCAATTCAGATCAAACGCTTCGAACTCTCAAACGTATTGCAAAGGCTGATTGTTCTTGCATCCCAGGACAATGCAGGTACATTGATGAAACCTTGGACCAGTTCAGCTTCTACTCATGGCAGCAGATTGGTATAATTTGGTGAGTTTGGTCAAACAGCTCCATTGCCAAATCTTTGCTCCTTGTCTATTTGCAAATGACCGAGTTCACTTGTTCAAAGTGGATTGGAACACTTAAAGAACGGCCTGACTCTTCTTTCATCGAATCATGCGCGATTGCAGACAAGAATGGGCGCGCGAGTTTACCTGAGCCTATATCATATTTCCATTTGCTCTTTCTTTTCTGAGAGACACTGGATGCAGCCCAACTCGTGGCCCGTCTTTTTGAAATCGCCAATTAGAGCTGATCAGAGACATTCGAATCGTCCACTGAACCTGGAAATTTCAGGAGGCGCTCCTCGGACTTGGAAAACCAGGATCAACGCACCCCTTTCCATTTGTCGAGGCTTGGCTTCTGTGCTGGACTCGGTACTGTACATTCGGGTTGCTCCCACCTATGTCGGAATCCTACTCATGTCGACGCCTGCACCTGCTGCAACCTTGATGACGCATGGTCATAACCCTTTGTTAAAGCTTTTGGTGGAACAGCGAAGCCGGTCCACCAGGCTTTCTACCAGCTCTTCTTGCAGCATTGGGGTTGGACTACAAAAATCCTCACACCTCTCCTCGGACATTCGGGCATCAATGACGGACCCCTCCATTTTCTTGGATACTTACCAACTGTCTTGAACCACAGGACTTTGAGATCACGAAGCGCAGAGGCACTTGCCATTTTTTATCTCCTCATCCCACCAATGTATTTGGCAATTGCTCCTGCTCATCTTGGATTCTGGGCCCCTGGACTCACAGAACTCGATCTCGTCAGTACCTGGTCAACTCAGTATCCGAATCGAGTTGCTGCACTGCCGAATGCGCTTGTTTGTGCAGAAAGTTGGAATCTAGCCATGATGACATTTATCTCAATACTTCACTGTCCCAATTCGTTCTATTCACAACAATGCTTTTGGGCCTCTACCGCTTGTACAAGTAATTAGACGTCTGACGTCTGGATAGGGCCTTCCCCAACAGCAAACAGATTGCCTTTCTCTTCTTGGACACGGCTGCACCTTCCCGCCTAGCAACAAAGAAAACATCAGATCGAAGAAAATCAAGGAATAAACCGCTTGCCTCCAAGTCGTTTGCTCCTTCTTCCTGCACTTGAACTCGGCTGGACTCTAGCTTTGTTATTCACTCCTCACAGTACCGGTCCCGGGTCCGGGTCCCCTGCCTCCACTTCACAAGCTGACCATCTGTTCTCACCCGGATTTTTAACCCCTGGCATCTGCTTCAACTGCTAACTGTGCAAAATCTCAAGTGCCATCTCTGCTACTGTCAGCCTTTGCCCACAACGTTTGCTTCTTTCACAGGACCTGCAATCCCTTGTCTGGCATCATACTCCCCAAATTCGTCCCAACTCTTTTTTATTCAACACAAGAACTCACGACACAATTTATTTTACTTGAATGTCCTCGTTTGATCCTGCCTTTCTTGTACTTGGAGAGCATTTGAGAAGATTGTATGGGATTTCTGGAGCAGTTTACCATTTCCTTCTGAGAATTGCACCCGACTTTGCAAGAACACCAAGCTAACGAGGGGAGGACTAGCATCACACCTGCCCTTTTAATTGGACTATTTACAAGCCCCTTTTTCGTTTCCGTCGTCTGATTTCACAGAGTATCCGTGCCCTTCTTCCTCGTTGGATCGTTGATCCCATCTTCGTATTCTTAATGATTCATCGCTTAGATTCCGCTCGTCGAAAGAGGAAAGCCTTCTCTTCGACCTCTCTTCCTAATTGGACCGTTCGTCCCGTCTTCTGCACCTGCGATTTATAGGATCATTCACTGCATTCTTTGTGCCTTCACTCCATGGGCTTGCTAGCTCTTGGCATCTATTTAAGAACTGTCAGCCTCTTCAGACCACCACCAGTCCACCACATCTTCCACCAACAACTACCACAACCAACACCACCATCCCCAATATCCATTAAGCGCTCACTAATTCTTCCGCCATCCGCCTCCTAGGCCTTCCTTCCTTCCTTCTTTAAATGTTGTCGCGCTTTTTCCTGGTACATTAATCTGATGGGAGCAAGAATTGTACACAGCATTCCTTGAGCATTAAGCCGACACAGGAAAGCATCGTCCGAACATTTGCACGGTTGCACCTGCCATTTAAAATGAATATTCACTTCATTACTTGGACCTTCGGAACTTCATCGCCTGATCTCGCCAGTTTCTGAAATCTATTTAAGAACTGGGAACCTCTCCCAACTACCAACTCTTCCATTTTCCCAACAAGCACCAGCCCCAACCAACATCAACCTCTCTAAGGCCGACCACCTAACCAGTCATTTACATATCCCCTTTCATCGATATCTTCTCCCTCCACCATCTATGCACATCTCATACATCTTACCCTCCGACATCCACAGGGCTTCTCTCATCAAGATCTTTCCGCAATTCACAATCTTTGCATTTGCCGCCAACCACATATCTTCATCCTCCATTCTTTAATCCAACTCATATCACGCCATTATTGACATGGCCTCGATGACCGACATTCCATCTCCCAGCGTCACTGCGACTCCAGAGAAAGTATCCAGCAATAATTCCACTCCTATGGCGCAAAGAGTCCACACGGATTCATCTATCAATTTTGACGATACTCCAGTCGCCAAGAGGGATATGAGTCCTCCTCTCATGGTTGAGCCTGGAAAAGGAACAGGCCATATCAAAAAACAAGTCACATTCACTGGGCCACATCTTCACAACGGGACCAGGAATGGAGGGCTGGAACTTGCGTCTCCAATATTCAGTCATGGATCGCAATACACTGCGCTGGACAGACATATATTGGAAGATATTATGGAAGGGGTCGAGCAGACTTCGGGCTCTGGATCTGAGGTTGCAGATGACAGTAGCGGTGCAGAAGAGATGGTTCGGGTGCTGGTTCCAAGCGTTGACAATATTTCTCAGGCCCTGGAAAATTCGGAGAAGGGAATCCAAATTGAGTGGATTGGCACGAGCACCTTCTTTTTGGAGCACAATATTGAGCTTCAAGGAGCAGTGAGTTCTTCCCAGCACTTTCATTCCAAACTTCCCAGCAAAAGTTCTGGGGAGTACCATATATTTGCTTTGCTAACAGAAAGTTTCAGGGACATCTAGATAGTCTCATTGCTTTTCGCAAAGCTCTTATTCACGATCTTTTGATCTCACCTTACGACCCCTCTCTTCTCATCGACCTCAGTGCCGTGGAATCCAAGCTCGGATTTACCGATACAGGTGCAGCTAATGCGCACAAGGCCCTCGTTTTGACTGAGGCCGCCTTAAATGTCAATACGTTTCTACAACATCCGAGAGATCTTGGTACTCTTGTCTATGAGGCAATAAGTAAGAGACTCGGAACTGAGTCACCCGTCGTCATTGCCGATGAGATAACAAGTTTGAATCTTCAAACATATCGAGAGCTTGTGAACGGACTCCTTGGGTGTGCGGATTTCTGGGATGGACTGGTCCAAGCAAAGGCTGGCCTGAATCGTTTCCCTCGAGATGCAGAACTCTTGGAAATGCGGGGAGATCTGAAGACGGCCTTTCTGGCGCGACACAAGGGGCTCAGGGAAGTCTTGGGCAATGAGAAAGACATCGTGGCGTCTACAAGGACGGGCAAGATCTATCAGAAGCAGTATCCGTGGATGGATCAGAGTCTTTGTATCCGCACGCCCGATTTGCTGCGCCATGTCAACGCAGGACTTGCTGGGAATGGAACATGCCAAGTCGAGCCTGTTGTATTTGGGTCGTCATCCCAACTTCCAAAATTGCCCACCAAAGAAAACGAGGACGTTGGTCCTCTTGGTTTATTCGCCGCGAGAGACATCAAATTAGACGAGAAAATCATGGTCGATCAATGCGTGACCGGCATATCCGATGTCTCTCCAACAAGACTCAAGCACTGCGAGGCCTGCCATGGAGCCCTCGTTGCACCTTATATGCACCCTACTCGAATCATCCGTCCAACTTGCTGCAAAACGGCAGCGTTCTGCAGCATAGCTTGCCATGATACAGCACTTGCTGGCTATCACAAGTTAATGTGTAAGAAGAGTTTTGATTGGCTCTTCGAGAGTCAGGGTTTGATGGGCAAAGAAGGATGTGGTACACGCTGGCGCCCAATCCTCTTCCTTCGAGTGGTAGCCATTGTCCTAGCAGAAGCTCGAGAACGAGCGAAAAAGGGAGAGCTAGCTATCCACCCTCTGCAATACCCACTGATCGCACGGATGGCCGCGAACTACTCTCCGGCAGACAAAGTGCAACCAGGTGTTAGCCACGATTGGCAATATTTCGAGAATGTTGTGGCACCCACCCGAATCTTGATGCAACTCGGCATCAATGTCTTCACCGACTCACATTGGACTCCGGAGGTCATTCAAACCATATTTTGGCGCATCGAAAACAATGCAAATATGGGAAAGACGAATCTCACTGGGAAACAAATAGTTATGGTTAATCTTAACCCGAACTACTTGTTCTTTAATCACAGCTGCGAACCGAATGTCTCGTGGCATGGTGCCGTCCCATCGGGTGATGTTAGTATTGATTGGCTGAAGGGCATGAATGGTGAAATCCTGAGCCCAGGATGCTCTGCCGTTTGGTGCACCGCTGCACGTGATATCAGGAAGGGTGAAGAGTTGAAGATTTCATACATTGGGAATCCTCTTGGAAGCAAGGGTGATGGAGAGGGAAGTGAGGGCGAGGGCGAGGCTGATGAGGGGCGACACACGAAGAGAGCTTGGCTCGAGAAATGGTTCGACAGGGGATGTGGCTGCCGAATCTGCGAAAAGGAGAATATGGAAACTGATCGTTTGGAGGCAGTCGAGGCGGAGAGGGAGAAGGCATTATAGAGTTGTGATGTGGGGAATCTGGATCGAGTGTCAAGGAGACGTAATGATGGGGGATATTATTAGTATTGGTGGATACTGGGTGTTGGGCGATCTGGGATGAATATGTGGTCATGATTTTTACATTGATTGTTGCGTTGGATTCTTATAGTTGCATTGGATTTGCAGGGATGGATACTTAGATTGACGGATGGATATCATGAAGGGCATACTGAGCCGTTACATATTTGCATTTGATTTTTGCGTTGAAATCCACGTTGAGTTTGCACTTAGAATAAACTGAGCTTTGATGGGATCAGCAGAATGCGAAGACTTTTACAAGATGTCTACTGAAATGTGAGCAAAGTGTGTAGAGAGACGGAAGTTGGACCAAGAGATTGCTGTGGCCCTCGACGTTTCAAGCATAAATATCAATCTTGTACTGTATGACGAAAATACTTTATTTGCAGTCTAGGTAAGGAGCGCTCAGATGCTCTCTCAATACAGTTTATATAAACAATACAGTTTTGTTAATCCAAGTTACATTACCTCCCTCCAACTATTCTTTCACAATTTCCAGAACGCCAACAGCAACCGTGGAGCAGAGTACTTGAAGCATTAATAAAGGGTCTTCTTGATCGGTTTTGCTACCGCAGTGCTCGGATCAAAGCCAGCTTCATCATACTCCAACATAAGTTGCTGGACCCGCAAACGCTGTTCCGCTTTTGAAATAAAGCGATCCTCATCGTATCGATTCGACGCCTTATGCTTCATGTCCATGATATCCACCATACGATCAAACACCTCCGCTGAGTGATGTTGACTGAATTCAAACTCGGGCGTGTTTGTACCATACTTGTGGGCTGCACAGTATTTGGCTCTCTCTCGGGGGGATAAGTGCTTGCCGGATTGCTTGAAGTCTTTGGCGTGGATCCGGCCGCAGGTTCCCTCGCCGCAGGACGAGGAAGAGGTATGGTTGGTAGCGCTCTTGTCGTGTGAGCCGGCATAGGGACAACTGGTGGAGTTGCGGTTGCCAGATGTTATGTTGAATACTCTGTGAAGGAAGTCACGAAAGGCTGGAGATTTGTAGTGCTCGGCGAAAATCCTTTCGAGATCGTCGTTTTCGTTGGCGGGCGAGCCCTCCTTGCCATAGGGATGGTTAGTTGTCAGATTTTCCGCCTTGTGAGCTAAACGGTGGAGCCCTCGTTCCGTGGAGTTCTTGAACTCGGTGAGTGGCTGGGTAACCTCGTTATAGGGCTCTGTGATCTTGGAGCCGATCTCGTTCTCCAGCTTCCTGACACTTTCTGGCAGACCGCGCTTGTAATGCCATGTTGGATTGAACCTGGCCGTCGCGTTATGCTTTACTGGGATGGACCCTACGGCTGTGACATTATAGGTGCAGTTTTTAGTCACAGTGACAGGCGCGGTGATATGGTCATACCCTTCCCTGATTTTGGCAGCAATCTCGTCCTCAGCCTTCTTGACGCTCTCGGCGAGGTCTCTCTTGCAATATTTTGATGGATCGAAGGTGGCAGTGAAGTTGAGCTTTCCAGAGGAGTAGGAATTGTGCTTATTAACCCTGACGGCGAAACGTTCGACAGCGTCTTGAATAGCACCCGTTGCGTTCTCAGTAGCATTCTTGAGTTCATTGAAGGGCTTGGTGATCTCCGTTCCTATCTCATCCTCTAAATTCCTGATCCGGTCTGCAAGTTCTGGCGTTACGTCTTGCTTTGCAGAGGAAGTGCGGGACTCTTCATTGCCTTGAGCAAGAGCTCGCTTCCAATCGGAGAACCAATTAGCTTCGAGATCAACATCGGTAGTCTCATGGGATTTAGGATCCTCAAACTCCATAGACATCGATCCCTCAAAATCCCACCTTCTATCATTTCGCTTAGGGAGGCTGTTCTCATACTCAGGGAATATGAACTTGTCAAACCAAGCTGGGTCGTCTTGTCGACGCTCGAGTTCGCTAGTCTTCACGTCCCGAGTGAGACGAGCACAATCACTGACGTCCGAGAATTGTTCCGCGGGTTTCCAATCAGATTCGCCAGGACAGTAGGCCAAGGCGAATTGAGATACAGAGGTTTCGACAGACGGGGGTTGGCCGGTTAGAGAAGGGGATGCACCCGGGTTAGGTTGAGAAGCAGCGACATCGCCGGATGTGTCTTCACTGACCGCTCGCTTCCCCAGCCCTGCCGTTAGATTCCGCACAATTCCGTTCTCCATGATTCCTCTAGCACACGCTTCCTTCCTGTGATAGCTACCATCAATCTGATAACAGAGATCCCGCAGCTTCTCGCCATGCCTCAGGGTGGCATCCCTGGTAAGGTTGAGACCATGGAGGTGGTCCTCTGCCTTGTGGATAGCGGCGACTTCGACGTGGGGAGCGTCGTACTTCCAGCCCTTGGCGCGGTACGTTCTGAGATAAGATTCAAGCTCATCGATGATTATCTCGGCCATCTTTTCATCTAAAGTCTGGGCGGAGTTGAGAATATCGAGTCTCTTGAGTAACCCGACGGCTTTTTCGACTCGGGGATCAGAACGCTTGGAGTGCTTCTGCAAGCGTTCATGAGCTTGCTTCTCGATGCATACAGACTCCTTGAAATCAATTTTGTCCAGCAGATCGCGAAGATTTGTATTGTGGTAACCCCCATGATGGGAGCCGGAAACTGGGGGATAGCCATGTTGAGGCGAAACAGTGGTTTTGGTCTGGCTCTTCATTTCATCGCCCGGGATATTGTCGACGATGGCTAGGAAGCTCTCTGAGTTGTCTGGGTGGTTGTCGAAAGGAAGACTAGTCTTTGTTGTCTCGTGAGGATACTCAGGAATAGGCTCAATGAAACCTCTAGGTGTGACGAAAGTTGAGATCGGAGGGAGATCTTCAATTTCATGCTTTTGATTTTCGCGGGAATTCTTCTCGAGCGGCGATGACGACTGAACTGGCGCTGCAACAGCACCGTAAGCCAGAATGGCCGAGGCGATGAACAATGTGATCTTCATTTTTGCCGGATGGATAGTCGTTGGAGAATGAAGAAAAAGTGCAGATAACATTAATTTATATATGCTGCGACTAAAAAAATTGTGTGCGAGTTCAGCACTAAGTTCAACCCGACAGGTCAACCATTCTGTATATGAATGGGCCCTATGAGGGTCTGCAACAGAAGCTACTAAAGCATTGAGGAAAGCGCGTAACTGGCAGCTATCAAGGTGGGAATGGTGGTTGAGCCAAATTGGGTAGTTGCGACCAATGATATGCATACAGCTCTTCGCGCACCCTGTTCACCCAAGCCTTGTCACCACTCGGCGAGGTGTTAATTTGGTGGTTGCGCTGATATCATGTTGCTGTCGAACCGCAGTTTGAAAAGGACTATATTCGACGGCTCACAAACGATCGACGAACGAGCCAACCATAAAAATCACCAAATGAAAATCCTAATGTCATCAACGCACCACGAGGTTTTTTTTTTGTGGCTCTTGGTGGAATACATACTATACAGTAGCCTTTGGCCCCACTGACGCACCATCTACAACAGGCCTTGCTTTTGCAAATCATAGTAGACCTTCTCAGGCATAACATTACCCTCAGCATCCTCCATTTGGACCACGCTGCCCTCATCTTTCTTGCCCTTCTGTTTATCCCGCTGGATCTTATCCCATAGCTTGACAGCATCTGCGATATCAGTGATTTCTCTGAACAGGGTCGTGTTCGTAATTCCAAGACACTTCAGTCCGTAGATATGACGTGCCTCGTTGAAATGCTTATCAAAAGCTCTTCGTCCCATGTATACGTAATTCCCACAGATCTCACACCTGAATTCAACGCCGAGACCATGTAACTTGTATAGCCAGAAAGGGATTGGTTTGCCGTCCCAAGCGAGAGGCAGTTTCAGTGGGTTGTAGATTTTGTCGTCTCCATCGGATTCATTGTCCGAGTCGTCGGCTTGTGGCGCCGCGGAAGACGACTCGGCGAAAAGGGCATCCAGTTCCATTTGCCTTTCGCGCTCGGTCATACCTTGCTTGCGCTCCACGTTGACACGGGTATCGCTCCTCTCTTGTGACATTGCTGCTGCTAATCGCTTGACCCGGAATTCTCGCTCTGCAATTGCCCGCTCCTTCAATCGCAACGTGTTCGAGCCGCGGTTCGCCGAGCCATTTGTATCATTTCCAGCTTCTTGTCGTGCTGCTCTCGCCTCGGCTGCACGAATGTGCTTCTTTCCGGTCAAATGGGCCTTATAGACATTATCGTTCTTGAACTCCTTCTCGCAATCTGCGCACCAAACTCCGTCGGTAGCAGGTCCAATTGAAGGCGCAGGGACTTCTAGCTTCCAGCCAACAACATCATTATCATTCCACGCCTTGTCAAAGTCTTCATCGAAGCTCTTAATCAGCTTCTCCAAGTCTTCGAGTGGTCTGGTACGCCGCATAAAACTTTCCAGATACTTCGCCAGTTCTCCCACATAGTTGAAGTATTGGTCGGTCATTTTGTCCGGTCGCTTGATGGATAATTGTGGAGGTACGAATGAGTCAAAGGCGTCGAGGTATTGTAGGTACGTAAGTCGCTTGATGCTGGGAAGGTTGAGGTAGAGTTCGTGAATTGTCGTCAGATCCATGAATTTCCCAAAAGCTTCTTCGCCAGTGAACATGTTGTCAATCTCATAGGTTGTTGTCTCTCCTTCGCCCAGTGTCCTCTTCTTATATGCCCTCTCAAGATTCTCGACAGGTTCGTTAGGATACCGCTGGTGGAAGGACTTGATATCTGCCATCTGCTTATAGAACTCCTCAAGGGGCTCTCCTGTAGATATTGCCTGGATCTCCTTCGTTCGACTACCATCTGCGTCTTTGTAGATGTCGAGTAGCCGTTTCGATTGATCTTGAATTCGGTCGAGGAAGCCAGCAATCTGGTGGTCCCGATTCAATCTTTCGCGGACCTTGGCACCCAATATTAGCTTATGATCAGTCTGATTTTGGCCGGAGCGTCCCACATGTCGCGGCTCTTCAGCAACACGATCACTGATAGCTTGCTCGAGCCTCTCGAGATCTTCGTGGAGGAATCTCTGCTCCTCTAAAATCATCCTTGCTTCTTGTCACGATCAGGCTCTGGTGGTGAAGACGATCTAACCAGAAGAGGAGGTTGAGAAATTTCGTTTGAAGAGAAAATCGAAGGAGGACGTTTGCTATGGTTGCGTTTTGGTGTTGTGAGGTTGAACAGGTCGATTTTCTTCCTCGAGGCTCGGCGAGCTTTTGCGCCGACCAATCATTTCGCGCCCATTGAATGGCGCTAAAATATTTAAAGCAGGCTGGGGAAGGATCATTCGGCTTCAAACCTTCAAGCAAGAAGCCACAACAAGATATCACGCAAATCCGAACTAAATCACAATCATGGCAGACGGTATTGATCGCAAGGCTGATGAGAGGATGGAGTTCACGACCTCCAAGGACGTAACCGTCGCACCGACGTTCCAAGACAGAAAGTACCCTTTTCTCTGTCTCGTGGAGTCTGCTAACTCTTGACCAACAGTGCATCTCAAAGAGAACCTCCTCCGTGGTATTTACGCATACGGCTACGAGTCTCCTTCTGCCGTCCAGTCCCGAGCAATCGTGCAAATCTGCAAGGGCCGCGACACCATCGCTCAGGCGCAATCTGGTACAGGAAAGACAGCTACTTTCTCAATCAGCATGCTGCAAGTCATCGACACCGCGGTCCGCGAAACCCAAGCCCTCGTCCTATCGCCTACCCGAGAACTTGCGACCCAGATTCAGTCGGTTGTGATGGCCCTGGGAGATTATATGAATGTTCAATGTCATGCTTGTATTGGAGGCACCAATGTTGGAGAGGATATTCGCAAACTTGATTATGGACAGCATATTGTTTCTGGCACACCTGGGCGAGTTGCCGATATGATCCGCCGACGGAATCTTCGAACCCGCCATATCAAGATGCTCGTCCTTGACGAGGCTGACGAATTGCTGAACCGGGGCTTTAGAGAGCAAATCTATGATGTCTACCGCTACCTCCCTCCTGCGACTCAGGTCGTCGTCGTTTCCGCTACCCTCCCATACGATGTCCTCGATATGACTACGAAATTCATGACTGACCCCGTACGCATTCTGGTCAAGCGTGATGAATTGACTCTGGAAGGTCTCAAGCAGTACTTCATTGCTGTTGAGAAGGAAGAATGGAAGTTCGACACGCTCTGCGATCTCTATGATACCCTTACCATCACACAAGCGGTTATTTTTTGCAACACGCGCAGAAAGGTAGATTGGTTGACAGATAAAATGCGCGAGGCCAATTTCACGGTGTCATCCATGCATGGAGAGATGCCGCAAAAGGAGAGAGACAGCATCATGCAAGACTTCCGCCAGGGCAACTCGAGAGTCTTAATTTCTACCGATGTTTGGGCTCGTGGTATCGATGTTCAACAAGTCTCGTTGGTCATCAACTACGATTTGCCGAGCAATCGCGAGAATTACATCCATCGCATTGGTCGCAGCGGTAGATTCGGACGGAAGGGTGTTGCTATCAACTTTGTCACAAGCGAGGATGTCAGGATCTTGAGAGATATTGAGTGTAAGTTTGGCTTGGTCTCTTAAGGAATTTTACTAATTACTTAATAGTGTACTACTCAACTCAGATTGATGAGATGCCAATGAACGTTGCGGATCTCCTTACCTAATTTGGGTGAAGTGATTTGAGGAATGGGAATCAAGTGCGAAAGTAAACAGCTGCGTGCATGGGCACGTCAGGGCACGTAGCTACGTGGGAGGAAAAGGCAAAGTCTACAAAAGTAAGAAACCTTTCAGTGGAACGGATTTCAGAGCTTAGCTGACATTGATTATGCAAGACCTGAAATTAAATCGCAATTTTTCTTTCTCCAGAGCTTAGGATGGATGGACAGCAAGCCGAATTCCGATTATGTTCACAATACCAAGCAATACCACCTCCTGTTTGCAGTTCTAATACCTTCAACGTGACACGTCCATCCCCGACCAAGAAATGTAGACCCACTCCAATCGCTAACGCGAGCCAAAATTCAGACCCGCGAAATCACCTCAACAGGGATCTCGCTTTCTAGCTCCATCTCCAAGGTATACCCAACCTCATGATAGCAATAACTTCAAGGAACACCGTGGCCATACATACACTGATCATCATCGCAATCGCCTCTCTTGCGCAGGGTATAACAGGCACCCTGCCGTGCAACTAACCACTGAGCATCATACTGCTCCGGGCTCAAAGGCCTCGGATAATTATGGACCCTTTCACAAGAACCTCTCTTCTGACAATCGGAACGCAAATAGTGCCAACTACACAAATTTCGTTCTCTCATCTCCTGCAAAAGACGTTTCTCCACACTCAAAACTTTATCAATGCGCTTCCCCGCAGCAGTCCGAAAGATCGGACGTAACCTCCCACAGTTGCTAACTGGTTTCTCTTTGATGGGAGCAGACGCCTCGGCCGTGATTATGTCCAAGGTTTGCTGGATAGTGCTCCCTGACAGTTGGCGAACTCTGCCATCCATTGGGACCTGTGACACCCGAGGTGAGTTGTTCTGAGAAAAGAGAGGCTCAAAGAGACGAGTAGCTCGGAAACCTAGAGCACTCATGTCCGACCTTACATGACCGGCGAAAAGGAGAGTAATGCGCTCAGAAGACTGCGCTGCATGGTGTCTAAGATCCGGAACATAACCTGCGTCATGGCAGCAGGCAAGCAATGTATGCTCACACTGGGGATTGCCGATGTGAAAATCGAGCACCTCTACTAAGATCAGCACTCGATTCCGTAACCTGAAGGATGCGGGCACAGTTACTTCTCAACTTATTATCCGCTTCCTCTCTCCCCGAACCAACGTCGACGAAGTCGACAAGGGGATACCGCCGCGTGAACCCGAGCCAAAACTGGGCCATATCACTAACGGAACTCAACTTCCTGTCTCTTACACACGCTTGCGCCAATCCACTCAGATTGGCATAGGCCTTCACCATTACGGGCACGGCCTTAGGGTCATCGATCGTGGAACCGAGAGATGACAGATACTCTCGAACTTTCTCCATGAACTGATCTGCGGCAGCCTGCCCTCCAACCGAACCACGCGACAGATACTTCTCATGGAACTGATATGTCAATAAGGTTGCAAAGGTTGAGGAATCGTCTTACCAGGTAATTATCCGCATCTGCATCGATTAACACAAGCACAAACCGTGCTTGTTCCTGCCATAGAATAAGTCAACAGCTGTGCAATGGTCAAGATATGCGAACCATGGACGATAAACGGTCCCGCAACGTCGCAGACTTGTCCTGCCATACACGGCGTGCTTCTTTCTCGCTCTCCAAATCGGCTTTGAGAATCGACGCTTCTCTGGCACTTTCATTCGCTACAGTATCAAGCCGCGCCGTTACAGCGTCAAGCTTCGCTAGGATTTCCTGCGGCAAGAATTTTGAGCAGCCTTCGGACGGAAAGTTGTCGGTAACCATACCTCTACTAATTTCGTTCTCTGTTCTTCCAGTGTCAGAAAGCCTTTGAACCGAGTTCGATAGTCCATCCCTGGCACCGGTCGTGAATCCATATTTGGATTTCAAACCAGGAAGGCAATGGAAATTTTTGTGTCATGATTTGGAAAGAGCCTCCTTTTGGGGTTGGGCATAGGTTACACAACATAAGGCGCTAGAAACGTGGCCCGGCTCAGGTTATTTCTACCCACTGAGGCTCGATTGACGGCTTACGCTTTGAGATGGGTGCATATGCGGCTCGCTGAGGAGAGTAGACTTGATTTGGAGAGAGAGAGGGGGGGGGTTGCAGGAGCGCGAAGAAGAAATCTCATACTCGCCATTGGAGGAAGCGAAAGTTGAAAGCTTGGATAACTTCATGGATGCTGCACCTTGCAAGGCGATTTGGCAAGAAGTTTTAATATCTCATAATGAAATAAATGTACAGCTCACCTCAAGGATATTGAGATCGAATCCGGAGAGATGAAGTCCGCTCGGACAAGCAATCTTCAGTGTCTAGTCTTGGGGCCCCAAACAATCCAATTCTCAATCTCGAATTTCTCGCGAGCAAATAGAGGATCACAAAATCCCTTTGCGTACGAGAAGATCGGAAAAACGTGGTTGTCAAAGATCCACTTTTCCCCTAGCCCCTTGTCCGATTTGGGATCGCTCTTACCCCTATTTCTTGTTCACGTGATTTTGCACCTCGTAAACTTTGGACATCCCAAATACCTTTTCGGACAAATCGCTGCGAAGATATGCTTAATCAAACTTTTGAGCCTTGCAAGGTCTCTTTGGAATACTCGCATCACTCATTTCATGCGCAGTGGTGAGGGTCTGACGTGAGAAGTCATCAATCCAGCTAAACTTGGCGGCGCCACCATGCTCAGCCGCAGGCGCGAAAATAGAACACCTTTCTGTGAAACATCAAAAGCACCAAAACATGAATTGACGACGCCAAACGGCGTTCAACGCGACTTCGGAGAATTATGAAGGCGATGGTACCACGGATCGAGATCACTAGGCCTAGCAAGAGTGAAGCTCCGGACGATGCTGTGTGGAGGAACAGAGCGGGAGAACCGATGGATGACGCGGGTGATGAGGAGCCGAGGTATAGCCAGGAGACGATTGATGAGCTGGAGTCGTCAGTGAGTGGGATGTCGAGTGAGCTAGGCGGCAAGAGGACAAGTTGGGAGGAGAAGATGAAATGGTGGAAGGTTTACGCGCTGCACTTTCTGTTCATGTGGAATTCGAGAACGTTTGAATATGTTTCGGTAAGTTGTTCCCAACTCCCTGGACGAATTGGTACTGATTGAGAAGATATTTCTTGTCGCCAGGGCTTTTCCACAGAGCCTTACTGCTACGTCGATAAAGTAAGTCATGGTACATTTAAAGAAGGTCACGTGCTAAGAATGCTTCAGGGGCATTACATCTACTGTGTCAGGGTTGTTGTTTTCATCTGCTGTGGGGAACTGGATCGATCGCTCTCCATCTCGGCTACGTACTCTGCTCACCACTATCTGCTTCAATCATGCTGCTGTGGTCGTCTCGTACATTTGCTGGCTATCGATGCCTGTGCCAGGAGAGGGAACCACACATTCTGAAAGTTCATTTTCAAATTTCCAGAAGGGCGTTGTGTTTGGAATCATCCTCTTGCTAGATGTTATCCACGATCTTGGGGCAATCGGCAACAGATTGTCCCTTGAAAGAGACTGGGTTCCTATCTTGGTTGGCCATATCACGCCAGACATCAACTACGGCCTCACAGAAGTCAACGCGGTGATGACCAGGATTGACCTGGTTTGTAAGCTTGTTGCGCCCTCTTTGTTACCCGTGATCATATCAGCTTGGAACTCTCGAACAAGATGGATCTTAGTCTTGGCTGTATTGACCGCGGTTTTCTGGGTGCTGGAAGTTTGGTGTGCACGCATCATCGCCAAAGAAAACTTAGAACTAGACGTCCCAAAGATGCCCTCACATGATTCAGCAACAGAAGAGGATCTTGCAATGGAGGATCGATACAACCATCTCAGGCCTGGATTGCAATCTCTGCCGCAGAAGATGTACTTTATATTGTACCAAGATCCTGCTGTACGATTGAGGCACTACTTTTCGATTCCAATGTGGCCAGCTTCTATCGCTTCCGCATTGCTGCAGCTCACTGTTCTTGCGTATTCTGCCACACTCATCACATATCTGCTGGAAATCGGCTTCTCGCTGTATTCCATCACCATTGCAAGAGCTTCTGGCGCCATCATGGCTTTGTCCAGTACAGTCATAACGCCAGCTCTTGTTGGTCACATGCGAAAGAGACTGAGTCGGAACAGGTTCAGTGGTGGGCAAAGAGAAGATAAAGATAATGATGAGATTGAGGGTAAAGCTGTACGAACCGTCGGCTTGTGGGGTATTTCTTGCCAATTCACATGTCTCGTAAGTTCTGGGCATTCACTTTCTAATATGGCCTTTCACTAACAAAGCACAGATCCCAATCGTTCTATTGCTCTGGAATCTTTCGCCAAAATCTTCGGAACAAACAACAACTTCACCAACAATTCGGGAAGCCACCACCTACGACACAAGCAAAACCGCCTCCTTACCACCAATCATCCCCATCACACTCTTTGCCTTCCTATCTCTCTCGCGAGTAGGTCACTTCATGGTCCACCTCATGGTCCAAGAACTAGGGCAAGTCGAGATCCCGGCCTCGCAACGATCCACCTTTGCCGGCACAGAACAATCGTTCAATTCTCTGTTTGCATTGTGTCATTGGGCTGCGACTGTGGGATGGAACCGTCCTGATCAATTTAGATACTTAGCGTTGGGAAGTGTTCTGGTTTGTGGATTGGGAGTGGGTGTCTTTGCTTGGTGGGAAAGGAAACCGATCCGGAGAGAGGTGGCGAGGTATGAGAGTATTGCTATGGGTAATGTGACCCCTGAAGACGATGAGGAGGATTGAGGTGGGGTACAATAATATATAGAAACAAGGTCATTCAGTGCAAGATCTACTTTTCCGCTAGGTATTTCTTAGGTCGTTCCAATTATGGCAGATTCTCTCAGATGCGGGCTCTTTCTTCCGCCCTTGCTTACCATCTCGAGGCACTCGAAATCAAAATTTAGCACTCAACGATTCGTTTTACATCCTCTGACGCCTTCCCAGGCATCCCGGAGATTCTCCCATCGAAATCAAGGACGAGCTAGCCTATCAAATCGCCCACGTATTACTCCTGGCGCAGCACGGCGAATTTATCGGAAATTCCCTCAGCTGTGCCTCTCCTCATTTCAGGGACCTCAAGTGAGACAATGATCACCGAAACCACGCCCAATCTAACTTGACTCTTGAATCAAATTTCTGATCCCAGGAATTGTCTACTGTGAGAGGAAGGCTTTGGACAGGAGTTATTGTATCATTGAGTGTGTGTCTAGCCAGAATCTACGAAGGAGGGTTCTAGATGCTAAAGAAGGTGATTGGGGGAGCTAGGCTAGTTTCCTTTAGGACTTCCAACCTCACGTCTCTATGCCTTCAGGATAGCGGGTCATCTAGCGTTATGTAGGAGGCCCGGGAGCTAAGATTCTTTCTGTGAAGGCTGAGCTATCGGGAGGGTTTCACGGCACAGTCGGGACCCCAACTCTTCAGGGGTACCGTCCGGGTCAGCCTCTTCGTTCATTGGTGCCCGTATTCAAACTTGATTCTCAATTTCAGCCTTACAAGGAAAATCTCCAGTGGGAGAGAGACTCTGAAGGTCATGGAGGATTGGGGTGACAGCACCCATAAGTGAAGGCGGAGTACCGGACTTCATTGGGTGGCCCAGCTGAGGAGACACCTACGCGCAATATTTGGGACGAGTTTCTGACTTTCTCCAGCACTATTATGCACAATAATATAATTACAAACAAGGGCGTGTGGTGTGAAGTTTTGGGGATAGGAAGTCGTGGTGGGAGATGTTTCTTCCGGATTCATAACCCAAAATCGACGTCACCTGATGGGAAAAGCAGGTGATCCAATTGTGATGGGAAGATAAATAGAGGAGTAAAAGCTGACTCCGTTGTTTTCATGCTGGCCCCTAAGAGAATACGGAAACCTGCTAGGAAATCCAACCCGTCCAAGTCCCTCATTGCAGTTTTTCAATGTCCGGTACTCCCAATCGCAACACCTTTAGCTTCCTTACCTACGCGACCAATGCAACCCCTTTCTCGTAGCATCGTTCACTTAGCACTGTGGGGGACGTCATCTGATCTTTTACCTTGCCGTGGAAGTAGTAAATCCTGGATCAATGACTTCATGGCTTACAACGGTGTAAGCAAGCCTTCCACAGAGGCCAAATGCAGGAGCCGGTGCGTGTTGAATGTACTGTTCATGGCTTGGCCAGGGTTAGGGCTGCTAATCCGTTCAGGGAAACATGGGTGGCGCTTTGAGCACGTTATTCTCTACTTTTACGGATCTTAACCAGATCTTTCATTGGACTCAGCTATTCTTAGAAAGCAACTCTAGACATCCAGAAATTATCCATTTTAAGCTTAACAGTTTCGTAGATTGATGGATCATCGTTAGGCGGACTCTCCGAGAGGTGAGAGCCTTTTCCCTCTTACCCCTGGAATTTGGCGAGGTTTCTCGCCTAACGAATTAAGTACAGTTAATATTACCTACTAATTAGGAGGGAATACCACGTATTTCTTAACCATGAGCTGACATTGAAAGCACAGCTCAAGAATCATGCCCTATCAAGGGCAGTCTGACGATATTGAAGTTTCTTCGCTGTCCTGTGAAAGGCTGCATTACATGTCCCCTCACTGCAACCATCTCAGTCTGGACAAGCTGTGCCTCATCCATGCCGAGTCAAGCGAGCGAAGTAACGTTTACCGCTTGCATGACGCTTACTCAGGATCCACTCACCTCTAATGACTGCACAAGTCCTCCTTGGTGAGTTGAGAACTTGAGTACCTTCCTGAATAGTTGTCTCGCACAATGGACCACATGTACCCCCAGAGGACCAGAGAGCTTGAGCGCCTCTTCCCTCAAGGCACAAGTTCGTCCGCCTCGTTTGATTCGTGGACTTTCACGCTGGGCCCCCAAAACATTTCCGCGTCCTTCCTGTACCTATCTCGGTGGTACTTTGATCCCTTGGCCTTTATCTAGAAAACTTGTCCGTTGTTGGTAGATCTCAAGGAGTCTTCGTCCATTTAAGGAAAGAGGAGGTAGGGTTCGATCTTGGCGCTTCGCCGCCCTGGCATCCACCAAGATTCTCCAAAAGGTCAAACTGACAGTGCAGATGACGAGAGATGCATGGTCAAGGGGCCTGTGTGGTATGAGTCGCCCCATCTTTTTCTGCGAATTCTGTGGCTACCTTGCTCTTGCCGCATAGGGGAGCTGTGTGGCTACCCCCCAGAATGCACGTTTAGTGAAATACTACGGATCGGTACTGCTTTGAGCCGTACTTCAAAATCCTTCCCAACCAGGCGCCATCACATCTCATCCGATGCAAGCCATACTCGTGTGACTTCTCTTGTCTGGTTGGAGCGATGCTCGGAGCAAAGCTGTTCTAAGTAACGCCCTTAGTATTTCCTTGTTCTTTTGGATCTTGGCTTCGCCTGAAGGGATCACACACTGCGAGAATGCAGCTGTAGGGAAGGTCTCAAGTTTATAAGAACCCTCTATACCCCTATAGCAGTGTCCTCTTACCAGCAAGAAACTTGTCTCAACTATAAGCCCTTCGAAGTTTGCAGTTCACATCATGTCTCCAATTACATTGAAGAGCCTGTTACTCTTGCCAGTGTTGACAAGTCTCTTTTCTGAAACCCTTTCATCACCGGCTCCCTTTCCCAACCAATATGTCGAACACGCTTTGAAGAAGAGACAAAGTCTCAACATCGTAGCAACAACCAACACCCATGCAAACACCATTGACTGGATCGGATGGATCCCAATCGGGTCCCAAGGTAAACTTGCCAAGGCACCTCCGCTGTCTCCTGCTCTTCCCCAAGACCCAACCAAAATGGCTGGCAGGCCTGTCGCAGAACTCGAGATGCCCGGCGTTCAGAAGGGACCTGCAGGGACCGTTCCAATTCCACGACTGAACACCACTTATCTGGCGAATGTTCGCCAGAAACAAGCGCCACCAAAGAAGTCAGGCGTTTCAAAGAGACAGAACTCAGGTAGTCATTGGTATGTGAACTCGAATATGAATGTCAACAACCACGGTGGAAATTGGGTGATGGTAAGTTTTTCTCCAAAAAGTAATGTGTTAAAAACAACCAGAAAGACAATATTGATACAGATTCAAAATTTAGAGCATGTTTAAGGCCTTCGTCAACAATGGGGCCGATTTCTCGCTTCTGCAGGCAGCTGTCGCGTATCAGTCTTCGGCAGGATTACAAACTGCGGAAGCTGGATGGTAAGTCCCAACTTTCTTGGAGTAGTCATCCGTATCTTAATGCTGTCAAACAACTCCTGGGATATACTACTCGCAATGTCCAATAGCACCTGGAGCATTCTGCTCCCGAAAAGTTCTCAAAGAAGTATGCTGACTCTGATTTCTCTGGGAACAGGATCAACTATCGAAACCAGGTTTCGCAGCCTCACATCTTCACGTATTTCACCACAGACGGCTATACTGGCTCCGGAACTAATATTGGTGGGTGGAATCAAGACGTTGGTGGCTGGGTCCAAGTCGACAGTACATACTTCCCTGGCACTGGTTTCTCCTCAATCGCGACCATCGGTGGCGCCCAATATGACATGACGATGCAATGGCAGCTGTACCAAGGCAATTGGTGGCTCTTGGTAATCGACAGGTGAGTTGCTGGAGAGAATTCCCCCTCTTAAAACATTCTCCTGGTCGTGCTCTTAGATCACGTGCTGACACTCTCCTTTCCCTAGATTCATCGGATATTATCCTGGCACTATGTTCAGTGCTGCCACAAATGGCGGTGCATCTCTTGCGCAGCAATCCAACCTAATCGCCTACTACGGCGAGCTTGCTCAAAGCGAGGGGCCTGTCACAACCACTGATATGGGAAGTGGAAAGTTTGGGGAAACAGGCTTTGGAAACTCAGGGTACATTCACAACATGTAATCTCGCCAATCTTTCTAAAAACTTCGTTTCCTAATCTGAATTCATCAGGTTCTACATCGACACCAACGGCAATAGCCAAGACTACACTGCCACATTTGGCGACTCTGATTCGTCCAAATGGGATCATAGAGCTTTTACCTCTAGTGGTACTAGCTGGGGGTCATATGTTTATCTTGGTGGACCTGGTGCTGGCGGTGTTACCGGTGGATAAACTATCACGGAGGTTTCGGAGTCCAAAAGTCCAAAGAGAGTGGAAGGACTGGAAGGTGACGGCCGTCAGTCGCTACTTGCAAAATAGAAAGAGGAAAAAGTAAATTCCCTTGTGACTATATTTAGCTGCTTGAATGGGACACTTTGATTCAATTTTTCCTGAGGTCCTACCCTCGGTAGAACAATAGAAAGATGGACTAAACACGTGACACGCGAGTAACTGCACATAGCCACTCCGATACCGGTTACCGAATGGAGTGTTCAATGATATCTGCTATCCTAAGATCTTCAATTCGTAAAGCTATTCTACGGATTGTTCTGCTATCATGTCTGAAACTTTTATGTCACGGTACGAGACTTGGTACGGAAGTACATTAAAGGGGCTTGGTGACATGTTAAGCGAGCAAATTATTGGTTGGCGAGAAGAGCGCCGGCTCTTCTCAACTCGCTACCGCATAAATTTCTACTACATTATTCAAGACGCAATAATTTTTAGCCTCTCCTCAGAAGCTATCGCTCTCAGTCATCCCCTTTTCTGTAACCGCAACTGCCTTGTCAACGACTGGCTCAATGTCTTCTCCCTCGAGAACAGAAACCCTATTGCCATCCTCATCCTCTCTCATGACTTCCCTCTCGCCAAAACCAGCTGGAGGCCAGAAGTTGCAGATGACCATGTAAGTGAGTGTTCCAAGTGTGAAACCGATGGACTAGTATCTAGAAGATCTTCACACCGGCATTGCTGGTGTCGGAGGTATCGATGACCGCCATGAGGAACCCCGGAATTCCTGGGATCATGCCAAGAGCTAAAGCCACGATAGCTCTCAGATTCCAACCTCCGTTGTACCAGAACATTCCATTCGTGAAATAGAGGTCGGGAACCTTCCACGTCCGCTTCGAACCCACCAGTACTCGGCAATCAGAATTGAGGTCGAGTTGGCGATGTAGACTGTCTCCAATTAATTTCCAATTTTGAAATAGATAAAGGCTACCTACGGACAAAGACGGATGGAATGTTGACGAAAATCAGTTTCTGGCTCAAGAACTCCATGGTTGCGCAATGCAGGTAAGGATAACCAAGATCAAGTAGGCACGCATTCTGGGCAGATATCTTGGAAACATGCCTGCAAGATCCATGCCATAAGGAACGGTATTTCGGGTAATGGCGACAGAGATCTGAAACGAAGGAATAGAAACACCAGCGAAGAAAGTGGCGCATCGACTGGTGGGGTGTAATTGTTGCTGAACGGTAATCATGAGGATAAGCAAATTCCACTGGATGGTCCCTCCATTCACATGCTCAGTCGCTACGGTGATGAAGACTAGGAACATGGCGGTAATTGTAACAGTCCTGGAAGTGTGATTGCCATGGCAGGCATTACTGTGTTCTTCTTCTTCTCGAAACGCTCGCCGATTCCTCCCCATGTTCCACCTAGACTGCTGATGCACTGGACGATTCGGAATGCTCTTTGAGACTTTGTAAGCACAATGGGAGAGCTGATCAAACTTCCTGTTCCGCCGTTGGGGTGAAAAGCGTACGCAAGAATGCCAATGAAGATCATGATGAAAGAGGGATAAAGGAACCTTCTGATCTGGTGTGGCACGAATCCTGCGAAGAGAATTAGACGATTAAATCAAAGCTAAGGAATATGGCTGGTAAACTCACAAGCGAATGGAATATAGATTGCAATGAAGCAGACAAATCCAATCAAATTTTGAGTTGAAAAGGCGGCACTAGATGGCAAAGTGTTCGGCATAGAATGGAACAAAGGGAAGATGGCGCCTAGAATGAGAGTGAAAGCTTCACTAACATAGTACGATTAGAGTCCAGACTAAGAACAGAAGTCAGCTTGAGTACAATAAATATAGGAAAAGCAGGCGTACCTAAACAATACCACCGAGACCAACGACAGCAATCGGAATACATGTACCCCAAAATCCGAAGGTAGCACCGTTCATCAAAGTCTGCGGGGCAGGTCAGCCTTTGACCTTTGTTGGATCTCATTTCACAACCTACTTACGTATCCAATGCTATAGTTCATTCCTGGTTTTCCACAGAGACATCCAAGAATACAGGAGACAATACAACCACCAAGAATGGCACCAAGGGTTTCACCTACAGTCAAACCTACCGCAATGTACGCGCTCCCAAGGTGAGGGTGCCAACAGAGACACCGAGGATGGCCCCGCTTGCACGGGTTGCGAAGTTGGAACCGGTGTTGTAGATCGGGACGGAGATGGGGAGTTCGTCTTCTTGCTGCGAAAGCTCAGTCTGTCTCTCTACTTCGAGTGGTTGCTCTTTTCTGCCATTATTGCTTTTGTGATGTTCGATGTTGGGTTGAGGCTGATGATGCTGGAGAATAAATACATGACAGGGGCATTGACGACAGCCGTAGGACTTGCAACCTTCCAGCTGAAGTACTTCATATGTCCCCTTTATCCAGTAAACGCCGCATACTTTCGCATCTTTTCGAAGGAGCTGATTCTTCCAGAAACTGTGATAGGCCCGTCTCACCCAGCAGCCAGTCAGGTGTACACAGAGCAGTGTGTCGATTTCGATAGCTTCCCTTCCTATAGAAGGGTTTTGCACTCAACTGCGCATTGACCTCAACTGCGCACCCGAAAAATCATAATTTTATGAATTATGCTTAGAACTGTGCCGCAGAGCTTAAATGTATGTGATTTCAGGCTAAAAATTCTTCCATTTATCCTTCTCATCATCAATTCGCAATGACTAATTATCAAAAAAAGTCGAAGAGCCCCAAGGGCAAGAAACAGGCCAAGAAACAAGCCAAGACGACAACCACCAAGCTTCCTTACCAAAGCCCCACTGTTTCTGACGACGATTCGCACCCGCTCGATGACCCACTCGATCCACTCCTTATCAATTCGAAACCTGACGATATCCCCAAGCCTATTAGGCTAAATAATGCATATGCGGACTGGTTGGCTGAAGAGGCAGCTGGAGAGCTAGAACCGGCATACAAGAAGGAGTCTGTAAGATCGATTACTACAAGGCACGGATTGGGCGAATCTTCATTGAGATATCGAATTAGTTGCAAGAAGAGCAAGGCAGAAGAAGCACAAGATCGGCAGAGGTTAACTCCTCTTGAGGAAGAAGCCTTAAAGAACTAGTATTTACAATTGGAAGTTTGGAATTTCCCAGCGAGGATAGAAACTTTACGTCGAATAGCCGAAACCATATATCGTGCAAAGGGCGATTATAAACCTATTGGTTTAACATATTAACGGAGGTTCTTTACAAGATGGCCTGAACTTAAGTCGAAGTTCGCTCCTCCTCTTAATAAATCTCGTACTAGCACTAAAGATCCTGCTATTTTTTTGCGATATTTCAAGCTTTTTTATACCTTAATTAAGAGATATAATATTAATCCACTTGATATTTATAATATGGACGAGAAGGGTTTTATACAAGGCATTTTTGAGAAGTCAAAGGTTATTATTTCAAGGGATAAGAGATTTCAGAGTAAATCCTTTTATATTCAAGACGGTTCAAGAGAATAGACGACAGTAATTAATTACATATTAATTAGTGGACAATATCTCTCTCCTTGGATTATTTTCAAAGGGGTTTATTACAAGAAGCAGTGGGTTAATCGACTTATTGCATACGATCCAAAGGGGAAGATTACCATGTCTTATAACGGATAGACCGATAATTGTATTAGCTATAAATGGTTTCAGGAGTGCTTTATACCCGAAACAGGAGGAGAGAGCCTCTATAGGGAATATCGATTAATGCTTTTTGACGGACACTCTTCACATATCAGTTCAGATATAATTCGATTATATCTTAAGCATAAAGTCATTCTTTTATACTTACCACCTTATACGACTCACCTATTACAACCCCTCGATATTAGTCTTTTTGGGCCCCTTGCTTCTTATTACAAGTCGTTTATATATACTCTTTGCAAGTTCGGCTATAATTACTCCATTAACAAGCTCGATTTTTTGGACGGATATCTTTACGCTCGCGAAAAAGCATTTACTATCAAGAATATTATATCTGCATGGAAAAAGGCGGGTTTACATCCGTACGCTCCAGAGCTTATTATCAATAAAATAACTCCCTTAGAAATGCCCTTAAAAGAGCGCCCAATCACCCCACCATCAGTAACGTCAACTGCATCAGAAACGCCACTTACCGATACACTTCTCCTTCAACCTACGCTTTTTCCTCCTCCTCCAAAGACTCCTGCGAACATTTCTGATATACAATGCCTTCTTAATCAACACCGAGCAGCATTATTTACACCTAATGATTTGGAGCGAGTCTTTCTCAAGGTTACTAAGGCTACTAAGAAAGCAATGGCAGAAGCTTTGACATATAAAGATTATAATGAGGGTTTACAAGATGCTGCCGTACGAAAGATAATTCGGGGAAATCGTACAAAGGGGAATCTCGCAATAAAAGATGCTCGTACGTATGGTAAAGCGGAGCTTAATAAGCGTTCAGCTTGGTGGTGCGAGGAATACGAAAAGGAGGTACTTAAAGTCTTTATGGGCTATAAGCTTGATATCTTTGATTTCAAGGCAAAACTCGTACGAAAAGGACGCCTGATTCCTGACCTGGAATTATGTCCAATCATTGAGTTTCATGCTCTTTTCGACTCTCCCCAAAGGCACGCTTCTCCCATTAAAAGCTCACCCAAAAAGCGTACTCTAGCAAAGACAATCAAAGCTCCAAAAACGATTTTAGGGATTGCAAAGCGTACGAAGGCAGTAAAGGTAAAACCGAGCTTAATACTCAAGCTATAGTATGGAACGGAGCTTGAGATAGTAGGGAAAATTAGAGATATTATTGAAATTAGAACCAGAACTGGAAGGATAATCAAGCCAACGGCAAAGCATGTAAATAAGCGGGGGAAGCCATAGAATTATGATGTCTTGCGATTGTTTCTACTGGCTTTGGTTTCTCGGTGAGATTTTATGGAATTGGTTCAAAAAGTCAGGGTTTTCCGTAAATTTAATACTACGGGTTCTTATAAGTAATTTGGCTTATATTAATCTATAAAGGGTACCTTTGTATATCTTTTAATATAATTAGATCCAAATTTAATAAATAATTCATGAAGTTATATTAATATTAGTAGTCGTGGTGGGGTAAATTAGGGGTGCGCAGTTGAGGTCAATGCGCAGTTGAGTGAAAAACCCTTCTACTCAGCTTCCGGGTCAATAGGCTGCCAATCACAGCCCTACACGTGAGTATCAACCTTATTGGATCATCAATACACCCTAGGTCGACTGGCCTGGTTGCCTTGCACGCAGAGCAACGTATATCCCGTCGCATAGGAAGCCCTCACTTATAAACGGGGCGAGAGCTTTGTCATGTGCAGATGAGGCTGCAGCCGCAGTAATTATTGCGTCACATCACCGTGTCGGCCTTAACCTTACCTGCTTTTCCTCAGTTGGCTCGCAATTACATCGATACTTCACCGCCTCTCATGTTTCTCGACGCACTTCAACAGTCGTCCAGCTTAACATGACCAAGATTAGTCGGCGCTGTGCGATCCCATCCGGAGAATGCCTGGTCTGCCGAGATGAACCTCCGAAGGCTGCGAACAAACAATGCGGCTTCTTCAGCGCAAAAGTGGGGGAAGTTTCGAGTTGACTGGCTATTTGGTGGACAACATTCCCGAGTATGCTATTTTATCGCATACGTGGCTAGCCGACGACGAAGAGGTCAGTTTCGAAGACCTGGTGAAGGGAAATGCTAAGGGCAAGTCTGCCGGTTTCCACAAGATCCAATTCTGTGGAGAACAAGCTGCCAAAGATGGTTTGGAATACTTGTGGGTGGATACCTGCTGCATTGATAAATCCAGTAGCGCGGAGCTCCAGGAGTCTATAATTTCTATGTTTCATTGGTACCAGAGAGCTACCAAATGTTATGTATACCTGTCGGACGTTTCAGTACCCGAAGGTGTGGTCATAAACCAAGTCCCTTCCTACCCGTGGGAATCAGCTTTTCGCAAGAGTAGGTGGTTCACTCGGGGTTGGTGAGTCTCCAATTCTCGGCGAATTGATTTGTGTTACGCCTCAAGAGTACATGGCTTTCAAAACACTCTCTAGACTCCAATTTCCTACCCTGTGAAGCAACACTGATCAGAGATATTGAGATTTAGGACGCTTCAAGAACTTATTGCTCCAGCATCCGTTGACTTCTTTTCTGTCCAGGGCGTACGACTGGGCAACAAGATGTCGCTGGAGAATTACATTTATGAGATAACAAGGATTCCTCCTCGGGCTCTACGAGGAGATGAGTTGATGACGTTCAGCGTTGAGGAGCGACTATCGTGGGCAGAGAACCGGCAAACAAAGCGCAAAGAAGACAAGGCCTACTCTCTACTAGGAATCTTTACCATCTTCATGCCGCTCATGTATGGCGAGGGAGACCATGCGTTTGCTCGACTGCAAAAAGAGATCAACAGGAAGCACGCAGAGAATGCCACATTGGATTATTTAACCTTCAAATTACCTACCGCCCCTCAAGCAGCCTTCAACTCCTTCGACAATCAGCATGGGGCAACTTGTCTTGCAGACACCAGAGTCGAACTTCTCCAAGAAATAACAGAATGGGCTGATGGGCAGGATAGGAGGTGTATCTTCTGGCTAAATGGGATGGCGGGCACAGGTAAATCCACTGTCGCTCGTACCATCGCCAGGATATACCATGATCGAGGCAATCTAGGAGCGAGCTTTTTCTTCTCGAGGCGAGGTGGAGATGTCGGTCTCGCCGACAAGTTGTTCACCACTCTCGCCTCCCAGCTGGCGATGAAAATACCATCTGCAAGAAGATACATCCGTGAAGCTATCATGGAGCATACAGATATTGCGGTACAATCTCTCCGGGACCAGTGGGATCAATTGATCCTCCATCCGCTCTCAAAAATCGAAGGAATTTCTTCTCCTTCGATAATTGTACTCGTCATTGATGCTCTGGATGAATGCGATAGTGAGAGGGATATCCGGATCATTTTGAGGCTCTTGGCTACGACGAGCTCACTTGTGAAGATCCGATTGCGAATTTTCATCACAAGTAGACCAGAGATTCCGGTCCGTTGCGGATTCTCCCAGATAGAAGCTGATCGTCAGGTCTTCGTTCTTCACGACATATTGGCAACAATAGTGGACCGTGATCTTCGACTTTTCTTCGAACATAGCTTCTCAACTATCAGAGAAGAACGTGGCTTTGCTGTCGACTGGCCTGATCGTCGAGTAATCAGGCGCTTGGTCGAAACTTCGTGTGGTCTCTTCATCTGGGCTTCCACTGCGTGCCGGTTTATTCGTGAGGGCAGGCAGCTTGCTGACAGGCGAATATCAATCCTCATCAACGACCATCGCTCTGGCGCAGGTCCGGAAAAGCAGTTGGACGACATCTATATCACTGTTCTCAAAGATTCTATTCAGCCGGACTACAATGAAGAGGAGAAAACAGAACTGATCGACAAGCTAAGAAACGTACTTGGAAGCATCGTGACTCTCTTCTCTCCGCTTTCTGTGGACTCCCTGGCATATTTGCTTAACAAGCCACCACGCTATATATTGGAGATACTGGCAGATTTGCATACAATATTCCACATCCCTAGCCAAACAAATCGCCCACTCCGTCCGCATCATCCCACATTCCATGACTTTCTTCTTGACAAGGACCGTTGCAGTGACCTCGATTTTTGGGTAAACGAGAACCATGCTCACAAAGCTCTAGGCGACAACTGCATACAGCTTATGTCGGAGATGCTCAAAAGAAATATCTGTGGCCTCCAATCACCAGGCACCCTTATCAAAGATGTTGACCCCGATCTGATAGAGCAATGCATTCCACCGGAGCTCCAATACGCATGCCTTTACTGGATTCAGCATTATCGACAGAGCAGGATACGTCTCTGCGATGGGGACCCAGTCCATTGTTTCTTCCAGAAGCATTTCCATCATTGGCTGGAGGCCGTCAACCTAATAGGAAGGGGCTCTCTCGTAGTTTACCTACTCAGAATGTACCATTCTTTACTTGAGGTACGTGTTTGCAATTCACTTATGGCGGGTTTAACCAGTTGACAACCTGATTTGAAGCACGCAGAGAATTTGCGCCAAAATCCATTTGTTAAGGATGCAAGACGATTTGTGTCGGCGTTTCAATCAATAATGGAACAGGCACCTCTCCAGACGTATTGCGCCGCTCGTACGGTCATGGCGCCCACCAATGAACTTAGGCACCATTTTTGGAGTCAAATACGGCCCTGGAGCAAAGATCGCCGAATCGCCGAAGCAACCGATGCTAAGGACGAATATAATTTCGTCAACGATATAGCTTTCACACCCGATGGCCGGCATGTCGCCTCGGGATCAGTCGACGAAGTAGTAAGGGTTTGGGACGTAGCAACAAAAGCTACGCTCTGCAAATTCGAGGGGCAAATAGACAAAGTCAGTTCTGTGGCAGTCTCACTGGAGGGAACGATGATTGCCTCTGGCGCGGACGACACCACTGTCATGGTTTGGGATTGGGAATCAAGAGCTGTGCGTTACACTTTTAAGGGGCACTCACGTTGGGTGAACTCCGTGGTGTTCTCACCGGATGGCACGCTGCTCGCGTCAGGCTCGATGGACGAAACGGTTCGAATCTGGGATTTGGAGAGAGGACAGGAGCTTGCTGCTTTTGATGGCAACTCAAGTTGTGTCAATTCCGTTGCATTCTCACCCGACGGCTTATTACTCGCATCAGGCTCAGCAGATCAAATAGTGCGACTCTGGGACATTGTGAAGAGAGAGCTACGCATGTCGCTAGATGGCCATGCAGGCGTCGTCAACTCTGTTCGATTCTCACCAGACGGGAAGCGAATTGTATCAGGAGCAGATGATATGACAGCCAAGCTTTGGGACACGATTACAGGAACAGAGTATATGACTCTGAAGGGACATCGAAAAAGGGTCATGACTGTTGCATTCTCTCCGGATGGGCATACCGTCGCCTCGGGCTCCGAAGATATGAGTATCAAGTTTTGGAATGCAACTACCGGAACCCTAATAAGGACACTAAAAGGCCATACCAGCGGCATCAATGCTGTCACATTTTCCCCGGATGGCCGGCTTCTCGTATCGGGTGCATTCAATGACGAGGTCAGACTTTGGGATATGGAGAGTGGGGAAGCACGTGGGGAGTTTGATGAGTTCGAGGAGGATACCCTATCAACCTCGGGCGAAAAGGTGAACCCTCTCAACCCTGAATTGATCGCCGTTGCGGCAGGGGAGTTGAAAGAGAAGTCAAGCGCGATTACCAGCGTAGTCTTCTCACTAGATGGTCAGCTAGTTGCGTCCAGTTCACACGATACCACGATCAAGTTGTGGAACAAAAATGGAGTGGAGCGCTGGCTACTCGTAGGCCATTTAGGTACTATTAGCTGCCTCGCATTCTCGCCAGATACCCGCTTAATTGCGTCGGCCTCGACGGACAAAACGGTCCAGCTTTGGAACACTGCAACAGGAGCAGTATTGTATACACTTGAGGGTCATTCTGGCAATGTCTGCCTCAACCGATTCTCATTGGACGGGAAGTTCCTCGCTTCATGTTCTACTGACAAAACAGCCATACTTTGGCACGTTGGAACTGGGGCAATATGGTGCAAGCTTGAAGGGCACTCAGATACAGTCAACGATGTCTCGTTCTCGCCGAACGACAATCGCTTTGTCGCATCGTGCTCAGCAGATGCGACAGTCAGACTGTGGGATGTTTCCACAGAGGTGGCTTCCCGAACTCTCACAGGCCATTCAGCTATGGTGAACTCGGTCGCATTCTCATCGGACGGCAAGCTGCTGATCTCTTGCTCGGCGGACACTACCATCAGGCTCTGGAATACAGCAGGAGCCCCGTGCGGAACGCTCAAAGGCCACACGCTTTCGGTCAACTCGGCGGCGTTCTCGCCAGACAACAAGCTGGTGGTATCTTGCTCGGAAGACGAGACGGTCAGACTCTGGGATTCGGAATTAAAATCCGCGCAAGGCGTGCTCAAATTCGCGGTGGCGATTCGCACCGTGTGCTTCTCCAGTTGTGGCCAATACATCGAGACTAATAGAGGGGTGTTAGACATTGGCTTGTTTTCCCTTAGTTCTCCTTCAACTGCCTTAGACCGCTTATTCACGCTCTTCATCAAGAGTTAAGTCTTGATAATCTTGCAAGGTTTTGTTGGTGGCTGCTCGCGAGCTCGAAGGAGGGTGCTAGTGGTGTTTTGGGTAGATGTCCTATAAGAACAGGCCACGAATGTAAAGAATCCGGCTGGTCAGTCAGATGTGATGGAGCCTTCCAGCAGCAATTAGGTGGTTTACTTCTCTGGATGGCTTGTCAGAAGGAAGGAATCGACTGGTGTAACGATGTGTCAGTTGAAGGTTGTTGTCAATCGGAACTGGGGACATTTAGCTCCTGGTTGGCTCCCTGATGTACCGGACCTCTCAACGCCTGCTTCGCTTCTCATATGCCACAGCTATGACTCCTCAAAGGGTCGCTTGGCTCCAATGCGAACCGAGGCATGTAAGATGTCGTGGCATAAAAGAGAGAAAATGGAACGTTGAGGGGTCCTTTGCGTTGACTGGGCAACCTAACTCTTGGTATATGCACGTGATCTCGCGTAGCCGAAGCGGAAGCTGTATTTAGATCTCGCGAGAGCCTGCTTTAAAATTCAGACCTTTTCTCTCCTTTTGGCCACCGCCGTGTGGCAAATGCCTCTTAAAACCGTTATCGTGGGAACCGGTATCGCTGGCCTCGGAACAGCAATCGCACTCAAAGACAAAGGCCACATTGTTACCGTCGTCGAAGCTACCTCGCAACTCCAATCTATTGGAGGGATTATCACCATCCAAGCGAACGCCAACCGCATTCTGGATAGCTGGGGCGTATATGAGGTTTTATTGACAATCTGTGCCGCCTCACTATTCGCGCCATGCGCGAGGAGATATAAGGACGGGGAGTTCATCATCAAAAGGCCTCCGGAATTATATAAGAAGGAGTATGGGTATCCGTATGTATTGCACGTGATGTAAAATTGCATGTATCACTGATGCGTGGTTTCAGGCTCTTGCACGTCCATAGGGCCGATTTGCAGCAAGTTCTCTATAAAGCTGCTGTGGAGCGAGGGATTACCTTGAGACTTGGTTGTCCGGTCGTTGTTATTGAAGATGAAGATGAAGAAAATGTGGCTGTTGTGATTGAAGGTGGAGAGAGAATAGAAGCAGATGTGATTGTGGGAGCAGACGGTAAGTCCACGATAAATGTACTGCGAGCAGCCCTGGTGAGGTTTTCGGCGTTTGTTATGTGCGTCTTCGTGGCTATTTCGAATGCTAAGATTTTGGCCGAACGTTGAAGAGCTAAGAGAGACCTGTTCTAGGCATCAAATCGGACTATGGGTTGGTCCTTCTACTACCCTTGCCGTTGTCCCAGTCTGCCGACGTACGAGAACTTTCCATATTCTCTGTTGCTACAACTCATGTTTGTACCAGGAGACAAATGGCTCTTAGGGCTTGATTGTTCTCACCCGAGAGATGTAAATTCAGCGGAAGGAGTGGGAGAAAGTAGGAAGCAAAATATGAAGCTGTTCAAAGAGCACTTTAAAGATTTTTGTTCCGGCAATCCAGAAAGTACTGTCGTACGCAAAGGAAGCATATGTTTGGAGGATAATAGAAACTACACCACCATCTTGGGTAAGTAAGAGTGGAAAAGTAGTTTTGATTGGAGATGCAGCCCATGCTATTCTTCCATTCGTTGGACAAGTAATTCTCCACTTGAAGATTACCATGTAAAAGGCTCACAATTCTATTTAGGGAGGGGGCATGGCACTCGAGGATGCCGCAACTCTGGCAGAATGTCTGGAGCGAGCTAAGACAGCTGAAGATGTTTCGAAGGTACTCAAAGCATTTCAAGAGATTCGAGAGCCGTGTTGCAAGCTGGTTCAAGAATGGAGTATAATGAAGGGCAAACGAGCAACGCTTCCTGATGGACCTGAGCAAGAGAAGCGTGATGAAAAATTGAAGTCATTTAACGCTTGGGTCAAAGCGAAGCCTTGGGATAAAGCTCATATCCATGAACTCCCAGAGCTTGAATCTCTAAATTGGAAGGCATGGTTGATCGGGCATGATGCCGTGGGTTTTGTAAGTTGGATCTAACGTATATTGATTATTGAGGCACTCGCTCAGATAGTTATACTGACTGAATGCAGGCAAATCGAGAACTGGATAAACGATTCGGATCCCATAACTAGAGGAAATCTCTACTCTTGGTACATGCTAAGACAGCAGCCCGCTTGGAGATCGGGAAGGTATCTGCCGGTCTTTCTCTGGCAATTGCTGCTTGATGGTGGTGCTTTGAAGGTTGACGTTGTGTCGAGATTGAGGCATCAAGAAGTTTGAAGACGCAGTTGTGGAAGGACGTTTCTTGTATACTCACTCGATTTGCTTCGGCAACCCGTGCAATTCCCTCGCAATGAAGTTGACTGTTGAATGCGAATCAACGCAAGACCGATGGTTGCAAACAAGTCACATCGGAGAATTAGGTGGGGGAAAAGACTCGAATATTTAGGAGTCGTCGTCCTCAATGCTGGGCGGTTGTTGAATTACTTCGTTTTCATTGCAAGATTTTAACCATTATTTATACCAAGGACGTGTTGTCGTAAGAAGCTTGGGTGGTCGTCGAGTAGCTTCGTTTTCGTTGCAAGAATATAATCATAATTTAGACAAAGAACTTGTTGTCGTAAGAGTAGGAGGAGGAGGCTTACCCTACACTTCCACTTCAAAGTAGGCTGAATATTAGGAGAAAGTCTGGCCAAAAAGAAATCCCAATTGAGTCGATATATTCAGCTTTTGGCCAAGGCCCAGCCACTAAAAGCCGTAGATGCTCGGATTCGCCATGTCTCGAAGTGCAGTGACATATTTATATTTGACCAAGACCTCCTGCCCCTCGTTTCTGGTTTCCGCAAAATCTGCTTCCCACAAATGTAGTTGACGCTTTCCTCACAGTCGCGAGCAGTTCCGACTCTTCGATTATAGTAAATGCCCTCACAACACTCTTCACACCACCCCCTGAGTGCGCTACTCAATGGATCGCGTTTGGCCGAGGCGACATTTATGGGCCCAAGGAAACCTACATCTAAAGGATAGTCGAAGAGACGTTCATTGACGCCTCATCCTGCTATCCCACATCAACCATTACACGAGATGAGCTGTACCGCAGCTACAGGAGCCACACCACCCCCAGCGGATTCACGCTCAATACAGTCAACGGCAGACAATATCTCGTCTACTACACTGGGCGATACTGCACCTCTGAATACACATCCGCCACCTCCGCGCTCCGACTCAACGAAAACGGCCTCCACACTACCCTCGCAGGCACCACGCCCGCTGCAGTGGGTCCTGGCATCGCGGTCCTGGATGCGGTGACGACCGTGTGGCAGGTGAGCGATCTGTCATTGTTTGCTAGAAATGCAAAACCTGTGGTTGGGATGGAGGTGGTAGCGTTTTTGGGTTCGGACTGGAGTTTGGTTCTTGAGCTGGGACAAACTACCACAGCGATGAGCGCAGTGCTGACTACATCGAGTAGGAATGAGGTCGGAAGGTTAAGAGGGTAGAGTGTGTTGATTACGAGGGTTCTAGGACTGGTAGCTTTGATTGTGCATAAGACTTTTCAGTGAGATGTACAGTTATGAACGAAGACACACTTCGTTGTTGCCATGTGGCTGGTATTGTCAAGTATATATCACGTGATCGTTTCCATGACCAGGCCATCACCCCATCCTCACATGGCCCTTGACTACAAGTAACTCAATACATCCTCTACTAGCCACTATACCTATTTTTAAATCTTTATCTTTTCGCAATTCAACCCCCTTCTAACAACAACTCCCGTCCCCAAATCTCTCAGCCTCGCGTGTGCAACCTCAGCCTCGCCTCGGGACGACCCGCCCCATGAAAAACATTTCCCGACATCGACAACTTTTCGACTTCATCTTAGCCACAATACCACCACAATGAACGGACCGCTGTTCAATCCACCTCGAGATGGAGGCATGGATGGGGCGGATGCACAGACTATGGCTGCTGTTAGGAGTGTATGTTCCCTTCAACTTGTCAATTCTGGAGAGCTGGACTTCGTTTCGACCTCACTCAAGCTGGAATCAGACGCCGAAGCTTGGATGATGGGAACAAGGGAGGAGTGAAGTCACGATGGACGAATTGGATCGGCAGAGCGAAGAAAGGGGAGAGTGATTGGAAGCCAAGCTAATTATGCTGTTCTAGATGCAAATGCTCATGGAGTCCTGTCCCGGAAAGACCGCGGTCTCAGGCGTAATGGGCTTTGCACTCGGCGGCGCATTCGGGCTTTTCATGGCATCCGTAAGCCTCCCTTCTCCCCATCTCTCCCCCTTTCTTACCCCCTCTAACTTGCTCACAGATGCAATACGACACCCCCCTCTCCACCAACCCCAACGCGCAAGCCATCACCTCCCTTCCCCTCCGCCAACAGCTAAAACAAGGGTTCCGCGACCTCGGATCCCGCTCCTACTCCTCCGCCAAGAACTTCGGCAAAGTCGGCGCAATCTTCGCAGGCACGGAATGCTGTATAGAAGGCTTTCGAGCCAAGAATGATTTGAAGAATGGGGTGTTGGCAGGCTGCATAACGGGTGGTGTGTTGGCGGCGCCGGCGGGACCGCAGGCTGCTGCGTTGGGGTGTGCGGGCTTTGCGGCGTTTAGTTTGGCGATTGATAGTTATATGCGGAGGCCGAGCGAGACGGACTAAGGCGATGGGAGAGGGATGGGGGTTGCGGGATGGAGGAGTGATATGTGAAGGGCTGGAGAGGAGGGTAGGGAGTTGAAGAAACTTGATGTGTGAGTTGTGTATATATGTAGGATCAGTGCGGCTGCGGCATTGCTTGGAGTTTTGGGTCAGATGGCTGGGGTGTATGTCTTAGATATGGGTATTATATGGTGCTCGGAAGGCTTTGATAATGCTAAAGACATCTCAACTACGGATACAAGAATTTCTGATACAGACGGTTTCAAGAGAAGCACGCGGGTTGTGTGGTGACGAGCTGCAGCAGGATAGCGGACTTGGAGTGTTGTGTGTCACATGTGGAACGGTGTTCCTGAAGTGTGTTTTGATGCGTCAAATATTTCCAATTTCCACTCAGAATCTCATTCTGTATAGGACATTCCGTCCTTGATCTAATCTTTGCATACGCAATGGCCAGCTGCGTATGCCCAGCGCTCCTATCCCGAACGCCGTGTAAATCATCTGGTATTATCCCATCCTTTCTAGTAAGACCAATTCCCAAAGGAAATTAACAAAATATTTTCAACACCATCCCATAACAGATCACGAGGCGGAGTAGACCTTGAAAGCTCCAAACTCCCAATATGCATCCGCGAACGAACCATTGTTCTTCGCCACGTAATCCGTGCAAGAACCAGAACCTACTCCTTGTTAGCTTTCTTTGCTAGAAGAAAAAGAAAAAGGGGCAAGGATAGGTAACATACAAGTCTCCCCAAACACGTTCGTCGCCCCCGCCCAGGTCCCACACAGATCGATGTTAGCAATAATACTCTGATTCTTGAAATGATTCCCAATATTGCAATCCGTGCTGGGGAAGTCCGCCGTCGCCTCGCCCCAGGTGCTTGGATCTGGAGCGCCGCTCGTGATATCAGACGGAATCGAGTTGCGTCCGAATTGCCAGAGTCTGATGCCTGCTGTTCGGAGTTCCATTGCTAGGACGGCGCCTCCGGCACTATTGAAATCTGCTCCAAAGGTGGTAGATCCTGCGTCAACGCCACAGCCTGCATTGTCGTTCGTGGTGTTTACACAGCTCGTCGCCAAAACTTTTCCAGACTCCTTGCGCTTGACGCCCATACTGCAGCCAGACGACGTGTGCAGCGTCATCTGGTTGTAAGTAGTAGAAACCACATTAACCGCTTCCATGACATCAATTTCGCCATTGTAAGGCCAGTTCGCGGGATCCGTGAGCCAGAGTGCTGGCCAGGTGCCGCAACCGATCGGGCTGTGGATCACGTCGAAGATGAAGAGGGTGTTAAGGCCGTATTGGTTTTTGGAGGAGACACGGACGGAGAAGCGGCCGGTTGAGGCGTCTGGGTTGGCGCCGGGCCCAACCGAGGTGTCGACGCGGAGGACGGCGGAGGAGCTACTGGCGTAGGTGAGGTTTAGGGAGGTTGCTTGGGCTTCGGGGACGTAGTGGACGAAGCCGGAGGAGGGGTCGTAGCCGGTGAAGTAGTCGAAGTTGTCAAAGAAGGAGGAGCCCGAATCTGAGGTGGGTCAGCAATTGATAGAGGAGGAATGGACGGAGGACTAACATGTCTCAGCAAGACTGTAATTCAGCTTGGTGTAGTCTGGATATGCGTTCTTCTTCGTGACTTCCACGGCAATAATGATAATGATGACAATTATCAGAACCACTACCGCAATAGCCCCCGCCCAAGCTTTCTTTCCCCAGTACTTGAAGTTGTACCACGGATGATAATAAGAATCCTCTCGATTGAACCGGTATCCAGACCACCCCCCACGCATCTGGACCTGCTCCGTAGCAACATTCTTCGTAGCGAACGACATATCCTTCTCATCCAAACGACTATCTCCCAATTCCAACGAATTCGCAAATGAAGGTCTATGCGTCTTCCCAGCAGGCGTAAAGAGTGAACTGCTCTTGGCGCGGAGATGCTGGACGGCCTTGGGTGGCTTCCAGTACTCAAGAGGCTTAAACGGAAGTTGCGATTGAGAAGCCATCCGGCCGGGAGACCTCAACTCGTATATATCTCCCCTATCTAATCAACCCAGGAACAAAAGTTGCTAGCGTACTGTAAGATGCAAGGAATTAGGCACCACCGTCGTACTCACTTAACGAGCCAATTCGAAGACGCGCAGAACAACGATTGAGGCGAAGGGCTATCCACTTGCTCCACTTGGCAGCGAATCTCTCTCTCGTCTTGGGGCTGGCGTTCTGCACACGGCTGCACTCGGCCTGCGGGCGGACGGCGGTACTGCGTAGAAGAATGGGGCTACTATGTACAGGGGCGGACGCACACCATCAGACACTCGCCCGAGGTGGGATGAGCGGCCGTTGATATGCTGTCGTCCGCTGTGCCCCATCTTTGCCAATCCGATGCGGAATCACGCAGGCCAAGGTGCGTGAAACACGCGGCCAGCTGCCAGTCCATTCGGAGGCGTTCAAGCGGCTCCTCCAAAGGCGCAGTGTTGAAGATGTTTCGGCGGGACTGAAAGGGAGGCGAACACAGGAGCCACATGCCATCTGATGATAAACCTTGTTATCGCTAGAGCCCCCCGTGTCGAGTTCCGACTTCTGTCACGAAGAACACCATGGCGATGGAAGATGGTTGGTAGAAGCGGTGCTGTGACGGGAGAGGAGGTTGTGATGCGTTCGGGACTTGATACAGTGCACGCCTGAAGAGATGAAAATCCTCGTTTCAGTTTCGACAAACTCGAGAGTTTCCCCAACATCGGCATGACAGGACGCCCTCGAAAAAGAAAAGGGGAAACACTCCGGAGATCAGGGATGGGACGGCGAATGATGTGAGCGCTCGACCATCCATGCGACCATAGCGCCGCAAACTTTTGTCTCCAGAGGTTTTATTTTTAGATCCCTTGCTGTCAATCAGGACCTGAATTTCAACAATCCCATTCGATATCAGGCCACCAGATGAAAGCTGGAAAGGGCTGTGATTCCGACATTGTGCAGCACTTTGACAGTCAGCCACAGCCGTATCTGACAGCTGGAACCCTTGGACGTCTCTCTGGCAGAATCTGTTTCGCCGTTTCTTCAAACATTTGTAGTTCATGCGGATTCACCGTCGCGAGGCTTGGCCAAACACTCCTTGAGCCGCGTCATCAAAGTTGCCGTCTCTCCGCTCATCATTTCACCTCGCCGCCTCTAGTATTTCGATATTCGGGCGTACGAACTGAGAATCGCTGGACCATTGGAAACTCCCAGAATTCGTGGACGGATTTTGGAGCGGCTCAGGGGTGAAAAGCTTGGCACTCGTTAGGGCATTGAGGTCCGAGAGATGCTAGATCTTCGACGGATTTAAATGTAAGTCGATTTTTGCATATTTCTGACCAGTTGCAGACTCGTGGAAGTTTTCCGATAATATTGGAAGCACTCGGGACGATGTTGCTGTCATGAAGATAGGCCAATTTTTCAGGAAAATCGGTGAAATTGTCAAGCGTGGATTTTCATCAGAGCCCAGGAACAGACGCAAAGTTGACGTCCGTCCACTAGCCACCATTATGCTGCATGTATATCACAGCACGGCATTGCAAGATACCCATCTCCCACAATTTGCATTTTGGAAGCATTCATGAAGAAAGATACTTCCCTCAAACTACTACACCCCAGTCTGACCTTGGATCGCAAACGCAAACTCCAATCCATCCCGTAACACAAACTGTATCCCAACGCGCGGCATATCCTTGTTTCGCCACTGTCCCGTTTTCTTTACTGTAACTCTTGCGGGCCCGTGGTTAGGATGCGGCAATGCTAAAGGTCATGTGGCAATGGTTCCTCCCTTTATAGACCAGCCTCTGCAGCTACTTGATAGGTAGCTGCTATGCTCTTCTCTCCGTCGACAGTCTTTTTTTATTGTATACCAAATCACAGGCTGTTCTTGCAAGCTTGCAGTTCGCCCCGTGAAAAGATTTCATTGACTTTTATATAAAGATCACACCTAGAGGGTACCCTAGCTGGCCACCTTATACCACCTTTCAGTTGCTCTTTCTCTCTTGCCGATCAGCCTAACGTCGCCTCATTAGAGGTACCCGGAGAACAGAGTCTTGAAGTAGTCGTTGATGAACAAATTCTTGGGGTCGAACTTCTTCCGGATTTCAAGATATTGCTTAAGGCTTCCCTGGTCGTGCGCCTTTGCAAAGTGGGAAATCGCTCCATCACGCGTCTTGTTGATATGAGGAATACCGCCATGCTTCATGGCAATCTCATTGAAGGCAAGGCGGAACATCTTCCAAGTAGGATCCGATGGGTCTGGATACATAGGGTCAACCGCAATCATATTCCCACCGTATGATCGTGACAGAAGAGACGACTGATCATGGGGCAGAAAGTAGATCACGGTAGGCAATGTTAGGATGAACTCGTGTTCTCGCCGAAAGACCCCAGTCAGTTGCAGAAACGACCGGACCATATCAACCCAGTTTTCCTCTGGGATCATCCAGTCGTAGAATTCAAATCCTGGATCATCTTCACCGTAGATAATGCCACGCTGGCAGGGGTCAATGGTGTAGGAACTGTGTTGCATGATCTTCAGCGGCAAGTCGACAAGTGCAGCGTTGACAGCTTCGGCGGCGACAGGTGAGAGGTGAAGCCCGGTTGTCGCCTTCACCAGGGGCAAGAAAAGGTCTGGGAATAAACTGATTCCCTTGCTTTCAATAGGTCCCAGCAAAGCTTCCAGAGCATTTGGCCTCGAGTTCACCGCTCCTGGTTCTATGAACTTTCGGCACTGCCAGACCAATTTCCCAGAGTTGGGAAACAGCATTCCGAAAACCTGGTCGTTTGCTCCTTTGAGAACCTTCACCCCCTCCGTAAAGCCATCAAGAAACGAATCGACCTCCACGAGCTGGAAACTGAAGTGCAATGGCTGGGTCTTGAAGACGTTCATTGTGACCTCGCAGATGACACCGAGCATGCCGAAATGAGAACGGACTGCGGGCAGATACTGTGCATTCTGTGTTTCCGAGACTTCCATGATATCTCCCTCCGGTGTGACCATCTTCACACCAGCAACATACGACGAGAACTGTGCCTTGCGGGTTATCGATGTGTCGTTGGCATGCGTACCGCTCATGGCACCAATCTGAAAATTCCCGAACTCGAGGATGACAGGCAGCTGAAGGCCCAGTCCTCTCAAGTGTGAACACACCTGATGCAAGGATGCACCGCCTTGCACAGTAACGGTCAGGTGCTCCTTATCGACGGAGAGGATGTTGTTCATGTTCTTCATCGAAATCACGACATCGCTGCCTACCATGCATTCTGTGGTCGAATGCATGGCGCCGACGACGGTCACTCGTTGATTCTGGCTTGAAGCTTGTTTCACGATCTCCTGGATTTCTGCAATCTGTGTCGGGGCCTTGAGTTTGCCATTGACAACGTTGAACTGTATCTGGCCATTCCAGTTGTGCAGGGTAGGCATGGCTGTAATTTTCTTGGATAGAAATATTCTTTGGCTTTTGGCTTAGAGGGGGATTTTCAGGAATTAAGACTGAGGAGTATGTTGGTTCTCTTAGTTAAGGAGTGAGGTTGCGGGGCGCTTAAGTAGAGCAGGCAAAAGAAAATATAGCAACGCACAAGAGCTAATTCCTACAACGAAGAAATGCATCGTTCCACTTTTCTCGGACCGCTTTCCACAGGTGAATGAGACAAACTGAAGATTTTGGGTTGTAAATGGTTGGCAACATGCATGTAGCCAGCCACCTCTTTCAGCTGGGTGTCACATAAACTGAAATCCAACCAATACTTGATCATGCACTCTGTACTTTCCCAGGATCAAGGATAGTGGGGTCATCTCCCAAGCCATACATGTGTCACCCTTTTCGCTCGAAAGTGGCGTGCCCCGAAAATAAAAAACAAATAGAAGTTACGAGCAGCGAGACCTTTCACATGCCAGGTGTAGCCGCCCAACCTGAAGCTATGGGACGAAAGACTTTGGAGAAGATGAAATCCAGTCTACTTTATCTTCGATACTTTAGTAGACTGGATTTCATCTTCGATACTTTAAGTCAATACTATGTACAAAGCGCTCGAATAAGTGGCAATTAAAATAAAAGGGTTACTTCTATTAAGATACAATCTATTACGCTATATGATCGCAGCGTATGTTGAAGCCCCTTAAACTTGCTTATAAAAAGAAAATTGGCTATGTATCTCTCTTAGAGGAGGCGATGTAAGTACCTTTCCGCTTCATCAGCTCCTGACCTCCTGGTCGCTGTTTGGGAAGACAAGCTTAGTGATTATGGTGTGACACGACTTTGGGGGGAAAGGGAAGGGGGGTTTTTTTAGCCTAAACCACGGAAGAGCTGTCAAAGATCTGAACAAGACTCATGATCAAGTATTAGTTATTCCTGCTAGGAAGAACTGGAAAACGGTGCAGTACACTCGCGATTTCTGCACCAGATGATCAGATCCACAAACTCCGATGCTATGATACAAACACGCAGCCAAGCCCTAGTCCTCATCCTCATCCACCCTCGCTCGTTTTGCTTTCCTGTCGTCGCTCTCCTGCAATCCATACTCGCGCTTATTCGAGGTTTCGCCAACCTTACTCAAGAACTCATCCACGTTGAAAACATCCCCAGTATCCTTTTCAAACTGCACTGGTCCCTCTCTCGCCTGCACCATCACATTAGCATTGATCACAACTCCACGTAGGGAAGTGCTTACCTCAACATCAGCCGAGCCCTTAAAAGTCCCCTTTCCAAGCGCCTCGAACCGATTACTCCTCTGAATCTTGCCCATCTCCGCCTCAGCAGCCTCCTCATCGTCACCATCATCCATATTCGCACGCGGTCTGTAGATACTGCTGATAGCATCCTGAGCGGCGAACAACGGCTTGTCATAAGCTTGATCCTCGTTGAAACCCGAATCAAAGCCACTTGTTCGATTGAACAATCTCGAATCGAACATTCCTTCGGAAGACTGGGTAGGCTTCGCCAAACCCAGAGCAACCTTCTCCGAGATATCTCGATTTTGTTCTCGAGCCATCATTTGCACTCTCCGCTCTGCTCCCATCCGAGATTGGCGCAATTTCCGTTCCTCTTCTCGTCGCTTCTCGGCACGCATCTTTTCTCGCTCTCGAACTTCCTCATCATCACTCCCTGATCGTTCAGACTCGGACTCGCTATAGCTGCCAGATCTCGACCTTGACGTTCTTGATGCTCGTCTTCCACCCGCAGCGCCAGCCCTCTCTTCCCGTGCCTTTTGTGCCAACATTCGGAGATGATCCTCCTTCTGGGCCTTCTCCTTCTCTGCTAACCGTTGTTGCATCAATGCTCTCTGCTTGACTTCTTCTCGCGCATGTCTATCTGCTGTGAAAAGAGCTTCTGCAAACTGCGCAAACTTGTCGTTGATAGTGACATCTTGTAAGCCTCTCCCATCTGCTGCCAACCTCTTGTCTAATGGAACGGTGTAACCCTTTGGATTCTTCCAGTTCGACACTGGAGGAGGAATCTTCCACGCCTCCTGGTCCTCGGCAGTCAACTTTCGAGGTGGTGAGTGCATAACTGGAGGTGGAGGACTTGGTGGACCTCGAGGAATCTTCTTGTGTTTGAATTTCGGCGGCTCCATGGGATCCTGTTGCCTCTCCACGATCTTCATAATCCGATCATTCTTCCTTGTATTGTCGCCCATCTGGTTCGCTGGTGTATATCTGACATAGGTGGGGTCTTTCCTGGAGCCAACATTGACGTTCTTTGGTTTCTGAGCTGCAACCGCACCGCTGACGAGCTTCGCAAGAGCATCTCTCGTCCTCTCGGTGGAAGCTTTTACTTCCTCCTCGCTCGGTCGGTCGAGGTCAATGTCCCCCGCATCAGCCCGTTGTCGAAGTGGGATCAGATCCTTGAAAGAAGCGTGAACTATCCTCTGGTCGTTATGGCCTTGCCTAGCAATAGCATCATATTTGACCTTCCCCTCGGCATCAACCTGAACAGCAAGCGCATTGCTCGAAGACTGGCCCTTCTTTCCCATGTCCAGAGGGTACTGCGCGACAGGGATTTCTGGGAAAGCTCCTCCATCTCCAAAGTCCTCCTGTCCCCGCGGTCGCCATCCTGATCGCTTGCCATATGGTGGAGGTCCAGATTTCTGCCACCCACTATTAGTATTGTCTTCCTCTTGGAGTAGGACAAGTTTGTTGACCTTCAACACGATCTGTGTGTCATCGATGGTGCCGGCTCCAACGATTCGAGGACCTCGTTGCTGCGCATGTTGCGGGATCTCTTCCTCCTCGCCGGTATATTTCGGCTTCGGGAGCGCCCTGCTCAACGATGCTGCTATTGAAGTCATGCTGAAAGTGGGAGTCGAAGTTGGAGGGGGTGTTGAAATAATTTCGAGGTCTTGAACATCGAAAAGTTATCGCGACCTGAATCCTTGTCGAAGAAGCTAGGCGAGATGGGGCGTGGCGCAATATCAAAAAAGTTGGCAAGATCATGACCTGGAGAAGGGCGAGAAAGGCGAGAAGGGTTCAGGGACATTTAATTGCAAAATTGAAATATATGAGTCGAGTAGGAACTCGTCTCGTGAACGCATTTGAAGGTAAATTAACAATCTATTCCCTCGCTCATCAGGGGGTGATGTAAAAGTACACAGAATTTCGACTCCCCCATGCCAGATTTTCCCAGAATCCCACCAGAACCATAGAACGCAGTGTCTAGCAATTGCCCAGTCATTTACACGTATCCCTTTCTCGCGCCCTAATGGAGACCAATTAGCACTACTCACTCCCTTGGCTCCAGCAGCTACAGAGGGACAACATACCTGGAAGAAGAACCGGACAATGAAGACCTGTAGCCCAGCCATGCAAACCATCATTAAGCTCTCCATAACACTGAAGTTGAAAATTCTCCTCTCCGTACTCCTGACTGTGCTGAAGTTCCGGTTTTCTCTGGTACGGAAGTATTTCTGGTTTCTTGTGATCGTCGAAAGCAGTCCTGAAATCTTGAAAATAGATTCTTCTAATGCGGAGGTCTGCTCAGGGGATGTGCCTTGCTTGGAAGGTATCGAGGCTCGTTGTTCGTTCTCGACCTGGTTTCCGGGAGGGTCAGCAACTTGTGGTTCATGGAATGGAGGCCCAGGAGGTCAGACGAGGGACGGTGGGGTTTCGTACAGCGATTTCGAAATCGACAAACTTCTCTGCGAATGTGCTCATCTCGTTATTGAAACAGAATCTGTATTCTCCAGTCTCGCCCGCTGTGAAGACGAAGTCCCCCTGTCGCTCCTTTTTCCCATCCATAATGATCTTGTCCGCAGGTCCCACAACCTCGTAATCGACATCGAAGGAACCTCCTGCTTGGACCTATAGAACAATTAATCAGCGCCATGTCCAATTCCCAAGACGGAGTATCTGCTTACGGCGAAGTAGAATGCAATCTTTGCTCCCTTATTCTCGACATTGGTGAAGAAACATGCCTTCTCATTGGCAGTAAGCTTGTATGTGAGGGCAGTCGCAGACACGAGCGGAGAGAGGCAAGCCAACAGGCTGCACGAAAGTAATGAGACCTTCATGATGTGTTGTGGTGCTGGAGAAGCAATTGCACATGCAGATTATGTGGCCGTTCGCGAAACGAAATGTCGAAGTCGCGATTTCCCGACCGAAGCGGCTTAGTTTTTGCAGGGATCTGAGCACTCGGCCTCGACTCAGGGGTCATGTCAACTCTTCTCATTCGAGAAAATAGGAAATCAGGAGTCTTTCCATTTCCACAGTCCATCCCAAGTACCGAAATGTCTCCGTTCACTTATCTTTATCCCCTTTTGAATCTATAAATTTTCTACGGTTCAACCAGTAATTTTCAATCAAGTCATTGCGTCGGCAATGCAACTTTGTTGAAACTGGTACGCTACCATAGCTAGCTCACCAGTCCTTCCAGCACCAGGTTCAACCACTAATTTAGGGTTCTCCACTCTCATTTGTCATGCGTCACTCGCTGAGCTTACCAAGCTTACTAGTATATCGTCATTTTGATTACTTTTGATTTATCAGCTGATTGATAATGTATCGGAGAAAGCGGGCTCGGCATCACCGGTATCGCCGAAGGGTAATGGGAATAAATCCCTTACTTTAGACACTTTTCCTCTGTTTTTACACTTCACTCTCCTGTATCTAGTCATTCTACAGATTGTCAACCTCCAATATATCGATTTTCCATCAATAAATCGATCACTTTCCAATAAACTTCTCATTGATAGCTTCACATGTTTATTGTCTGCAAGGCCATGGGGAATGGTGCAATATGTTCTCGTAGCAGATTCCAAACTTCTTGGCTGTAACATTTAAAGGAGCTGAGGCAAGGCCACATCTCAATCGGACTACAAATGTGGGGAAGCTCAAAAGCGTGAGCGCCTCATTGAATGTTTCTATTATGGACACGCTGATCATACTCCAAGACAGTACAATAGAACATATTTCAGGGACTGCATAAAAACCGTTTTCTACATACATGGGTCGCCTCTGGCTTGGGCTGAAGTTGAGAATATCAGATCATCATCAGGTGACAAGCCTCATTTGTCCTTCTCATGATCTCTATGGCAATGTTTCTTGAGAGCAAGTCCATATGAAGCCCACTAATGCCTGACGTTTCATTCGCTACGTTTCATTCACATCATATCTCTGGGCCGCAGTCGACCCATCCAGTACTCAGACTCCTTGATTTAACCCAGCGCTTCCCACATATTCTCATGCTGTGCTCTCAAGAAATCAGCAAAAAATGTCAGCCAGCTTACGTCTCTCTTCTCATGTCCTAGCCAGCACTCGTAGATTGGCCTTCACCACGCGTCTGAATCAGTGTCGAGTGAAATCACGCCTTCAAGCTCGCACATATAGTTCCATCCGAGCCTTCGAAAGCCACAAAATATTCAAACCACCATTTATGAACTTCCCAAGAGGGAATCCCCAGTACAGAAGCAACCTCACCGTTGTGTGTGGGGAGGTTGCTTCTGTACTGAGGATCCATACTTGAAAATTGGTTGATTTACTGCCCCTATTCTAGCTACTCCCACCAGTCCTTCACAAATCTCATTGCTTCATTGCTTCCTCGACATTTCCATCTTCCATATGAACTCTAACCTATGTCGTCAAAGTTTTGGGCAGGAGACAACTTGCCGGTGGACTTTGATTTGATTTATATTAGGCAAGTTGAAAGGCAACAAGAATGGCAAGATGGAAAACTGGTCGACCCAGGCGGGGAGTTCCAAGGTCTATATTTCTCCAATATCTCACTTGGAGGCATCAAGGTTCCGCAGCCTCTTCAGCCGCAAGCGCCATAATTCGAACTCCTTTTGTCCGATTTACCTATATACTATTTGTATTTGCCGAATTATTATGCATTAAACCCTAGATTTATCGAACTGGAGGATCCAGCAATCCATCTTCTCGCTTAAGTTTCGCCTTACTTTTATATATACACTTCAGACAATACAAGAGACTCGTTCTTGAGAATTGATCGTGGTTTTTCGATACCTAAAGGGATAGTTCTTGCTTTATATTGTGGTTTGATTTAATCGGGTTTAGTAATGAGAGGCCTGTGGTTGCATTTTCGAAGTGTTTCTGCATCACTGGAGTGGAACGAGTTTAAATGGAGCAGCTACACGAGACAACAAATCAATCAAGGTTTCTCAAGAAGCTCACTATCTTGGGCGATTCAAACCAAATAAACTAGAATAAGAGGAAAAGAAATTGGCAATGATTGGCTCTGAACTTGCCATTTTATCCGCTCGAGCCGGGGTATGCTGCATGGCGGTGGCTGAGCAGCCTTGCGTTTACCTCACCTCAGATAAAGCAGCTTGGTATCCTCCAAACCTGACTCCAAGCCTCATTCCATAACACTCTATCCTCCCTTTGTCCTCAGTATCATGGCTAGAAATTTATGCCCCTCTTGCCGTCGATTTGAAGGGGATCTCCGCCCGGGAGATGGAAAGTCGGAGAGCCGCGAGGTCAGCCTCGCCAGCATCCAGAGTACAGCAGAGAATGGTTGCAGTCTATGTTCTTTCGTCAAACAGCTACTAGAACAAGATAATACGACGCCGAAGAAGGGTAGTAGTGAGTATGAGAGTGCTATAGTACGTGTGGAGGACCATGGTCTGAGATTCACGGGGCAGTGGCAGGGAGCTTTGGTCATTGAGGTTTATCAGCCTCGTAAGTCTTCCCTTCTTATCTCTCGAAATATAGAGGAGGGAATGTAAAGGTCACATTATGTTACTAGGGATGACGTTTTGGAAGTGGATAGTACGCTGCTGCTCGTTCCTAGGACTTTACACCGCCAGTCAGCCAAAGCTTCCGACACCGGCCGATGTCCCTGCAGAAGTATCATGTGAGCATGCCACAAGTACAATCAATCGATGGCTTAAAGCTTGCGAAGATCACCCGGAATGTAATTCACACAACTTCTTTGGTGCCCAGGTCCGACGGAACGAGGTCCTTGGAAGGCATGCAGGTTCGAGCTTGCGGCAACCTTTTGGACTTGTGGTTTCGGCACTCGGCTGCCTATCATGCATCCATCAAAAAGTAACAGAATTTTGGGGAGGATCTGAGGAACAGAAGAGCAATCTTGCTCCCATTCTCCCGAAGAGAATGATCCATCTCGGCAAGAGGGCCGAAACGGCTCATTTGGTGGCAACTCCGCCAAGTTCAACAGTTTCATATGCTGCTTTGAGCTATTGCTGGGGCGAAGACGCAACTTTCATGACAGTGAAAGGTACACTGGAAGACTTCGAGAAGGACATTCCTATGGACAAACTTCCGCAAACAATAAAGGATGCATTCTGCTTAACAAGGGAATTAGGTTTAGACTACATTTGGGTTGATGCAATCTGTATTGTCCAAAAAGATGTATCGGAGTGGGAAGAGGAGTCCCAGAAAATGGGACACATCTATTCCAATGCAAAGATCGTACTTGCGGCAACAAGATCGGGCAATGTCCACGAGGGGATGTTTACAAAAAGGTCCACCGCGCAACTATCAATAGACATTGAAGCACCCGGCAGCTCCATGCGAGCACGGAGGAATCTCAATCATGATATCATCGTATCGTGCAGAACCAAATCAGATTACTGGTGGGACAAGCACATCAAGGGAACTTTTCCATTGCTGTCCCGAGGCTGGGGTTTCCAAGAACCCATGCTCGCGACCCGGATCGTGCACTTCACTCCTACAGAACTCGTCTGGGAGTGCCAAAGGTCTCGTAAGTGCGAGTGCCACGTTATGGAAAGCAAACTCTACCCAGCCATGAATAACTTGGGCTCTGCATTACGGATTTGTCTCAAGCAGGCAAATGATGATCGCAGTATGAGACAGATGTGGCGAGAAATTGTGAACAGTTACTCTGTAAGGAAATTGACGCAGACCGATGACAAATTGCCAGCACTTTCGGGTATTGCTGGCCTGCTCAAGGATTGTTCGGGAGACACATATTACGCAGGGCTGTGGAGGAGATCACTGCCTTTTGATCTGTTGTGGCGATGCGACCAGTCCGGGCAGCTGCAGGTCAGCAAGAGAAGGTCACCGTCGTGGTCATGGATTTCAGTCGATTGTGCCGTGAAATGGCCGGTCTGCCAAAACCCAAACGAAGACCAGCCTCTCAAATACATCAGATCCACCACATACTTCGAGTGTGGTACGAAAGGTATTGAGGTTTCTAACGTGGCGATTGAACTAGATGGCAAGGATGCATACGGTCGAGTTAGAGCAAGGAGGATGAATGTGAAAACGCGATTGAGGCCAGTAACAATTCGTCAAGCTTCAGGTGATAGGTGGAGTGAGATTTTCGGCACCGAGTGGGAAGTCCTGGCTTGCGATTCAGAGCCAGCACCATTTTGGCCTGATATCAGCAAAGAAGGTTTGCAACTCGACCCGTGCCGATGCGGAAAAGACATACCACATATTTTCCATGCCATGGATGTAATGAAGTCTAGCAATACCACTGGGTCTTGGGAAGAGGCCTTAGTTGTGAGATTCATTGATGGATCGGAACAGCAGTATGAGCGGGTTGGCGTGGTGGCGAATGTATCACCAAATGTGAGGCCATGGACAACAGCTAAAAGCTGGTTTGATTCTTTCGAGACTCATGAAATTACTCTCGTTTGAACTTGCAGTACTGAATGGGATATCAAAATATAGAATATAAAACAGTCAAATAAACCTTTCATCTAAGTTTTCAGCTTCAGAACAAAATTGCAAAGATCATAATTCGAGTATTCATTGAAGACATGTAGATCTCAAGGACAATCGGACAATTTGTCGCTCCTTACCATTTCCCCAGAGGGGCTGGAGTATTGAAGTGAAAGAAAACCGGACCATTTGCGAGACCCTCCCCTTTCTCGCTCCACTTGAAACCAGATCCCTCTTTAGAAGACCGGCAGAATTCAAACCCATTGATTATTATATTCAAGACGAAGGTTACTCCACTGCCATTACGACGGCGCATTTATATGGGAAATTGCACTCCTGTGCTAGCTTTTCATCATCATTACCCGCATCGGAATCGCACTAGTTTCCGTCCCACGTTCCATCCCTTCGCTCCAGCGAGCTTTTCTGAGTACGGAGATCGCGGCATAAAGTATCGGGAATATAGGGTATTTTGACCCTTGGTGCTCTACAGGGTCTGAATTTAGGGCAAGAGTTCGCTAGCCACTATAAGTCCAGGTAGTCCTCCCTACATCGACGTAAAGAGGCGCTATAAGATATTCGCAAGGGATAAGTAGATCTTCTAGGATTATAGCGCTGTTAGTAGAGCAACTATTATAGGCCTCCTTAGCAACGACTCCCTTATAAGTAGAGGGAGAAGACCTAAAAGGGTGTGGCAGCCCTGTCGAAGGCGCATAGGCTACTTTTAGGGGAAGGGCCTGGAAAGATGGGGCCTCATTGCGAGTTTACCACCTTGATCTGTACGCCACAGGGCCTTAAAGTCTCCCAATGCCCTGTGTTCCAGAAACTTTATGCAGCGATCTCTGTACCCCAGGCTGCTCCTGGCTCAGGTGATCCAAAGTGGTGAAACACCAAAACAATGTAAAATGGTGAAGAGGTGCAGTCCAGGTCGCTGAATTTTGGCCCACCGGGAAACGGTCAACCGAGAATTGCATTCACTAGGCAAGATGAACGCGAGACGGTAGAATATCGTATCGGAGCAGATAAAAACCTAAAAAAATGGACACGCTATGTATGCTGCGTATCTTAAACACCTACAATGCAATCCAACACCATTTCCAAATGCCCATTCCCAATGCCGATGTCCAACAATGAGCGCAAATGCACACCGAAAAATGCCCTACAATGCAACCCAAATGCCAAACCCAACGCCAAACCCAACAATGCTATTAGAAAATTGCTAGATGTTGCATATCCAACATCTGACCCATGGATCGTAGGTCAGCTCCTTCCCTTGCTCCATTTTGGTGATGCACTCCAACAATCGCCAATCATAAACCCCAACCCATTCTTTCTTCCCTTTTCTCGTTAGTCTCAGAGTGCTGATTCGTCTCAAGAAGTCGACCGTGGGTTGGGTGCGGTGCGATTCGACAAGAGCGATCTTCCTAAACCTTTTACCAGTCCGGGAGCACCGTTGTTGAAGAGCGCGGTGAGCGAGAGCTCGAACAGAAGTTGTGTATCGAGAGGCATGCCAACTGAGCAGTTCTTCGGTAATGTATGGGATCTTGGAGATGCAAGGTCCAAGAATAAATACGCAGGTGCTCAGAGGGCAGGTATTGGGTGTCCATTTACAGGTGCCACTACTACTTGTGAAGATTGAAGGAACTGGACTGGATCTCATTGGTGACTTCTGAGGACTGATCGTTGGAATATTCTGGGACACCTGGCCCAATATAGTCCGGGAGGGAGTGGTTGGATGGTTATTGGGTGATGATCGAGCCGCCAGGTGCGAGAAAGGAGCGGAAGTTGATGGAGAGCAACGGCTATGTCCAACAGTTGGAGTTGGAACCTGCATTGAGGAGGTCGGTGTAGACAAAGCCCGCCGAGACGCAGAAAGGGACCATGTTGGCGTTGGAGAGGTAGGTTGGAGCGCAGAAGATGTTGCAGGAGGAGCTGGTACTGGGGAAAACGGGGTAGAGATGGTGTGTGGGGGAAGAGATATGGATGATGCTGGCGTTGAATAGGCAGGCTGAGAAGAAGCTACAGGAGTAGGCAATGCTTGAATTGTAGCTGCGATTGGTGTAGAGGCCAGAAAAGAGGACTGTGGGGCTGCCCTTGGTAGCGCTGGGTGACGATGGACAGTTTCATTTGCTCCAACTCCGACAATAATCCTGGTGCCATCTCGTCGTACAGGTAGAGGAGCCGAGCTGGGGAATTGTATCTTTAACTGAACACAAGTTGGCAGGAAGGAGTGTTGTGGTCCAGGCTCCAGGTTTTCAGGAAACTTAATCGGTGCATAGCTCTTCAGAATCAGTCGCGTCAGCCATTTGGCTTCTCGAGCCTGCAGCCTCTGGTACAGATTGACTAGTAACTCAATCCCATCGGGGTGCTTCCAACTGCTGGCTAATGACTGCACGGCCGGTGAAGAGCGCTGGTCGAAAGCAGCGATTTGAAGCAAAGACTGGTCAATTTCTTCGACCATCACGGCATTTGCTTGACCTGGGGTTGCCATCTTGAGATTGTAAGCGATTGTTTTAGTTAGAATGGTAGGGATCATCCGCGAGGAAGGGTGAGAAGCTCGGTGGTCACCAAAAGTGCCAGGATCACCCTGACGCGGTGAAAATATCAAGGGAAGCACAACTTACGTTCTCCATGTTTTCCATGGCGCGTTTTACACACGCGCCAAGATCTCCTCTCACCGGGTCAGTTCTCCATTGCTGAAGGGCAAGATAGTGTTGCCTCGGGAGGCTCAAAGCACGTGCAATGACCAATTCGAGACTCCCTGGATCCAAGCCATACACTCTGTCGATCTGCTTCTCGGGCTGTAACATCGACATCACAGCCTCGCTATCCGTACTGAATGCATTGAGTCGGTCCCGATGCAGCCTGAGCCATCTGATGACCTTGTCTTTGGTGTAGTTCGCCAGGTCTTTGGGAAGCATGGGGTATCTGGAGACATGAGGCCGCTCCAGATCGTTGAGAAGATCACAGAGGTAGACAAAAGGAAAAGGCATGATTACTGGGATGCATGGCAAGGAAATGCCATGCAATAGAATACACAAAAAGATGTTGTGGTGCGAATATGTTATTGAAGTCGTCGACGTGGTGTTGTGCAAAAACAATGGCGCGGGATCCACACGAGACCTCGTGATCCGCGGGCTTGGATGAACAAGGATTAGCTCTGTGCTAATCTCGGAGAGGCTAGCCATTGGCTAGTCACGTCAGGGATTCTCGCCATTGCAATCAAAGGCCAGTCGACCTTTCATCTTTCTCCTGAGCTGCCAGCTTTTCTGATTTCTCCAGACCTGATGGTCTGAATGTGCTCGCCTCCAACCATTCGTTTCTCATTTTCATGACTATATGACGACTATATATGAACTGACTTCATGGAAATATTTGCTTTTATACCTTAGTGCTTCTAATTGTTTTGGTGTTGAATGTCAACAAAGCCGATTTCCGCGACGAAAACGGTTCATTTTGGTGCTGACGCACATTCAAAGGGCGACGTCTTCTCCCTTTCTGGACCACGACAGCTCTCGGTATACGCAGCAGACCATTAGCGCAATGGCTAGCCATCGTTGTCGAAAGTCGTCCCTCGATCGCGCGTCAATCGAGTCAATTTTGAAGTCGGGAGAGCCGTCCGAACCCGCCGCTGCCCCGTGCTCTCATGTAGGAAATTCACCGAACAGAGCATCATTTGCGATGGCTCCGCCTCCTCGGCCGGCCGTGAAACATACTCGAGCATTATCGTACACACCGCGGACCTCGAACCGTCTCTCATTGAGCTTTCCGGTCACCACCAGCACGAACAGCAGCGATTCTTCGAGACAAACCCCGACCTCTTCGAGACCGACTCCCACCTCGTCGACGGTGCCTTCGCTTCCTCCCACACCTTCCGAGCTTCCAGATACCTCCCCGAGGGATTCGAATGGATTCTTGGTTGCTTTGGCCGGTCAGGAGAGGCGTGTGCTGGAGCTGAAGGAGGAACTCGAAAAGGCGGAGGCAGATCTGACCAAGTTGAAGAGGCAATGGGCACTTCACGAAGCACAAAAGAAGAAGGCGGAGATTAAGCACGTTGAAAAGTTGCAACCACTGCAGGCAGTTGTGACACCTTCCACCAAGGAAGAAATTCCGAGTACACCTCGTCAGAGTGCGGAGGAGAGGCGAAAAGCGGTCCTTACCAGTCTCGAGACTCCAAAGAATAGCTTGGATATCCCTAAGGAGGTTCGAAGGAAGTTTTCCGGACAACACATGCGTGCACTCTCCCTACTGTCTCCTGAACGCTCGAACTTCACTCAGTCCTTCCCTCCCGTGCAAGAATCCGGAGTCGAGGCCAGTTCCATGCCGAAGAGTGCGACGATGCCAGATATAATCATACCCAAGAGATTACCTCCTCGTTCGAGAAATTCATACCATGGTGGCGTGACCACCGGAGCGAAGCAGATTGCTGAAGACATCAAAGCCGGAGTGTGGACCTTCCTGGAGGACTTGCGGCAGGCAACAGTGGGAGATGAGGCCGTGAACGGAACCATAGACAGATCTAAGCTGGATGCTCCTCAGAACCAGACTCCCAGACGAGGCAGTAGTGAAAAGAGTCGCCGTGGTCATTCGCCTCGAGAAACATCTCCTCGAACGTGGGATTCCTTGACTGGCAACAGCCCGTTGCTAGATGCCGCAGGTAACCTTTGGTCGGACTTGGATCACTCACAATCAGTGTCAAGAACGCCATTACCCTCCAAAAAGAAATCCAGGACTCTGTCACTCGCTGCACCGATTAATGATTTGGATGATGATTGGTCGAACTGGGACTCACCAACCCCAAAGTCGCCCTCGCCCCGATGGAGTGGTAGCACAGCACTCTCTGATCCGGTTGCTCCATCAAATGGAAGTGTTGAAGATCGAAACACCAAGTATGACTCCAATCCCAGTCTCAGCTTACCACCTTTCATCAAAACTGACAAACACAGAATCATGGATCAATCCGCAGACAGCCCCAGCACTCCGTTAAAACGCGAGGATATTCAATGGCCAGCCTTGGACAAGCTGAGTCCCGGTAATCTCAAAGGTAATCTACAACGCACTATGTCAACGATCATGAAAGAGTGGGAGAGGACTCTTACCCCACCACCTGGAGACCGCGAAGACCCAATGTCGACAGCATCGGAAGAGAAATCTTCCCATGATACGGCCACCCAGGACGAGCTGGTGTTGATGTCGAGATGACGCGATCGGTGTATATAGTACGCTTGGGACATGGAGCTACATCTGGTGCATGATGACTTGATGGACGAATCTAATGAAGAATGATGCATTTATACTGTAGATCTAAGACTCTGCAATTTGAACATTAATGATCCTGGGCAAACTGTTTCCTCTTGTATTGCTTGCTTGAGATGACTGTATTTCCTCAATTGTTTGTATCTTTTCGTCAAATGACATTCACACATGAGGACGTGGAAACTTTCCGGTGAAGAGCTCTTCACACACAGAGAGAGTGGTCTGAGTGCTAAGAATTAAGATTCTCATCCAGGCGTACCGCGAGGCTTTCTGATGCTTCGCATCCGGATTGGCCATAATGCAGCTCTCACGCAGTAAGGCTGAGCCTGCACCTCAACCATTTCCCACATCGCTCTTCCTTCTCTTCTTCAACATTCTCCCAAAATTATCGCACCGTGCTTGCAATCATCCTTCCTATCTTCGATTTTCAGCATCTTTCCATTGCAAAGAAGCCACAAACATGGACGGGCTGAGCGCAGCCGCAAGTGGCATTGCCGTCGTCTCCCTCGCGATCCAACTCGTGGACTCGGTCCGCCAGATCCAACGATTTTTGCACAATGTCTCAGAAGCGCCAAAGGAACTGCAAAGGTTGATCAATTTGTTGGAGCAGCTTGAGCTGATTCTCGAGAATATTGGAGAACTCATTGACAGGCAACGACGGCAGAGCGCAGACGAGGACGTAGCCGTGTCAGAGACAATTTTGAGAGCGATGAAGACTTGCGAGAACACCATCAAGGGACTAGCAGGCATTGTGGACGTGGCAAGGAAGTCCGCAGGACCGCAGAGGCGAAGAACAGAGCAACCAAGACTTTGGGATCATTACGATTGTCGTGCAAGAAGAAGGATATCGAGGAGTTCGAACGTCAGTTACATGAGGCTGCCAGCTTGCTTAACTTGACGATGACGACGAACTTGATGTGAGTCAGATGCCCCCTTCTATGTATTGACTTGCTAAAGAGTTCAGGGCCCAGGTCATCGCAACGAACCAGATCACGACTACCATCAGCCAGGAGTTGGTTCTTCTGCGAAATAATTCCCAGGGTAGCTGTAGTCAGAGTTGTCATGAAGCTATTGCTGACATTGGTGTCTGTGCCAAAAACCGTGGAAGGACAAGATCTAGAGCTTCGAACCGTCAATTTTCCTCGTTTCAGACCCCACTTGGGAGGGTAGTCATCAGAAAGCAATCCAGCACGGCGACTTTCGAAAATGCTGAAGGAAGACTTTCCATGAAACCTTATACCCAGGACGAAAGTACTTGGATCTTCATGCCATCCTTCTTCTCCCGTTGTATCGACTTTCGGTACCTGAATAATTACGGGTACATTCAGAGATCTCTTAGAACTTATCCGGTGGTTCGAAGTGACCATCCTGTGTGGAAAATGTGCTGGAAGGGGGATGTCATAGGTATTCAAAAGCTCTTTAGTGAGCGACAACTTTCTCCTTTCAGTGTTGATGCTTGGGGCAATACATTATTGCACGTAAGACTTGAGTAACCTCGAAGGGCATCGCCAAAGCTATCTAACAATTCTCTAGCGCTCGGTGCTCTGGTATAAATGGGAAGTCTGCAAACTTCTCTTCCAAGTTGGCTTTACCGACCATGGCCTAGATACATGTCTATAGTATGTCAAACATCCTTTGATTAAAACTCTTCTAGCAGTCTCACTGACTCGACATTTGTTCAGCAACCAACCGTTGTTTAGATATATATGTACAGAAGAGCAAGTAGATGCATTTGAGAAGACTTGTCACCTGATCGCCTTACATGTGGATGATATAGATCCATCCTTCATTGCACGAAGATTCTTTAACAGTCTTGGGTTTGACCCGAGTATCCATTTATATTACAAAATGGTGGACCAATGGATTGGGAAAAAGAATGTGAACGTCCTTTTCTCCGGGTGGAAGATTTCCCCAATACCAATGGCCCTAAGAATGTTACGAGTGTCCAACCCAGCCGACCAGAAACTTTGGAAGCAGGCTATTCAGCATGCCCTAAGCTTGGGTTTAGATCTTCATACAACCTACCATTATAGAGATGACAATATTGTTACTTTATTGGACGACGTTCTGAATATCGCGGACCAACCATTCGAGTCTCACTGGTTGGGTCAAAAGTGGTTGGAAGTTCTTGCGGAGTCCGGGATCGACGTGGTTGAATACCTTAGAGTCGAGTCTGAAATCCATTTCAACTCATTGTCTATAATGGCCAAGCAATACCATTATTGTGGTCGTGCCCGTCAGTTGATAATATCAAAGAAACCGCCAACTGTTTCTTGGGAGTGGTATATCGACCCAGCGGGACAAGCTTTGGATGTTCTCCAAGAGTTCAAGAATTTTGGAATAGGGTCTCAACATATGGAGTGGTGGCTCGACGACAGCAGGGACTGGCCGTTCTTCTACCCAAGATGGAAATATGATGCGCAACGACTTCGGGCTGGATGGTCAGTTTCTGGTAATGACCGATCCCGTTTAAGGACCTTCCAGAACCGTTGCGAACGCCGAGAGCAAAAGAAAGCAAATAAACTTGCCCGAGCGCAGGGGATTTTACGACGAGGCCCCAAAGTCCCAGGAGCTTGGATCGACTAATCAGCCACCATGTCCGACTTAAAACTGGATGAATATCCATAATAGCTAGACATATACCTCCACGGTTTCCGAACGATGGGGCCTAGAAAGCCGAGTCTAGACTTGAGAGACTAATGCACGCTGACTCCAAGAATGGATCAAGGGGCTTGCAGGCTCGCAACCGGAAAGTTCAATGAACATCCAGAGAGGATACTATCGGGTCTGAAGTCTCAACCTCCGCCTCAAATCGCAGACTGATTTCTGCTTATTTTGGGGTCTTCACATCACGATGCCATCATCGGGAACCACACTTCTTGTACCTCGAGCCAGAGATTATTCTTCGAGCTGAACATCTACCGCATTCATTGTCATCGGTTATTTGCCCAGTCATCGGATACAGGGAATAGCCGACATCAACATCCATTCGCTGCTTCTTCATTGATGCTAAAGTCAGGGCAACGTCGCATCAGGCGCTCTAGCTGCCGTCGACCAAGTCATGAGTTACCCTGGTGTTGTGCCAACATCTGGTTGTATGTGCCTGCGAATGGGTTTCACCACTCTCAACATCACAACTTGGATTCCAGTCATCCAAAACGTCCCACGCTGAATTTTCGGTATCAAAAGAGTCTCCCCAGATGCATCCTACAGACTCGCACTCGGACCTCCCGTCTGAACCTTCTCATGCAAACAACTTGCACAAACCTTGCCCTCGCCATTCCTCATCGTCCCCCTGACCTGCGCCATCCTCTTCCCGGCCGCCACAACCTCGCACTCCAACACCGCCTGGGTCCCCTGAGGAATAGGTCTAAAATAACTCACGGCCAGAAACCTCGTCACCCCGAGATTGTCCCAGAATCCTGGCTTTCCAATCGTGAAGAGGGCGGTAGACGTTAAATTGTCGAAAATCGTAGATGAAGCGCCACCGTGCAGGTTGCCGTCTTTGTTGCAGAGAGAGGAGGTGACTGTGAAAGTCCAGGTGACGGTGGGGGTGGTAGGCGGGATGGAGGCGAGGTAAAGCAGTGATAAGGGTTGTACGTCGAAGCCGCAGTACTTAGGGTCGGATGTTACGGAGTGGTAGTAGGCTTTTATGCGCTCTTCTACTGTGAGGGTGAAGTCTGTTGTGCGGTAGGGGTCGTTTGCCATGATGAGGCGAATCAGTTTTCGTGTATCGTTTTCCTTGCTCAGATCATAAGAGGCTGCATTGATGCCCAAGTAGGAAGTGAGAAATGAGTGAGGCATCATCACAAAAAGAACCCGAGTACATGTGAAGATTTTCTTTTCGGTATTCTGATATGTGGGCAGACCAAAAGTTCAGCGGCATTGATTAGCTTCTTTGCTCGGTTCTCGGTCTATTGATTATTCGAGTGTTGTGAAGAGCCGGAAATCATTTCCGGGTGGAAAAGCCTCGAAGATCCGGGAATATGTTTCCCGCAGCCCGGTTATATTCAGATACCATGAGATTGGAATCATGTGATATCGAAGCTCAAATAGCTACCCCAGTGTTATCGCAAGTTTTGCAAGGCCAAACTCAAAAGTTTATCAAGATACTCAGGTGCAACTCAAAAGTCAGAAGTCAGACTCCAGCTCACATCAAAGACCCAATCGCAATCATGGGAGAAGCAAGCAACATGCGCAACCATCCATCTACTCTCGACGCAGCCCTCAAAGACACCTCTCTAATACGTGAACAAGCCTTCATCGGCGGCAAATGGGTCAGCGGATCAAGCACCTACCCAGTCTACGACCCAGCAGCCAACGGTATCATAGCCAACGTCGCTAACCTCGGCGCCTCCGACTTTACTACCGCAATCGGACATGCACAAACCTCCTTCAAAGACTTTAAAAACACTTCAGAAACAGACAGAGCGAAGATGTTGCATGCGTGGGCAGCACTCATCAGGAAACATGCCAAAGACCTGGGCATTCTCCTCACGATGGAGAACGGCAAGACGTTAGCCGAAGCGGAGGGAGAAGTCGAATATGGAGCCTCGTTTATCACTTGGTTTGCAGAGGAAGCAATAAGGTCGTACGGCGATGTGATTCCGTCACAGCACAAAGGCAGCGCGAACCTTGTTCTTAGACAACCGATTGGAGCCTGCGGCATCATCGCACCCTGGAACTTCCCCATTGCAATGATTACCCGGAAGCTGGGACCGGCGATTGCTGCTGGATGCACAGTCGTTGTGAAACCGCCGAGCGAGACGCCGCTTTGTACTTTAGCACTCACGGCGCTGGCTGTCGAAGCAGGAATTCCGCCAAACGTGATCCAGGTTGTGACGACTCGGGATCGAGCTGCTGTGGAAATACTCTACACGCACCCGCTCGTCAAGAAAGTCAGTTTCACGGGTTCGACAGCAGTCGGGAAATTGATTACGGAGAAAGCAGCTGGTACGATGAAGAAAGTTTCCATGGAGCTCGGCGGCAACGCACCATACATCGTCTTCGACGACGCGGATCTCGAGATTGCTGTTGACGGCGTATTGGCATGCAAATTTCGGTGCTCAGGTCAGACGTGCGTTTGTGCGAATCGTTTGTATGTCCAGAAAGGAGTCCATGATGCGTTTGTCGAGAAGTTGCTGAAGAGAATGAGCAAGTTCAAGATTGGAAGCGGATTGGATCCAAGCGTTACCCATGGTCCGTTGGTTAACAGAGCGGGTGTGACGAAGACGAGACAGCATATCGACGATGCGCTCTCCAAAGGCGCCAAACTCGTCGTGGGAGGTAAAGTGAGGGATGATCTTGACGGATATTTCATCGAACCAGCTCTCATAACCGGCGCGAAACAGAACATGCTTGTTGCGAAAGAAGAAACGTTCGGGCCACTGGCACCGGTGTTCATGTTTGAGACCGAGGAGGAGGTGGTGAGAATGGCGAACGATACCGAGTTTGGTCTCGCGGGGTACTTTTTCTCGAATGATTTGCGGAGGGTGTGGAGAGTAGCGAAGGCGTTGGAGGTGGGCATGGTGGGCGTCAATACGGGGAAGATTAGTGCGGCTGAGAGTCCGTTTGGAGGCATCAAGGAAAGTGGGTTGGGGAAGGAGGGGAGTAAGTATGGGTTGGCGGAGTTTCAGGTCATGAAGTCGGTGACGCTTGGGAATTTGTAGTGATAGGTTCACACAGGCTCGGAAGAATCGAATCCTGATTGGTATCCCATATCCAGTTGCCCATCGGTTACTGCATGTTCGAGGAGTAGGAGTTTGAAGGTATTATGAATCAATTTTCTCTTTCTTGCGCATCGCATTCAGTTAGCAAGCTTGCCGCTCTTGCTCAGTCAACTCGCCTGAGCAACCTGAGCAGCTTACCTGAGCAGCTTACCTGAGCGCTTGGCACCCGCTAAGTGGTAAGCCCCCTAACGAGTAAGGCACCCCAGCCATTGCCATTCTCGCTTCTAAGCTAACCAAAACGCCCTCAAAAAAGTTACAGGGTGGATTTACGGCAGCCAGTGGGCTGGGAAACTAGTGGGAGACTAGTGGATCTGTACAATATTAAGGGGCTTTCCAGCCATCGATAATCAAGAATCAAGGCTTCTAACTATCTGAATTTGACAAAAACAACGCGAAAATCAGCTTCACTACCAGAACAAGATACAGGCTTAATCCACCAAATCATTCGCTTTTAATGTATCAGTCCAACTTTCCAATGAGAGGCCAACAACATTGTTTCATCTACAGAGGCCATCCCTACTGTAGCCATTTCAACTTTTCTCGCCTCTGAAGATCAACCAATGTCGATGGGAAACCGCTGATTGGAACTCTTTTATCTGATCCGCGAAATTTCACCGCGAGCACTTGAAATAAGTGGCTGCCGTTCTTTACACGAAAGGTGTAGTTCAATCGAAACTTTTTCCTCTCGTTCTCTTGGACCGTCATTTGACTAGGCACAGCCGTATAGGCAGTTCTGACTAGTGTCCACCGAGGCTTGGGTAGAGTTGTGAGTTGCTCAGTGTCCGTAGAGGAAGTCTCCGCATACCAGAAACTCTCAACCTTTTTCGAGAGAAGATTCTCAAGAGGGACCGTTTCATGACCTAAGCGACACCTGATTGAGCCAGAAAGATTATCATATGAATGGTCTCCTAGAAGACTACTGGGTGCCGAACTAGCTTTTTTGTCCGGCTCAAAGAAGAATAGATTCGCGATCAAGATTTTTGCGAGCTCGTCGATCTTCTCAGCTATTTCTGGAGTTTTCGTCCATTTTTGGACAATTTCTATAAGTTCTGGGATTTTGTGGTGATCATAAAGAGCAATATGGTCACCATCTATAGGTGGATTCAATCGGTGAAGCCTGTACTTGATAGTGGACCCAACGGGACCATTTTCGAATTGATCCCAGGACTTATGAGAGTCAAGTTGCCTTTCAAACATGGCACGGATTGCAGCAAAGCCTCCGAATTTAACGGCAGTCGGGGTCTTGTCGCCTCTTCGTCTTTGCAAGCCCGTGCCGAGGGACAGAAGGAAATCCAATCCAGATCCGTTGTCAGGCCAGAGCTTCCTAGTTTCCTCGTACGCAACATGTGCTGGACAGTTTGCATACACAGCTCCATCCACATAGTCAGTTTTTGTCTCCTCCTTGTAGAAGGGTGGTAGATAGAAAGGTGCGGCTGATGTTGCGAGCGCTGCTTCCCAGATCTTCATGTCCTTGCTCTCAGAATCTTCTCGATCGAAATTTCCCCAATCATCGATTGCCGGGCGATTGTAGCTAGCAATCAGGCAGTCAGTCTGCCCCGAGTCTTTTGCCGCTGTTACTGCAACCCGAGGCGTAAACTGAGGTTGAAGTCCTTTGCGATCTGGCGCAAATAAACTAGATGCTCCAAAGAATTCTTTCAATGCTTTCTCCAATGGTTCTCGTTTGAACACGCTCCCGTAAAGTCGGAGGAACATCAAAGCCTTCGCAGCTGTATGCGATGGGTCTATTTTACTGAAGAGAAAACCAGTACGGGTTTCGGAAAAGGTTTGATGAGCAACCTTCGTAAAGAAGCTTGTCATTTTGTCGATAGTGGAACTCGACATTGCGATTGCCAAAGCAATTATGCCGCCTAAATCGAACAGCTATTAACTCGCGATCTTTAATGGAGCAGTCCGTAACAAAGAAACTCAGGAAGATATTGACTCACCAGTACTTGTGCCTACAATCAAGTCTACCATGTCCCTCACAGGTATTTCGAGACCTATGGCATCGTGAATTGACCGTAACAGTGCAAGTTCAACAATCCCGCGAATACCGCCACCATCAAGAGTCAGAACCCTCACACCAGCACAGCATGCCCTCAACTTCACAGTATGAGGTCTTTCTTGTTCAGGACTTTTGCATAAGGCACAACCTAGCATGACCCACGCGCACTCGAAGTGGGAGGATTGTTTGCCAAGTTCTTGGATGCACCGAGGGCAGTAAGAGTGCCCACAACCAAGGACGTGATCCGGGACAGCCTGTAAACAAGACAGGCAGGTCTTGTTGCTCTTAATTGATGCCCAGAGTTTGTGGTACCTGGTATGAACTGTTTTCCGTTCTTCTAGAATGCGATGCTCCCTTAGTTCAACCTCACCACCATGGGTGTTATCCCCTTCTCGGAAGAATTTATCGTAGTACAACGAGAATCTCTCTCGAATCTTGAGAACCCACAACCTCCTTCTTTCATCAGTCCAAGCTTTCTCATGCAAGAAAGGGCCCTGTGCAGTTTGTCCCCCAGAAGAAGCATGGTGGCCGTGAAGTGTCTCTAGCCTAGACACGCAAGGAGCACCTCCAGGAAATTTATAAGAGCACCTCTCAAACTTGGTCAGATACACAGTTATGCCTTCATCGCAAATTCTGTGCAGTTCACGATCAAATATATCATCCGGACTGGTTACTGTGGGACTTGTTAGTTCTTTACAGAGGGTTTGAAGACTGTCTGAATAAATTTACCTAATTCGAAAAGTCTCTGCGTATATACGACTAGCGAAATAGTAATCACGTCAATAACCATGTCGTTGATGCTGCCGTTATTAGAAGAGTATTCTGAGGTATGCCGAAGAAAATTTGCCAGATGATCTGGCATGGACTTCGGATTTGGGTTATCTCCTCGAGCTGCAAGGTAGAAGTCGAACGGCTCTTCTGAGCTGCTGAAATGCTGAAAGGCTCGGTTCAAAATATGTGACAACGTAGGAACATTGTATTTCATAAAGCTTCGTTCCCTTAACTTATTCCCATCACGAACCGAAAGCTCGATCACGCTGCGAAGCTCTTTGTATTGATCGAATAGTTCGTGAGATTGTCCCATTACTTCCTTAGCCCGAGGTATATAACAGCATGTTATCTTATAGAACAAAACTTCGTAAAGCCTTCGATTGCTAGTTATTCGACGTTCAAATTTCTCTTCTTGTCGATTATAACCCTCCACAAATTCCTGTAAAATAGGGGAGTCGTCCCATAGGTTAGGATGACCTCGGAGATAGATCTCCTCTAATCCGTCTCGCTTGTACAGGGCTGGGTCATGAAAAGATGGCATATTGCGAACAATGATCAGAGTTTTCCGTGATGGATGGTTCACAGACTTTAGGACTGCCGCCGACGCCCATTCCAAAACCCGGTTAAGCTCAAATTGTATTCGTTGATCCTCCTTGGTTACGAAAACGATTACATCGCTGATTGCGTAGAGAAATCTTGCGTAGAACAAATCAACTCCGTCTTTACCAGAACTTCCATAGCATGGCGCTAGGACCGGGATTTGACTTAATAGATTCTTCCGCCTCGATGCAGATCGACCCCGGTGGTTTGCAACTGTTGATAAGAATCTCCCTCGAGAGTCCACTCCAGGTTCAGATTCCATTCGCTCCGCATTGGTCATTGCTTCACCAGCTCTGAACCCTTCGCAATCCACTAACAGAATTGGATACTGGGTGGAGCGTTCAGGATGAGTTGAGGCTCGATGTGAGTCCTTGAACATTGCCTTTCCAACGTCTCGATAGAGGTGCACGCCAGAAGTAGTAGGATCTGTCAGATGACCGATGTTTCCAGATCGTGTAACAGGCCCATATGTGCCTTCCTCTTTTATTAACCTAAGTTCATCAATGGCAGCTTCGTCTGAAAATGATTGGTCGGCTGAACTAGAACTCAGAGAGTATAGTCGCCCCAACACTAGCATCGCGCGGACAAGAGTCGACTTCCCAACCGATGTATCTCCTATGAAAGACACAAAACTTGGATAATGGTGTGTGGTATCCTTATTCCCCGACTGAGAACGGTCACACTCCTGCATAAACCTGTCATATATAAATAGGTCTGGTCGTCCTGCGTCATCTCTTCTGATCTTGAGCCATCGAGCGTTCTCGTCCTGCTCGTGTAATTGTCGTAGCTTTTGTGTGTCGGCTTCGGAATGTGTAACGACTTTCACAAACAGCTCAGGCAGAGGATCGGCCATTCGATGTTTTGCTGCTACTTTCGCTGACTGGGAAGGTATGTGCTTATCCCAGCACGATGTTCGATGTTGTTGGCAATTTTTCCTTGTCGTACAGCCTTCTTCTGTGCAGGTAATGCAGTAGAAAGGATCATCAGAGGAACCTTTTCCACCGCAAAACGTACATTGACGAGCATTGTATAAGGTCACTTTCTTTTCACATTCTTCACAAACGCCATCCCAGAAATGGACCTTCATCTTCTGGTCGTTGCTATCTGCGCATTCTGATAATGGAGAACGAGGCATCTTCCCCGCTGGTGATGGGCGATTTTGCTTGTAAAGAGATTGCGTATCAGGAACAAGGATCGATAGTGGTGGCAAACACAAGTCTTGGAAACAGTGCGAATCCCAATCGGGCGAAACTTCCTAAGGAGAAAGGTTTCCGAGGATTAGAACGCTTATATTGACAATAGGAGTACAAAGGATATCATTCATCATATTTTGGGAGGAGCGAATGAGCAGTGATGATAAGATTGCTTCTTCACACATAATGACCCATGGGCGGGTGTGGCAGCGCCCGACGGTTGTGGAATGCTGAACTGCAGGCTCACCGCTAGGCTGCGCATCGATTTTGAGCGAATAGGCAACTTGAAGTGTCGATAGAATGGCAAACACGTGGTAAATTTCTCTACCGAAAGCAGTAAAAGTTTTGACCTTCCCTTCGCAGGAGACATTTTGGCAGAGACCGCCAATCACCAGATTAGGGGTGTCCAAGTTACGTAAGAGTTGGGATACTCTGACGTGAAAACTGATCGGTTGGCCCAAATCTTTTTGGCCAGGGGCGCTCTTGAGTATCTTAATGCGTTGCCACCCACCCAAAGACAGATATATGAATATTACGTGTGGGTCCCCCTTTTTTCTTTTGACTACCCTTTTCAGGTTTCTTCACATACTCGCCAATCACAATGGAATAAATTCTGTACATGTTTCCATTCTTCCGAAGATGCATCCTTGAGGATTTTTATTATTAAACTGTCTCATTCTCCAACACCTCCTTCCAACTCTCTAATGCATCATTTCTCTTCTTAATTAGGTCACCCACTAGCGATTCCTGGCTTTCTTGGATGTGAGAGTGAGCACCGTTAAGCATTTGCTCCAACTCCTCATTCCATTTCTGAGATATTTTAAACATCGAGGCAATGCTCTTGCCAGCCGCCAATCCCACGGCAATCCAGTCCACACTTGGGCCACCCCTTGGTCTATTAGGGCCATTAGCCACCGTATGACTAGGGTGGCCGGAGTCGTGCGTCTCATGCGTGTGTGTTTCGTATGAGTCCGTCAAGATACCCTCGATTTTTGCAACAAACTCATACACTGAATATGTCCTTATATGAGCTGCGTTGTCTAGATTGTAAGACCAGTTTTCGTAGAAATCCAAATCCATCTCGGTTTTCAGCTTGTCTCGCACACGCTCAACGTTTTTGGGGTGGAGGTGAGGTTTGGATAGATGTACAAGTTTGTCGTAAAAGTACGTGAACATTGCTTCGATCTCCTTCAGTCTCATACCTGGTATATGTTAGAAGATTGCCATCAACGTATCTGGGTATCTCCATGTTTGTACTACCTACCTTCTATCGTATGCAGAAAGTCAACTGATGTCTTTAAATGAACATCCAGGTTTGAAATCCATACTATATTTTGAATCTGGAGACGGAGCTCTCTGTCCATCTGTTCACGGAGGCTGTCGTCAAGACCAAGAACTATGGCAATATTAACTAGGTATGGCGAACCGTGCTGCGATTTGTTAGGGGTTTGACGCTGCCAGCATCTCCTTGCGCTCGCTGGATGTGGACTCGAGATCTCAGTTCCAGTCCGATCAAGGCGATCCCATAGTATCTTCGGAGATTCAGGTATCCACTTGTATTTCCACCACGCGTTGCAAAACTTCGAGAGATCGACAAGCTTTATCTTCCCTGGATCTATTCCCGATTTCAAAGGCAAATCTGCGACAAGATATTTGACCACCCCAGCATCGATATCGATAGTGTCATCAATCTTCAACGGTATCCCTTCGCATTTTCCATGGCACTTTATCTGTTCCTTCACGATAACAGAGTGTCGCCGGATCTGATCGATTCGATATTGCGAGCAGTGCAGTACTTCTAGCATTGCAGTTTCGTCATTCTGTGAAGAGATATGGAAGCAGCAACTCTGTGAATCTGCCATTGTCGTTCGCCGAAATCAAGAAGATCTGCTAGATTTAGAGTCAATAATTGACGTCGATGATGATAGGATTGTGGGATCCCAACCTCCATGGGGAGCCTCGTTGCCCTGAGACAGTGAGACGACCGGAAAATTGTTCAGTTCCTAAATCCTAACCGTGAACTTCCACGTCTTTTGGGCACGGCCGGGAAATATTTTTTTCTCTTTCCGTCCGTAGTAGCGTGTATATGAGAGCATATGGATACGCCTATGATTGAGCAGTCATCACGGCGGGAGCAGGTGGGCGAACTCTGCTTCTCAATAAGGGAATCGAACAAGCCTGCCAACGGCCGACAGAGAAAATGACGGAGCCGAGCCTCGCAGAGATAACGACGCGTGCACGGTAGAGAGACAAGTGGTGGCAGTTCCCTGGCTGTGGTTTCTTCGCAGTCAATCAGCGTACGGGAAAGGAGCGTTGGATGCCTCACGACTGTTTCCCAATTGACGAAATGACAGACACTGCGTCACGTTCAATTGCTAGTGATAAGGAAATGCCTCAAAATAACCGTCTTCCTTATTATCTCAATCAAGACGCGCAAAGATGGCCAAAGGCTGGAACGTAAATGCAAACAAAATTCATGGTAGAGAGAATTTGGGTTCCTTGAGAGCCTCGTCCTCATCGCAGTCTTCCCATCTTCCACACTTGAGAGTCTTATCAGTACAATGGTACATGGTTGGTCTGGGAGACCAGTTAGAAGTCATGCAACTTGCAATCGGGAATCAAGAGGTCAAAGAGATGATGATGGTGTGGTGTCTGGAGCTCACGATTGGCTGTCTCAAGCCTCAGTGTGCCCTTGGCGGTGCTTCCTGCACAGGTTGTCATGTGAAGCGAACGCTTTTGGTGTAAATAAACGAAGGTTTGGCCAAAAAGACTGCTTGTGTAACATTCTAATTTTGCCCCCGAGCCTTGCTTCAAATTTGGTTGGCCCCGATAACATGTCTAGTTTTGTTCAAGCCACCAGCACCTGGGCGCGAGCGTGGAGGCTATGGCCAGTGGGACACGGCAAGCATAGCCTGATTTTCTGTGCTGCCAATGTGCGCTCATTTCTGCACCAGGATGGAGCACCCGACACTTCAACGAGATTTCCTTCCCACAACGACAGAGCTTCTGCCTCTCCTTGTCATGCGTTGACAGATATCTTCAATATCTAAAACTATGGAGACATTTACCCTCGACGTTGTGCCGCCAGTTCCAAGGAACTTGACGGCGCTGAATGTATCAGTTTCTTACAGTGATCTGATAGCGCACCCAGAGTTATTCTTTCAGGTACGGCCCAGAAGCTCTGGAGGGGCGCTGCGAAGGCTCAATCTACTTCTCTAGGGATCTGACTTAGTTTGGATGATGGCATCGGGAGCATTGGTTATGCTAATGATACCAGCGGTATGCCTCTTCAACTCAGGTGCTTCGGATCGCTACTCTGCGTTGATTATGTTCCGCCTTCCTTTCATCACCACCGCGTTTATTGGTGTCCAGGTTAGTTGAAAAGTTGAGCATGCGCAGATCTTACTGAATTGCCCAGTGGTATCTCTGGGGGTATTCTCTAGCCTTTTCACCTGCTGTTTCACCAGCTTCTTCTCCATGGTCCTGGTACGGAGGATCCACTAAGGCGAACGCTCTCCAAGATACTGTAGCTCGACCAGTTGGTGCAGCCGGAGCCAAGATTCCGGAACTGGCATTTGTGTTTCTTGACCGGAATCTCGACACCTCCCAACCCTCTGGCCCACGTGACCCCGCGCCGCCTTTGCTCAGGCGGCTCAGGCCTGGCTCAACTTCGGCTCAAGTCTGCTCAGGTCTGCTCACCCATCTCACCAGAAATCGTTAACTTTTAACGAGGAGCCCGAAAAGGCCCCCTTTCCCAGCCAGGGATCCCAAATATATTCCCACTATGCGCTTATTCCCAGATAGTTATCCTGGTCTGCCTGCTTTCATGCGTAGGACCTTTTTCTGCCTTCAGGTTATTTTACGCCGTCCTCTGCGTTTTGCCTCGGGCTATATATTCTATAAATAACCGGTTTTCTCTTGTCTTTACCTCTCTTCTCACCTATTTTCTCACCTATCTTCTTACCTATCTTCTTACCTATCTTCTTATAATCTTACCTATCTTTTTACTTATTTTCTCATATATCTTCTTATATATCTCCTTACTTATATTCCCTTCCTCTTTTCTCCTTTCTCTAATCCCTCTCCCATTTCTCTAGGAAAACCTTCTTTTCTTATCTCTACTTCAGATATCCATATTTATATATATATAGTTCTATAAGCCATGAGTACTAAATAGGTAAAAGGATATTAGAGAGAACTAAATCCAGATAAGCAGATAGAAGTAGCCCTGAGAGATAGGCTCTCTGAGAATAAGTCTAGGATTAATAGTAATCCCGTTTATAGAAAACTAAATAAAAAGACTAGCTAACTATAATATAATATAATATAGGATTTTTAGAAAGTATATATTATTAATATTATAAAGTCAAGTCCAGAATAGTAAGTACTAATATATCTTAGGTATAAAAGGAAATATTCAGGATTAGACTTATATAATATAGAAAATATAAAATATATTACTAAAGCTATTAGACACTTAATTTCCAGTAGACTAGATAAAGAGATAAGAAGAGTAATTATTAAAACGGTATAAAATAAGATATAAAAACTTATATTAATATAGTAATATAAGACTAACTTTACTATTTCTTTAGAAGTTCATAACTCAGTAGCTTTTATAAGTATGCCTGCGGGCTAGCCTATTCTAAAGTATTAATATATAATATATTTACTAATAAGAGAGAAAGTATATTAAAGATATACTAAGATATATAATTTCTTTATTAATAAAGAAAAAGATACCTATATTTCTAATAATAGAGAACTATATTAATATAAAGAAGTACTTATAATAATATAACTACTATAACTATATTTATGAAAAGTACTATATAAATTTAAGTACTTTATTAAAAATATATTACTATACTTCTATAAGATTATAGGAAATATATAAGATAATATTTAAGGTAAGATACTAAGTCTAAGATAGAAATAAGACCCCGATTTTCGTGCTAACTAATATTAATAGAACCTTATTTATATAGTTATATAAAAAGATAAAGAGCTAGAGATTAAGATAAGTTTTAAAAAAGAATTTACTAAAGAAATATAAGATATCCCGAAAAAGTAAGTTTAAAGTAATTCATTTTAAGGCTCGGGTAAATTACTAATAGCTTATCTATAAACTAAAATATCTATTATATAAGAGATTAAAGCCCGTGCTTTCTCTTTTTACTAATAGCCTCTTATTTCTACTTACTATTATTATCTCGGCCGGCGCATTTAGGGACTATAGTATTATTAAGGATATTCTCGTTATTAGACTATTACTAGGCAGAAAGTACCGGATTATAAATTAGGTAAACGGGATATTAGATAATCCGGTCTTTCCAGAGATATCTATAGATAAACTAACTAAGAAAACTAAAAACGAGATTATATAAGGCTACTAGTATTTAGACTAGGCAAAAAGGGCCGGTTTTATAGGAGGAATAAAGCTTTATACTACTCATTATAAAGCGCTTATTAAGATAAATAGTAAGAAGTACTTTCTTTAAATAAGTTCATAGTATAGTAGGCTAATTAGTAATAGATAGTAGCTATTTACTAGGGCAGGTTATGAAGTTTGCCATATATAGGAACTTAAAGACTCTTATTAGCTACTACTTAGATAATATAAGTAATATAAATAGTATAGTAATCTTCCTTGGCCTAAAGCCATAACGGGATCTTATAAAAGACTTCTGCTCTATATTTATAAAGAGAAATCCGGATCTCTAGTACTTGCTTTTATAAAAGTACCTGGATAAGCTAAGGTAGTACCGGAACTTTACTAATCTTAGTAAGCAGATTAATAACCTCTCTGCTCAGATTATAGCTACTATTACGGAGAAGAAGCACCAAGAGCTTAAGGCTTAATAGTACTATATCTATAATTAGTATTAAAAGCTTATTAATAAAGAGTTAGCGAACTACTATAGGATATAATAGCAAGTATATATTACCTAATATAAGGTAAATAACTAGGGCAAGTAGTACCGCAGTTACTTTAATTATATTATCTATTATATAATTTCTGAGTATAATTATCTCGCTTATACTTTACTAATTACTGCCTTACTATAAAGTTCAGAAGGTATCTCCGCTCTTTAAGACCTTATTATACTCTATATAAATAATTCCCGTATTATATACCAGAAAGCATTATAGCCTATAGGAGGTTATTATCTAGTACTAACCTATAGCCAGGAAATTAAAAAGTAAGAATAGTTTTTCCTTATTAGTACTACTTCTATTAATAGAACGTGTTAGTATTATTATAAAAGAGAGATAGAAATATATATACTAGTACTCTAAAAACTACTATAAGAAGTAATCTGGCTTCGCCGAACTTTGCTTCCGATATAGTAAGTAAATAACTAGCGAGATAAATTAGGAAGCCTATTACCAAAATTATATTAATAATCTTAATATGCTTTTCTAGTATAAACTAGTTACTTTCCGCTATACTATTACCTGCACCAGATATTATAGCGAATATCTAAGGAAAAAATAATTACTAATAATTATATAAATAAGATAGTTTTATAATTAGATAAGCTAGTAAAGATATATCTCTAACTATATTCTAGAGTATATTAAGAGTCTAGATAATAAGAACTCTATTTCATGCCGGTATTTACTATATACTATAGTACTTTATTCGGAATTAGATTTATGAAATTATTTCGGAGATATATATAGTACTTATAAGCCAGATATATAGAAAAAGCACTAATATTAGTAAGAAGAGGGTAATAATAAACGAGCCGAAATATTAGGTATTACTAAGAAAAAGTAGCCTTAACTCTAAGAAAAGCTAGAAAATAAGGACTATAAAGTACCGGGTAGTCAAAAATCTGCCCCTAAAGATTACTTTAAAGATCCTCTTAGCTACTCGTTTATAAATATCTCGGTAGTAGATTTTAATTCATACTTAGTAAATAGTATTAAGATAGTAATAGTATCTAGCGGTTCCTTATTATATTATAGTACCCTAGTTAGTAATATCTAAAACAATTATAATAATTATTATAATATAAATACTTTATTCTTATTTCTATTAGATAATATTCTCGAAGCAGTTTCTTAGGCTAGAAAGAATTACCATTCTCCCTAGATAACTCTATTAGAAGCTACTATTATTAACCTCCTTAGTAATTCTAAATCTTGGAACTTTAATATAATTATAAATACTATCTCTTTTTCTATTAAGTCTCAGGAGAACTGGATTCTATCTAGCCCCGATATTTCTCTATTATATTTATCTAGTATTCTAATAGAGTTAGTTAATCTAAAGCTTTGAGATACTCTTCCTTCTTCTATATTAAGTTTACTAGTAACTGCCGACTCGGTTAAGGATACTTACGGAAGTATACTAATAATTATACTAGGGTATATAGAAAGCTCGGTAATATAGCCGCTTTATAATAGCTAGCCAGTTATAATTAATACTAAAGGAGGAATATAAGAGGCTAAAGTATTACTTACTAAGTAAAAATAAGGCAAAATAACTTAGTATCTTATAAAGTAGAAAGGATTTCCGTATAAGGGTAATATATAAAAGAAATAAAAGAATATAAGCCCGGAGCTTATTAAAGAATTTGAGGCAACCTATTAAGGGAACTATTCGGGCATATAACTACTTAAGAAGCAAGTATTATATAGAAGGATTAAATACCTTATTAAGTAAAAGAGGCGTCCGGAGAGCGAGAATTCTTGGGAGAAAGAAGCTACTATAAGCTATAAATAAATTATGAAGTTTGAGGCAAGCTAAAAAAGGAAACTATTATATTATATAAGTATTATTCTTAGCTAGTAACTTGGCTTATAATCTTATTCCCGTATCTATTATTAAAAATATATTACGGATACTTATTATAGGGCAAGTATATTAAAGGCACTAAATATATAATTAGCCCGGAATAATATAGAGCCGCTTCTATAATCTAGAAAGTTCTAGAAAAGGCACTACTTTTAGGCAAGAATATCTGCCTCCCGAGATCTATAAATTATATTATAACTTTTTTTATAAAATTATAAATATAGAATTCAAATAAATATATCTTAAACTCGAGTAATATCTACTAATCTTTATAGGATTAGGCTTTAGTAATTAGTATTTACTATAATATATTATTATTTATAGGAAACTATAACTAATATAAAGCCTAAATAGTAATAATTACTTTGCCTCTAATAAATTAGGTAAGGAAGCTATATCAGGTTCCTATAATTATTTAGAGGCTATACTATAATCTCTCGTTAGATAGTATATTTTTACTCTTCTATATTTATATATTAATACTCGCTATATAAAGGGAGCTAGAAAGGAATTCTTATAAAAATAAATAGTCTAGAAAGAAACTCATAAAGTAATACTTTATTAATTTAAGTTATATAAATAATTAAGGCAAGTTTAAATATAAATATACCTAACTATTAAAAAAATGGCTTTACCTTAACTAAGTAATTTAGATTACGCCAGATAAAGAATAGAATGCTATAAAAAGCTTTCGGAGTATATTAGTAAGATCTATACTCTTATAAATAACGGAATTTACTTAATACTAATAAGATATAATAGAGAGCAAGCTAGAAATATTAATTAACTTATTAGAAGTTCGTCTTATTATATGTATAGAGAAACCCTATTCTTAGTAATCTCTACTAGTAAGAATATATCTCTTTAAAAAGAACCTAAGTAAGTATTTAATTAAAGTTTATATGAAATTATATTAAGAAGTTAGTATTTCGTTTAAAGCTATAGTAAAAGAAGTATATAAGCTAATTATTACCCGAAGTATAAAGCTAATACCGGTGCCAGAATATTCTTTTTACTAGACTAGTAGTAAATTTTACTAATAGAATTACGGAATTAGAAGCAGAAAATTTAAGGTTAATAGATAAGGTTAATAAATTAAAGAATATTACTATAATAAAGTCAATATTTAAGCGAGATACTAAAGAGGCCGCGAACTAGCTTATAGTAATACTATATATAATAGAATTAGAAAACTAGTACCTAAAGAGGAATATTTAAAAATGAGCTACTATAGTAGAAGATTTTAGAGTAAGTACTATAGATTCCTACTAGATTATAAATAAGGTATCTTTAGTATTAGAAAAGTTAAAATCTTTACTACTTTCTATTTATATATAATTCTTTAAGATTAAGAAACCTGGTAACTTTACTATACTACTGGATTTACTTAAATTACTACTTATATCTACGGAAGTAAAGTAACTATTTACTAGATATAAGCATATCTCATTAGTTATATATATAATCTCATCTAAGAGACAGGGTATAAAGACAGGGGGCAGAGACAAGGGGCAGAGATAAGGGGCAGAGATAAGGGGCAGAGACAAGGGGCAGAGACAAGGGGCAGAGACAAGGGGCAGAAAATAGTGGGGAAAGTTAATGTCCAATAGTCCTTGGTCTGAACCCAGGTACCCCATCCAGCTTCCTTGCCTAATTCTAATTATATCCGGGATCGACGAGGAGCCGCATCGGGTCCCCCTAATCGTCCAATAGAGATAGGGTCCAAGTGACTCCCCTGCCTTTTTCCAATTATAGCCTTGGCGATCGACAGGAATCGACAGGGGGCCCGATCGAGCCCCGCAACCCGTTCGATAAGCGAGAGTCAGAGGCGCTGCTATGATCCCCTTCAACGCTTACTCTAAAACACTTTTAATGAGTTGATCTCAAAACCTTTGAATCACACGACAGCGAGCGGTTGCTTCAACTAGATTTCGAAACCCATCACCTATAAGGAGAAGTCCAGCCCTACCCATTTGACGATAGTCCGTTACCTGCAGTCCCACCCATCGATTCAATTATGGATTCTGTTACGTCTCGAAGTGTGTCTACTACGCCTAAAGTGGGTTCAGCTAGGCGATCCACCAGAATGGTACCACTGGCAACAGGACATGGTATACATTTGATCGCCACCTGCTTGCTGAACGCGCCCACCTCACGAATGAGCGTCTCTGAAATTTACGAATGGCTTGCTGAAAAGTATCCAAGCTACCAATATACAAAACGTAACATTCGCCATGTTCTAAGACATAATTCCGAGAGAAGGAGTCCTAGATTTGTCATTGCTAACAAACATCGCATCGCGGGAGTGCCGATTCGATGGACTATTCGGCCTGGAACAGAGTCTCAACTTCGCCGATTGTTCGGCGGCCCTCCCACTGCCGAGCGTCAATTTCCCCAATTTTATGGTGGTCTTTCTCAACAAATCCACTGCGTCCTTTGCAACCGAAGCTTTGGTCGCCAAGAGAGTTTTGCGAGACATCAACGACAGGCTCATTCTAGCCATGCGACCATATCCCCAGCTATCGGCAAAGCCTCTCCCGCAGACCCGTCCGCTGCAATTACCAGCACCCAGCTTGGTTGCACTAGGGACCACCAACCTTTAGAAGACGAGCTCTTAGTAATAGGAAGCACGTTTGAGTCTACAGACAGGAATGAGGCTGTTCAAAGCCCTGATACAGCAATCAGCAAAGATGACGCTCTTCGACAGAGACTTCGAGACCGTTCCAGGGAGGAGTTCTCTGTCGATAGCGTAGGAATCATAAGTTCTACACCAGAGCGGCGATAGTATCAGCAAGGAGGACAATGGAGCTGACACGAGTGAAGATCGATGGAAGTAGCCTGCACAACCTTCTTCCTCGATCGATAGCCCGGAAGCTCGGATTACCTCTGCATTTCGGCAGTAGTGTCAGAGTAAAAGTTGCCAACGGCACAACTCTGACCGATCAATATTGCCAACTCACCATCAGAGTGGCTAGTATTAATGCCGTAATCGATGCTTACGTGGTTTCCGAACTGTCTTCCCTTTTGCTAGGTTGGGAATGGACACAACGGGTCAATTTGTTGAGTGATCTTGGAAACCGCACGTACTATATCCTTGGACCTCATGGCAATCTGAACGAGCTTCCCGTTCCTGGGCCCACGGCTGAGGCTGAAGACGAGACGGAGTGTGCAATGGAAGCTGCTCTAACGAGAGAAGAGACTCTGCTGGCTGAAGAGACGCCAGCCCCTCCTGGGGGTGATGAAAGGTATGGCGATAAGGAGTGTGAGCTTGGTGACTTGGCAAGCATTGACACGTCTGCCACAAGACAAGAGAACATGAGTGATGCCGAGTTTTTTGTGGATGCTGTCTCTTGTCAAAGCTCAGATGACGAGCAAGGGAGCTAGGAATATGAGTAGGTAGAAGGAGTAGGTGTTCTCTCTCCCAAGGTGTGAGCGCGAAGGTAACGCAGGTACCCGATCAGGCCCCCCGCCTCATTCTAATTACTCGACATCCCGCTTAAATTCTCACCCCGCTTAAATTCTCGATTTTTCCATTATATTAAAATTTTAATTAATAAATAACCACAAATTATTTTCACAAAAACTAAATTATTTTGAAAATACCAATTATTAAATAATCCATTTCTATATAAATTTTTGTATATATTAATTCTATTTTTAATATATTTTAAAATTTATAAATATTAATATATTTAATAAAAAAATTAATAACTTTTAATATAATAATATAATTTAGGCTATTAAATCTTTATATTATTTCTTTATATAATAAAAATAATTTTAAATTATAAATTCATATAAAAATTGCTTTTATATTAAAATATAAATATTTAAAAAATAAAAATTTGAAAAAATAAAAATTTAATTAAAAACTTTTATATATTTAATAATAAAATATTTAAAGAGAGAATTATTAATTAAAAAGCTTTAGCAATATTATAAATAATGTATTAAGCAAAAAACTTGAAATAAATAAGCTTTTAATATATAAAATTAATTTAATATATAAATATTTTTTGAATTTAATATTTTGTTAATAATATTTCTAAATATAAATCGAATTTTAAATTTCAAACTTTATATTCTTTAATTCTTATAATTCAACTTTCATTTAATATTTCTTTCTATAATATTTTATTAATAAAAGTTTTATTTTTTAATATTTATATTTATATATTAAAATAATAAATTAATAAAATTTATTATAAATTATAATAAAATATTTTTTAAGATATTAATATATATTTTATTTCTAAATAAAATAAACTTTATTTTGAAGCTTAAAAATAATTATAATATTATAATATTTAATTTAAAAATAATTAAAAGAAATATATTTATAGTTTTTCAATTTTTAAATATTATTAATTTATAAATATAAGCCTTATATTAAATTTAATATATATGAAAAATCTATTATTACGAAAATTATATTATATATTAAAACATTTAATTTTAATTTATTATTTTATTAAATTATTAAATTATTTATATTTTTTCAAAATTCTTCAAATTTTGAAATTTTGAATATTTGTAGAATTGATCTTTTTACAAACTTTTAAAACTGAAACATGTTTATTATATTAATATAAAAGATTTAGATTTATTAGTTTTTGAATTTATTAAATATTTATTGAATTATTATAAAATTATTATAAAATTATTATATTTTTAATTTTTAAAATTTGATATAATAAATTAATTATTTCAATTATTTTTAATTTTTATATAATATTATTATATTAATATAATTAAATGCAAAAACAATAAAGTATTTATAATTTGTGGTTCTTTAATTACGAATTGTTTTAAATAAAAATATAATCGAGAATTTAAGCGGGGTGAGAATTTAAGCGGGGTGAGAATTTAAGCGGGGTGAGAATTTAAGCGGGGTGAGAATTTAAGCGGGGTAGAATTTAAGCGGGGTGAGAATTTAAGCGGGGTGAGAATTTAAGCGGGGTGAGAATTTAAGCGGGGTGAGAATTTAAGCGGGGTGAGAATTTAAGCGGGATGTGAGGTGTTTGTTGGTAGGCAATAAGACAATAGAATGAATCAGTGTGTTATGAAACCACAGTGTTAAATTCAGTACAGAACTAATCTCTGTCCCTCCTGTGAGGTCCAGGGAAGCCCCCTCTAAATAGGAGGCCCCGATGGCATACATACAATTAGTGATTTATAAGCCTAATGCATATAATGTAAACAGTGGTTGGTTGGGACATCGAAGGGCCGCCGATCTCCCTGATCGACACCCGCGACATCCGAGGTTCGTCACATGCCCTTAAGTCACGTGCGACCCTGCACACATCACACGGGATGTCGAGTATAGCTTGACGGATCGGCAGGGAGCCGCATCAGGGCCTCCAATCGTCCAATAAGGATAGGGTCCTAGCGGCTCCCATACCTCTTTCCAATTATAGCCTGGGGATCGACAGGGGCGGACAGGGAGCCGGATTGAGCCCCGTAATCGCTCCGTTCGAATTCTTAACACCGTGGGCTTGAAAGCATCCTGTATCAGTTGCCTCACACGTGACTTTCCCCACATATCAGTCACTTCTACACCGGGTATAGGCCATTTGTAGGGCTTATAAATATCTCCTTCACTGCACCGATTCATAGACTTTAGCCTACTCAATATCACTGATTTGGACCCTCAATTTTGAACACTTTGATCTATGCCATTCAACCCTGGCAAGCAACTGTCATCCTGTCACTTCCACAGCTCGTCGTATGCGGAAACCAGTCAGCTGGATGTACACGATTTGCGAGATTATCTTACGTCGTGCTCGTAACAATTCGCTCACTACTAAAATCATGGGCGACATACTATTCGTCATAAAATCGCGGACATTCCGCCTTGTTCTTTTGCCATGTCTCATTATCAACTAAGACCAAACAAGTTAAGTACGTGAAAAGAGACGGCCCTGAGAGTCAGCGTGACCACTAAAGTTTTGCAGACGTCCGCCTTCTCTACATCTCTCATTAACCAAAGCCCAATCAATAACGGTGTGGTGGGGGTGGCGTTGGCAGTGCTTTTTCTGCCAAGTCATGGAACATTCCCTACTCAAAGAAATCCCTGTCTGTACGGCTGTCGAGGCGCATCAAAACGCATTTAGAACGCCAAGCCTACATTCGTTGGCTTCCACTGGCTTCCCAATCCTCCTGCTTTTCTCAGTTAGCTCATAATTGTTTATTTGGGGCGTCCGATGTCAGGTGGGGTGCCGGGCACCGCGTCTGTCCCAAGTACCTAATTGAAATATGGCTCTGTCCCACGCTTTCATATTTCCTGGTTTTCGCATGTTCGCCAGCTTCAAACCTTCTCAACTGGCTAGTATCACGTATATTATTTGCGGCGCCATTCTAGCGAGTCTCCCCTACCCGTGATCCAGTCCTATCATCCATGATGAATTCTCTTCAAATCAACGGGCAAAAAATTGAGAGTGCTTTGGCGAAGTTCGTGCTGTTTGGTCCACAGGTCTCGCTTTGCAACTTTGTCGCGAGTCCTTCTGGGGCCTCTTCGGGCGCTTACGCAGAAACTACCCTTGCTCAAATCTGTTATGGAATATTTCAGCCTCTCAATGCCAGAACTCACGCGGTTCTATCGAGTTCTATCGGAGGGGCAGTTGCTGCAAAAATCATTGCGCCATTACGAGAGTTACGGGTAACATACGCTGGTGTCGCGTCCATACTTCGTCCTAACAATACTGGCATATGGCTTTTGGATGTTTGGCCTGCCACTAGTGACAACGTTAAGGTCAATTTTGTCTTACTCGCCACCTTTGCCAGATGCACAGCACCCTGGAGCAGTGATCTCGATCAGTTTTTTCTGGAGCAAACCAAACAGATATATCCATCAGACAGGCTAGATATTGCTCAGGCTCATGCAAAGGCGGTCAAAACCGCCTGCCTCGAATTTGCAAAGATGATGGAGACTTCTCTTGGGAAAAAGGAGAGAGATGCCCTCAAGATACTCGAAATCGAATTTGGTCAGTATGACATGGGCCAGGCATTCCAATCATCCTCGCCCATGAAGCTCTTCGACCTGTTTGCGAGCGACTTCTACGATATAATAGCTAGGCTCAAGAACAATGGGAAAGTGGAAATCATAGGACCAATGGCAATTCTACCTTTGATGTTCCTGGATCTCGCAAAGGACATCACAGGCTACCAATGGCGGTACAAACGCGAGATACAAATATCTCTTCACGATAGGCCGCAAGGTGGGCTGCTACTAGTCCACCCGTGCTCCCCAGGATCTCTGCCACGAATATCCGGTCCCAACAGTATGCCAAGCTTAATGCACAAACATACTATGCCCCCTGGAAAGATCAGCTCCTTGGTTACAGTATCCATCCGCAGATGGGTGTCGATGATTGCGGAGGCACAGATCTCCATTGATCCATCGTCATGGGACAGAGTGGACCGTGTCCGTTGTACTATCCTGCATGCTCTTGTTAGGAGGGCTGGGGACCTGGATGCCATAATGCCAGTTTCCACAAGAACAACGACGGATCTCCAAGTGAGGGGCGCGGAGTCCTGGTGCGGTTGTTTCCTCTGTGGAATCCAAACGAGGGAGGAAATTAGTCGGAGCCCGACCACAACCAATGGCATCCCCTCATGTTCTAATGGATCGGGTGAAACGTTGGCTGATGTGCGTATCGCCAGACACATGTGTTATACTGTGCCTCCATTTCAGAAGCACTCTGCAACCCCGAAGTCTGAAGTAGACAGCAGGCAGGAAAGAAATGAAGCGGAAGTCATTGAGCAGCTAAGAGATGGGATGGTGAACCTTATGGCTTTTCAGCATTCCCAATTAAAGAAAATTGGGGTCCACATCAGGTCTCGCGACTTACGTCCGGAACAATCCCTCGGCCCAACACAGCCTTCGCCAAACCCTACCTACCCGCCACAGCCCGTCCTTTTTGACATCGAAACAGGGACTGAGGTTATGATTGAAGGGTGGGCTGCCGTTGCCTCACCAGTTCACCTCCTAGTCGATGGCCGTGTAACAATTGCATCTTCAGAATTCGCCCCTATCGAAAACGTATTACGCCGCAGGTCTGGAAATCATGGATATGGGGGTCGCGATATTGAAAGGTTAGGCCATGCCATTCAACTTCTCGCAAGTCTCAGAAGACAGGATGTTATACCGACACTGCTGGAAGGCAGCTCTTCGCAGGGCGAGCCCGACCCTGACCTATCGGACCTTTCGGGCGAAACTATCTGCCATGCAATCGAAGCCCAACAACCTCACGCTCTGGCAGTTGAAGCGAATGGCCTGACTTACATCCCTAAGAAGATCAGTGGGACTGATGTCGAGCTACGAGCTGGGAAGAGGCTTCACCCCACCACATTGCCCGTCATGATGACTCCACTGTGTTATGCTGTTGCCGTTGCCACTGTACTTGAAGCGTGTCTTGGGTCGGAAGAACTGGACAGGATCGAAATTCGAGTGGAGAACGCCCCTTTTGCTATTCCGGCCTCCGGAACAACAGGAAATATTCTTTGGCATTTTACTAAAAACGGTGGCTTTAGCGCATCGCTCAATACCTTGGTTGGTTCTGCAATTCTGGCTGCTGAAGAAGGTGTCGCCTTCAAACGTAGAGCTGACTGGGAGGAGGGAGAGCTCATCGGGATTCAGACTCGGTTATACACTTGGTTACCACCAGCCCTACACGCAGATCCGTGTGTCCCAGTTTCCACTGTGCTTAAACCGGTTCCCTTTCGTTGGACCTTGGAAAACGCCAAGGAAGACGCGACTATCTTTATCCGCGCTCCTGCGGAGTCTGTTCTTGAGATGCATCCACCAGTCGATGAATCGCTCTACAAAACCTTCTCGGGTCTCAAAAATATCCGAACTGCGAGAACATTGGGCGACCGAATTGCCGGACAATCCTTGGCTATGAAGTTTCAGGGAGATTTTCTAGACACATTCAAGTCGACCTGGTCGCACGGCGAAATCGGCCAAAATCATATCATAAAGGAAGATGTATCCGGAAGGCAACTGACGATTAACGTCGTGTACTGTGTTATCGAAGTACCGCAGTCCTCGGAGATTTGCCTGACTAACTTGGGTTGCGATCTTGGACTGCAACACGCTACCCTGCAGGTCATTGTTCCTTGCTGGGGAAAATGCAAAAGTACCGTGGGTCTCGACTGGGGGGCCGAAGGGCTTGACCCGTTATACGAGTTGCAATCTCTGACTCACATGCGCCAGTGCTTTGGCTCTAAATTAAATTTCATTCTCACCTCTCACCAAAACCCCGAGGCCCGTATGGCATTGTGGCAATTGTCTCCAACAGCGATATTCTTGGGTCCGGATAGTTGTCTGAGATGTTTCGTTACTAGAGATGAACCGGATACGCTAGAGAGTGGCCAGGGTTATACTACAGCGAATATTATTCAATAGATAGTAATATCAAGGGGCAACTGAATTTAACCGTAATATTAGTAATACGGCCAGTGATGACGGTATTTGAATCACCCAGGGCCCTTCAAATTCAATCTTATACTGAAATTAGTGGTACAATTCAACCACTAGGCTTAGAACAGTAGCCCAGGAATTGGCTCCCAAGAGAAAAATTGACCTCGCGATCTCGTGCAAAGGATCAAGAGGAATCTTTGATGGGGACCATGATTGTTGGATGCGTATACCAGTTGTGACAAGTAGGTTGTTCTCTCCCCCAAGGTGTGAGCGCGAAGGGTAACGCAGGTACCCGATCCGGCCCCCGCCTCATTCTAATTATAGCTTGACGGATCGGCAGGGAGCCGCATCAGGGCCTCCAATCGTCCAATAGGGATAGGGTCCTAGCGGCTCCCCTGCCTCTTTCCAATTATAGCCTGGGGATCGACAGGGGCGGACAGGGAGCCGGATTGAGCCCCGTAATCGTTCAATAGCGTCAGAGCCAACAGTTTGGCCTTGGTAATGACGCTTGATGGACGAGCTTGTGTGTTTGGGCGATTAGGTCACGTGATCAAGACGGCAGGGAATGGAATTTTGTTGCACGTCGCAAAGAGAAGGGAACTTTCGTGCCGGACCGCAACGGCAGGCAGCTATTGGATATGATGGGAATCACGTGCGCATGGGTCTTAAGAAAAAAAGTCTTGAGAGAAATTTCTTAAGAGATCATGAGTCATGTGAAAAATTGCTTAAGAGAGCAGGGCTCTTAAGAAATTTCTCGTAGGAGCTAGGCTCTCCCAAGAGCTATAATATCTCAAGAATCTTATCTCAAGACCCGTAATATCTTAAGAAATTTCTCTCAAGACTTTTCTCTTCAGATTTTACGGCTCTTATAAGAATACGGCTTCTAAAATAATTATCTTGGGAGAGTATTACTCTTAGGAGACTAGGAGTCTTGAGAGAATTCTTTAAGGATATCTATAATCTTAAGAGTATTATCTTTATATCTATAAGGTCCTATAAGCCATAATATCTCAAGATACTTATCTTTAGTAATATTCTCGTGGAAATTAGATTAAATACTTCTAGAAATCCGATTTCTACCCTATCCCAGAAGAAGTAAGTAAAGCAAAAAAAATAAGTAAGGCCCACAAATACTAACAAATAGTAACCTTATAAGTATAGCTTACTTGCATTTTATATATACGTCCGTTTCTAAATTAATAGAGGCAGTATAATACTAAATTCGGACTTATTCTCTTCTATTAGACTAGCGCAGGTAACTCTATAGACAAATTCAAGCCCAAGTAGCTACTATAATACCGGTATTAGCTAATAAGTATTAGAGATATTCCTATAGGAAAAAATAAGACAAAAACGCTATATTACTTTAATCTAAAATCCTGAACTAATCTAACTTATCCTATATATGTTTTTCTATAAAAAGATCCTATAATTACGCTAATTTATATTCTAATTCCCTAAACTTACTTTTCTAGCTATACTAGCTAGTATTCTAACTCCTATAGGCTTACCTTATTATCTAGATACCTATATATTTCATTTTATAATTAATTATATAGCTAGTTAGTTCTTGAAACTAAAACTAGTTAGTAAATTAATTAAAAAAATAAAAATAAAAATAAAAACTTTTATTAGAAATAAAAACTTATCTATTACTAGTATTTCTCCCCGCTTTTCTATTTCCTCTTATATTCTTTTAATATATTTCCCTTCTACCTTTTCTTAAAGAATTATTATTAGATTAGCTATACTACTATATATTATAGTATATTAACTAAAAGGCACCCGGTCTGCCTTTCCTAATTAAATATAAATCGAGATACTAAGAATCTAATCCAAGTTAGAAGTTATATAAAAATATAAGTAAGGAAATAACTAATATAACCTTTATTTAAAGTATTATTAGCTAGGGTATTATTAAGTAAAAACTCTATTATAATTCCAATATCTATTTATAATTAGCCTAAATTTATAATCCGACCTAATTCTAACTTATCTAGGGTCTCTAATTACTAAACTAAATAAATATAGCGAGTATATATCTTATAGGTATTATACTTATATATTAGCTATCTTAGATAAAATAACTATATAGCTATACTAAAGCCGCTTACTATTATAAGAATAGTCTTATACTCGCCTACTAGTATACTAGTATTATATAGCCCATTAAATAGAGCTAAGTAAGGGAGGTAATTAAACTTACTATATTTCAGAAGTTTTTAAATAAAGCCTTAGTAAGGCTCTATAAATAGATCCAAAATACTTTATTCTTTCTCGGACTAGAATATTATAACAAATAAATAGCTTTAACTTTTAATAATTAAGATAAAATTAAGCGGATCTTAACTATATTATTTATATAGGTAATAGAAGTTTAAGGAAAACTATAACTAATGGCTTTATTTTACTAGATAATAAATTTATATTAGAGAAGAAATATTAAAAGATATATTTCTATAAAAATATAAATATATATACGGGGAAGAAGTAACTATAATACTAAGTATTACTAAATTAAATAAATAGCGAGTACTACTAATACTTAATATATGCGGATAAAGACTTTATATAAGAGTATATAGAAAAGAGGTAAAGAAAGTATAAGAAAATATAGTAATAATTTTCCCTATATAAAGTTAGATATAGCTAATATATAATAGAAAAGATTAAAACTTATAATTAATTCCTATAAATTCTTTAATATATATAGAGAGAAAAAGATTTAACTAATTATAACTATAATTATATAAAAGGCTAGAAAGATAAATAATATTACCCTAGCTAGGTAATGAAATTATTAGAACTTACTTAAGGAAATACTAAGAAAATCTGCGAGAATATTAAAAAAGAGGCCAGAAAGAAGTAGAATTAAGTTAATTAACGAGAGATTTATAGCCTATAGCCTAGCCTTTAATATAAATAATACCTTATATATAAGACAGAAAATAATTACCCTAAAGTAGACGAATTATAAAAGAATATTAGCTTGACTCTATAGACCTAAATATTAGTAATAATAAAGAAGTAGTAAATAAATAAAATATTTATTTATCTAAAGTAAAAAAGCTTTTAGGAACTGCCTTATATAGTAGTATATCTTAAAAAATATAAGAGAAAGAAAGATACTACCTATAGTAATACTAAATACTAGAGTAATCTTTATTAGAAAGCAAGTATAAGATTTATATAAGAAATAAGTAAAAGAAAAAGAAAGAAGAATATAAAGAGATTAAAATAACTAAAAAGAAATATATAGTCTAAGGGCTAGCTATAATAGTAGTCCAAATTAGATAAGAGCCAGAAATGAATTCTAAAACTAAAAATAAAAGGAAAACAAAATAGTACCCCTAAAATCAAAAATAGAGAAGCCTAAAATAGTCCTATAGGGCCGGGAAAAGACACTATAAAATCCAGCTTTATTATTTTTATTACTTAATAAACTATAGTAAATCTAGTTAAAAATAGTAAATAATTATATTAATCTAATAACTATTATAAATAAATAGCTTACTAAGGCTCTAAGTATACTTATAATATTATATACTCCTATAAAATCACCTAACTTAGTATATACTTATAGTCTCTATATATCCAGAGGCTAGCAAGAGATACTAGGCCCCTAAGCTTTTCTTTTTACTAAGAAAGTTATATTAGTAAGTACTAGAAAATATTAGAATATAATATAGAAATATAAGCCTTTAACTTACTTTTATTAACTCGCCTACCGAGCTAGTAAATATTGTCTCCGAGAGGAAGCCAATAGTATTAGAGCTATTAGGCTAATAATATAGATTATTTATACTAATAGTTCTATTATCCTTAGTATAGCCCTATATTAATTCTATTATAATTAAGCCCAAGGCTCTAATATTATAAGATTTAGTGCTTTCTAGAGAGCGCATATAGTAGTATTCTTAGTCCGCTATAATTTTTGGGTTAATAAATATATTCTAAGACAGAAATTATTACTAACTAATTTTAATATCCTTATCTAAATTAATAAGAATATTTAAATAAGTTAATAAGCTATACTCTAATTCTTTTATTATAAGGTAAGTAAGGCCCTTAAGTACCTATTATAATTAGTGCCTGTTCTATATTTATTACTTTATTAATACTTACTTATCTAAGTATTAAAGCCAAGCAAAGTTTATTAATATAAGAATTACTAGTAATATATTATAGAGAAATAGATATATACTCGAAAATAATATATAATAATTATTTAAACTTAAAAGTATTAAAGACTAAAATAAAGTTAGGGTATTAAATCCGTTATAATATATAAAGCTTATCCTTAATATATGGCCCTAAAAAGCCTCTTATTATAATAATATTAAACGGAGGGCTTTTATACTCTATAATATTAACGCAATTACTAATACCGAGCTATAGCTAATAGATCCTCTTATAGCTTCTCTATAAAGACTCCTCTTTAGTTATTATATATTTATATACTTTAACTCTAGAATTAATAGCTTTTACTAGCCGGGATTAATAGTATTACTTTCTAAGAATAATGCTTTTCCTCTAGCTTACTACTTTATAGTATTTTACCTAGTAGCTATATAATTACTATTATTATCTAGCTATTTTATATTACTTCCAGAATACAAATATAGCCTATATTCCCTTAATATATTTAATAAGAACTATATATAGTATTTATCTAGATCAGAAGTTATTCTAAATATATATAATATAGTAAGAAGAGTTCTAAAGATCTTATTAATTAGAGAGAATAGGTCTAAAAATAGCTTTAACTTATATCTCTTATAAGAAGGTTCAAGAACTAAGACAGGCTACTAATAGAAGCCAGAATAGGCTCCTATATTACTATTTATAGTATTATAAGTTAACTTTAATAAGGAATTACTTTCTTATTAGAGACGGAACTATTAAAAAATAATAAGTAATAAGTAATTCCTATTCTTTCCTAAAAAAAATAAGATCTTATATATTAATTATCTTAAGATATAGTACATATAATTCCTGGAATAAAAGTAATAATAAGAGGTAAAGAGAAGCATTAAGTATAGAGATATAACTAGTATTAAGCTTAATATACTTTATTTTTCGTATAAAGAGTTAAAAGAGTTAGATAAGAATAATATTAAGAAACTAAGAAATTTGTTTTACGGGAAAGGTAATTACTATTAACTAGACTTTTAAAATTATATTCCTGCCATTATTAGCTAGCTATAGTTAGAGGCTACTATAGAAGCTTCTAGAACCTCTACTAAGCGGCTTCTGGAAAATATATATAATACTTATCTAGAGCTAGATTTTCCGCCCGGTTATTAGTTAAAGTACTTTTACGGACGCTACTAAATACTAGTAATAGCCCAAGTTCTTTCTCTAGAAAATAGGTATTAGATAGTAAACCTATATCTTAAAGATATAACCTCTCTTTTCTAAATCTAGAGAAGCTACTAACTTTTCTTTTCTATTTTAGATCTTAACTAGAAACTAAAAATAACTCTAATTAAAAAGTATTTAGCTAAAAAGTAGCCTAATAATAGCGAGATCTATAATAAAATCCGCAAATATTAAGAATATAAAAAAGCAAGAAATCCATACTTCAAGAAATAATAGTGGGCTTATTTAGCTATTATATTAAATTATAAGAAAGAAAACCTCGAAAAGATCTTCTATTATATAGATTATAGGGCTATATTTAATATTTAATTAGATATTTCAGGACTAGCAGGGGAAATAAGGTTAAGTATAATATATATAATATTTACTATAAGATACTATAAGATAAGCTTTATATTTATAAGTAATTCAAAAGTACTAACTATACTAAATAGCCAAATCTCTATTATCTTAATAATATTATTAGGGACTTCTAAACTAAGAAGATTTTCCGTAATAATAAAGAGGTAATATAGAAAATAGATTAAGTAATAGTAAAAGCCTTAGAGCTCATTATATCAAGTACTTATAGGGCGGATTTCCAGGCTTTATATAATAAAATATAAAGTAGCTAGATTCTCGGTACTTTTAGTAAATAAAATTATAAAGATATATAAAGCAGGGTGCTTTCCGCCACTATTAATTACTTAGTTCCTTCTTTCTTTAGCTTCTTTAAAGACCTTAACTACCTCAAAAATATTACTAATAATATAAAATAATTATTTCTACTATTACCTTATAATATAGTCTCCTCTATTATAAAAGACGCGTTCTCTAATACAAACTATAAAGCTAGTTAGTATATAGTTCAAGAATTAGAGTTCTTCTATATATTCTGGCCTAAAAGCCTAGTAAACCGGATAAATCTTAGATAATAATAGATATAAATATATATAATATATAAATACCCCTAAATACCTGCAAAGCTAAAAAAAAAGAACTTATTAATAAAGCCAGCTAGTAAGAAGGCAGATAAGATTATCCTATATAAGTCTATTACTCTAGCCTCTTACTTAGGATATAAGTCTAAGTAAATATATAGCCTAGCCCAGTAATTACCTAATAGGGAAATCACTTATAGTACCCTATTAAAGGCTCGGAAACCTGCCCGCTATAAGTATAGTAAAGCAGCATTTAAGGACTATATAAAGTAAATAGTAAATCTATTCTCTAAAGCCTAGCTAGTAATAGTAAAGCAGGCGAGAGCTATAGTAAAGATTAATTACTCTAATATATTACTAAAATAATGCGGGATCCTATATATATAAGATTATAAACGGGATAAATTATCTCTTTTTATAAACAAGTTATATAATACTACCGAGAAATAATATAACGAGATATTATCTTTTTTTATTTATAGATCTATATACTTTGCATTTTTTGGCAAGCTAAGCCGTTCTAACCCCCCCTCTCCTGAGGTAATATTACTACTAGATTCCCCAATTTTAGCTTATCCAGGAGATAATTAGGTAAGGGAGAAATAAGAACGGCTCGAGCAAGAAGGATAATAGAGACTCGCAAGGGAACGAGAATGGCTAGTACGAGAATAAGAACGGCTTGCACGAGAAGAATAGGAGCGGCTTATACGGGAGGAGCAAGAGAGACTCGCAAGAGAACAAGAGCAATTAGCGAGAGAAGAGCAGGAGAGACTGGCACGGGAGAAACAAGAAAGACTTGCCCGAGAGGAGCAGGAGCGGCGTGCGAGAGAACAAGAGCGGCTCGCACGAGAGGAGCAGGAGAGACTAGCTAGAGAGGAACAAGAAAGTCTGGCCCGAGAGGAACAAGAGCGGCTCGCACGAGAAGAGCAGGAAAGACTTGCTCGAGAGGAGCAGGAGCGGCTTGCCAGAGAACAGGAAAGACTTATACGGGAAGAACAAGAGCGGCTCGCACGAGAAGTGCAGGAGAGACTGGCTAGAGAGGAACAAGAGCAATTAGCGAGAAAAGAACAAGAGCGCCTTGTAAGAGAACAGGAAAGACTTGCTCGAGAGGAACATGAACGGCTGGCAAGGGAGGAACAAGAAAGACTTGCGCGAGAAGAGCAAGAAAGACTCGCACGAGAGGAGCAGGAGCGTCTTGCAAGGGATGAGCAAGAGAGACTGGTGCGAGAGGAGCAGGAGCGATTGGCAAGAGAAGAACAGGAGAGACTTGCGAAAGAGGAGCAGGAGCGGCAGGAGCAGGCTGCTAGGGAGGAACAAGACAAACTCGCACGGGAGGAGCAGGAGCGGCTTGCCAGAGAACAAGAACGGCTCGCACGAGAGGAACAAGAAAGACTTGCTCGAGAGGAACAGGAGCGTCTCGCAAGGGAGGAACAAGAGCAATTAGCAAGAGAGGAACAGGAGAGACTTGCGAAAGAGGAGCAGGAGCGGCAGGAGCAGGCTGCTAGGGAGGAACAAGACAAACTCGCACGGGAGGAGCAAGAACGCTTAGCAAAAGAAAAACAAGAGCGTCTTGAGAGGGAAGAACAGGAGAGACTTGCGAAAGAGGATCAGAAGCGGTTAGCAAGAGAGGAACAAGACAGACTTGCAACGGAAGAACAAGATCGTGTCGCATAAGAACAAGAACGACTTATTAGGATAAAGCAAGAACGGTTAGTAAGAGAAGAACAAGAGCGAGTCATACGAGAAGAGCAGGAAAGACTAGCGGAAAACCTTACTAAGTAATGGGAAGACAGGCCCAAGCAAAAGAAGCCCAATAAGAACTAGCCAGATAAGGGACCTAAGGTACTAAGAAGTCAAAACGGCATATAAAAAGGTCTCCGTATATTAGCTTTAGCCAAAAGAAGAGAATAGCCACTTACGTAACTTGACTTAAAGAAAGTTACTAATAGTAAGTCTTTAGAAGCTAACTATTATTTTGTACCGCTATTACAGGCATTTAACTTTTTACTAGAAGCCGCAGGAGATTAAGTTAAAGTTAATAATACTAGCTATCCTCTATAGCCTAGCTCGGATTCTTTAGTAATAAATAACTTAATAGCCTTAGGCAAGCTACTATAACTTGCTTCTAACTCCAGAGAATAAAACCAAGCTATTAAGAGGCCTATATAAAAGAAGCAGGGAAAACTTATAATAAAAGAAAAGAAGTAACTAGTAAGGGAAGAATAAGAGAAACCTATAGGAGAAAAGTAAGAGGAACCTATAATTAAGGAAAAGGAAAGGCTTATAAAGAATATTACTAAGTAATAAGAAAAGAGACTTAGATAAAAAATATTAAAGGAAAAAATATAAGACTAGAGCAGACCTAAGGTAGTAAGAAAGAGGGCCCGAAAAGATATAGATATAATAAAAAGAAACTAGCTACTTACTTAGTTTATACTTAAAACTTTTAGAAATATCGAGTCTCAAGAACTTATATAAGAAAATTCATTACCCTAGATTACTATAGAAAATAAATATTAAACTATAGCAGACTAAGAAGTTATCCGAAATCCTACCTATAGTATATAGCCTAATACGGATTTTTTAGTAACTAATAATAGTAACTTAATATTTATTTCAGGTAAAATACCAGATTATATTACTAATTCTATAGAATAAATTTAGGCTATTAAGCTATAAGTAAGGGCTTGAGTTCTCTTTTACTTATAGCTAAGCTTATATAGCTATAGACTATAAGATTATTAAGTAACTAGAAACTAGATCTTCTAAGGATTTATATAAAATATAAGATCCGTAATTATAGTATTTAGAAGATTTCATATATTTTTCTAGTTAATTCTTCCGACTTATTAGAGGCCAGGCAAGTAATAATAAAGTATATAAGAAAACGAATTCATATATTTAATATAAACTTCTGAATACTAATATTCTAAATATATTTTGAAAATATTATTATAAATAATATAAATATAATACTTTTAATTCTAGAATAGGATATTAATATAAATAATCTTTTAACTTCTATATCTAAGAAGCGCCCTAATTTATAAATGAATTTAGAAGCGGACTTTTCTATTCCAGAGTCTAATCTAGAGAATAGTTTAGGAAGTAAAGAGACTATTTATAAGAGAGTTACTAGATATAATTTAAGGTGAGTTCTAACTTAAATAAAGATAGTTTAAATTATCTAATCTAGTTATATAATAGTATTCTCTACTAATATCTTTAATATTAGAAAAGTTAAAATCTTTATTACTTTCTATTTATTATAATTTTTCAAGATTATGCCATATATTAATAAAAGTAAAGTAACTATTTACTTATAGTAAGGATAAATAAGTATATTCCTTAATAGTTCTAAAGTTAGCCTTAACTAGAAAAGTAGTCTAATACTAATACTAAGTTTACTCTATTTATAAGGAAAAAGGTACTAAAATTAAAGTACTAGAAATATACTTATTTATTCCTATTACTAAGTACTATAGTAGCTATAAGTATATCTTATTAGTTATACTATAATCTCACCTAAGATATAGGTATAGAAATAAGGAATAAAGACTAGGGGCAGAGATATAAGGCAGAAAATTTCTTATCTAAACTTAGGTATCCTATCTAGCTTTCTTACTAAATTCTAATTATATTCGGGATTAATAAGAGAACTATATTAGGCCCCCTAATTATCTAATAGAAATAGAGTTCAAGTAACTTCCTTGCCTCTTTCTAATTATAGCCTTTAGAATTAATAGAAATAATAGGAAGCAGAATTAGCCCGTAATTATCTAATAAATTATTTATTCAAGATATTATTTAAGCCTTATACTAATTATTTACTAATATTTGAAATAAAAGAAATCTCTTAAATATAAATAAGAATTTATAGAGGTACTATAAGGTATGCAAGTAATAAGAAAGCTTCTATATATGAATTTTCCTAAAAGAAAATAATAGGAGATAAATAGAAGAAATATTAATTTTTTCTTATAATATATATTATAGCTTATATTATATATATTAATATCTTTAAATAAAAATAATATACTCTCTAGCTAGCCAGGAAACTAATATAAAATAAACTTGAAAACCTGAAAAGTAATAAATAGTCTAGAAAATATATTAAAAAATTAATAATAGCTATTTAGCTTATTCTATAAGCTTATTTACTATAATCTCTAGCTTTCTAAGCCCCGTATCTTTAGTATTATTTCCCCTTCAAATTAGTTCTATTTACTAGATCTATAAGGTAATCTTTCTTTTTTTTAGTTATAGCCTATCTAACCTAGCTTTATTATTAATATAGTAATTATAACGAATTTAAGTACTTATTTATCTGCCTTCTATACTTAATAGTAATTTGGACTATATAGGAAGTCTAGAGAATAAGATCTTAGTAATAAAATATATTATTATTAAAATATATATATCTTAATTAGAAATCGGACTTTATAATATACTTTAGGGATATTAGTATAGAGGAGATATATTATTAGATTTAATATATAGGCTATTTATAGAAATCGAGCTTAATAAGTTACTAGCTATCTTATATAATACTATATTAATAGTAAGTAGTAAAGAAGATAAAGGAAATAACTTATATAGAAATAATAAAGAATTTATCTCGGGTTTCTTTTATAAAGGCTAAGCTATAATAGGGTAGTTTATTAGTCTTGTAATAACTAAGCTAAGTTATTCTATAATATCCCAAAATATATTTGCCTAAAAATATTTAGTATTATATATATAAAGTAGTTATATATCCGTAATTAGCTTAGTAAAATACCTATAATACTACTTCTTTCTATAAGAGAAATAAGTAATCGGATTACCTTTCTTACCAGGCATTTTATAAAACCCATATACTACTAGCTATTTAGGAGACTAATATTAGTAAGGCTAGTATCTAAAGAAGTCTAACCTAGACAAAATTATAGAAAAGGTAACTAATATTTTAATAGTCTTTAATATATTAATTATTAATATATAGATATAGAAATAAGATAACCTAGTATTAAATAACTTTAGTAAAGAAGTTAATACTATAATAAGACTTAGTAAGAGTAATAGTGACTTCTATAGTAAATAGGTGCCATTTTTAGTATATAGAGCCCATTTGAGCCCCTCTAGTAAATAAAAGGTTTATATAGTTAAGTAATAAAGTTCTATATTAGTAAGAATAAACTAGTATTATAAAGGGGCTAATCTCGCGAAGTCTATTCTTAAAATAAAGAAATTAAAATACGGCCCCCTATTATCTTAGTTTAGAGACCGACTCGGGCTCCTTATTATATAATTAAACTATAGGCTCAAGATTTGGGGAATTATAGTATAAATATAGCTCCCAGATTTATATATACTACTTGGTTTATATATACTATATTATATAATTATACTCATTTACTAGTATTAGAGCCACGTTAGTTTATATCTAAAATTAGGTTAAAATATATAGGCCGGATTTCGTTTAGGAACAGGCTTATAAACGGAAGGGGGTTTTTCTAGTAATATATGAAATATTCTAGAAAGATTATTATAGCCTGAGGAATATATAGCAATTTTATAGCCTCTAAAGTTTTTATTTATTTAAAGGTATAGAAGTATATACTTGTATTAATATAAAGTATATTATATATACTATAGACATCTAAAGAGAAATAATGAGAAACTAAAGCACTTATATATATAACTCAAATCCTAACCCCGGATTCTTAAAAATACTTTATATCCTATAGCCTCGGCTAGAAATAACTATTTATAGCTTCCTTTGGCCCCGCGCCCTTAAAATCGCATTCGAAATTCTTATATACGCTAATAGCTACCTTAAGATAAGATATAGTAACCTGGTATCTCTCTTAAATAGCTAGAGTATAAGCTATTAATACTAGGTTTTTAATCTAAAATAATACTATTAATTAGTTTATTTCTCGAATATATAAAGAATAGACCTATCTCGCAACTATTATACTTGTTTCATACCCAATTATTAAAGGCGTCCCGGCTATAAATTAGTTCTTCCTGAGGTATAGCTATCTTTCCTAGAAAGTATTACCAGATATTAGTTTACTACTCTAGATTTAACTTATTATACTTTAGTTTAAAGTAAATCCTACTAGTAATAGCATTATTAATCTGCCCTACCCGGTTAGTAGTAAGGAATATTATCCCTTAGTAGTATTCCAGGGTCCGCAGAAATATACAGACAAGGGTATTTTAATAGATATCTTAGGCTAAGCGCTACTCGAGAAGTATATCCGCCTTATCTAGTAAAAGAACTGCCTTTTATTAAATAGCATACTTAAAGATATAAGGCAGTCGCTATTTAACGGCCTCTGCTATTATACTAAGCTCACTAGCAGAGACTTATATGAGTGGCTTCTAAAAATATTCGGCGAGTAACTCAGCTATTAAAGTCTTCCCCATACCTAGTAGCCCGCTAATATAACATATTAGTAGAAGTACGCGCAAACGGAGACTAGATATCTTATTATAAGAGTATATTAAACCCTTGCCTTTTTCCTTTTATAATATTATTAAAGGTATTAGTTAATGCCCTCTTAATATAGGCCTCGAAAAGAGCTCGTATAGCCTTCTTCTTCTTTACGGGAATATAAAGATTATCTAACGCAGCTTATTACTAGTTAATCTCTTTAATATTAGTAATAGCTAACTCTACTATATTAATATATTAGTTAAGGGAAGGTTACTACTATAGCAGAAAAGAATTAAATACTTACCTTATTTACTATTACCTAAGCTAAACCCAGAAATAGTTAGACTATAAATAAGTAAGTTATCTCCCTTTACTTCTAATAGATCCATTTTATTACCCTTAGCCGGGAATAGCCCCTCTTTATTAATTTCGTTAAGATTAATAAAGGTCTAGCTAGATAGTAATAATAGTGGGCCTCTATTAGATTCCTTAATATTTGATCTAGTATAGTTCGGGTTCTCTTCTCGAAAATAAGTCACGTTAATTACAACTTAGCTTTTAATAAAAATTTCAACTACTTATTCTTTCTTAATATAAAATGCCTTGCCTTTATACTTATAGAAGTAAATATTTATTATAGACAGAAATTTCCGACTATATTCGAAGAGCTTAGCCCTTATATGCTTTTTACCTGAGTAGTATTAGAGGGGAAATATCTCTAGAATAATAATCTATTTTACCCCACGGAATTTCTTAATAGTATACTTACTTAAGGTCTTCCCAAATATCTTCCCGTTAAAATTCAGATAGCGAGCCTTAATATAAAAGTATTTCACCCTATTCTTTATTTTTTTCTCTTCCCTAAATTCGTACCTAATATATCTTAGCTAGCTAGTACCGAAACATTTAGTATATGCCAGAGTATTTGGCTTAAAAAGCATTTATAAAAGATTATATGTAATTTAATACTTCTCGAGAAGTGAACTAAGGCACTCGATTATTAAAATATAAGCTATCCTAATAAAATCAAGTAGTAAATTCAGATACTCTAGTATTAAAGGATTAAGGACTATACTAGAGCTTTAGTAATACTTCTCTAGATTAGACAGGTAATAGTAAAGTAGGCTTTGCTTTACCTAGTACTTAGTTAGTAGATACTCTAGTATTTAAGTACTTGCGAGGCTCTAGACTTACTAAAGGCTTCTTTTTATAGAGACAGATCCCCTGAATATCTTATAGAACTTTCTAGAGAATATCCCGCAAGCCCGGAGATTTAATATCTATATATCGGATCTAATTCTTAGTCTCTTTATCTAGGCTACTATTAGTAGTAAAGGTTAGAATAAAGGCCAGAATATCTACTAATATATATACGAACTATAAAGATATAGTAATTAAGTTTATTTACTTTATTAGGTAATATTAATAATTTCACGACTTTATACTTATACTTCTTTTTATTCTAGCTATATAATATTAGCTCTGGAAAAGGTCGGGCTATACTCTAGTATATATATATACTTTATTAACCTTCTTAAACTCTAGTATTAAAGCTCGCGCTTTTGGTTTCTCGGATTTGTTTTTATAGCTAGTACTAGATGGCTTTACGGGAAAGGAAGGCTCTTACTTAGTATTAGTTAACTTAAGTACTTTCACGAATTACTAAGCAAAGTTTATAGTAACTTATAAGAATAACTTTATATAATTAGGGCAAGGATATAAGATAGATAGTGAGTTCCCAAGTAGGGTTTCGGAATAAGAGAAGTAAAAGGATAGAGTAAGAGCTATCTTTATTATAGCTATTATATTTACTATTTCTATAGTCTAGTTATTACTCTATATAATAATAGGTAACGGGCTTAGGCTATCTAGTAGGGATGCGAGTAGAAATAATATGGGACTATAGTAAACTATCTCTATTAAAGCCATTATTAATATAGATAAATAGTAACTATAGGCATATTAGTAGAGTTTTATTTATAATTAATTAGAAATATATACTTCTGTCTTAGATTCTGGCTTAGAGGCTCGAGCTATTTCGGGCAAAGCATTTTCTGGTTTAATATCTTTGGATACTATAAGTAACTCCGACTTTGCTTTAATAAGCTTTAAGGCAAGTTGCTCTATATTATTAATTACTTCCTCTAGTAATTACTTGTATTCCAAAAGAAATAATAAAATTCTAGCTAGGCTAAATTTTAGCTCCGGAACCTTAGTAATAAACTCTTTTACTAATTACTTAATTCTCTCGACCTCTTCTTACTAACTCCTTATAGCTTCGGGAGCTTTTCCATTTTCTCCTACTAGTACTTCCGATCAAGTGGCCTCTAGGGGAGCGATATCGCCTGCTACGGGCTTAAAGACAAGATAGAAGAGATTAGATATTATTATTTTATTAGTAAGCCCAAGCTTGACTTTCTTATTTATGCGGCCAGGTTATATAAGTGCTTTATTAAGGCGTGAGATATAATTAGTAATTATAATTAGAACCCGGCCTTCTTTTAATACTATACTATTAATAATATTTAAGAGAGTAAATAAAGATATCTTTTCGCTAGTAGATTTATTCTGTAAGGTATTTGTTAGTAGGTAATAAGACAATAGAATGAATTAGTATATTATGAAACCACAGTATCAAATTCAGTACAGAACTAATCTCTATCCCTCCTGTGAGGTTCAGGGAAGCCCCCTCTAAATAGGAGGCCCCGATAACATATATATAATTAGTAATTTGTAAGCCTAATGCTTATAATATAAACAGTGGTTAGTTATAAAGTCGAAGGGCCTCCGATCTCTCTGATTAATACCCGCGATATCCGAGGTTTATTATATGCCCTTAAGTTACATATGACCCTATATATATTATAACTATATCCTCCTCCTAGGATCTTGTCCCCAAGATTTATTAATCTATCCTGGTAAATATTTAATTAATTATTCATTTAATCGAGGTAAACTTCTAGTATCTTGGGAGGTGGTTTTGCTAATGCGATCTGGATAATAGACATAAAAATTATCTAATTAGATTAGAGCTAAGTAAGTAAGAAGGAAGGGTAATTACATCCCAGATATAGGGGCTAGCTAGTAATTATAATTTCATTTGGGATCTGAGCGTTCTAATTAGCTTGATCCAAAGTACCAAGGCGCTACCCTATAAAATTAATGCTATTTATCAGATCTTATATCAGAATAATCTAAATAGCTATATAGAAAGAATTTAATAAATATTTATATAAGAAACCTATACGAATATTTCTAAGGTTCTAGAGATTATTTACAGGCTTCTGGGAATATATATTAATCAGTTATACTAGTTTCCGATTAGAACTAGCGCGAAAACTAGTAGTTAATCCAGGTGGTTCTCTACCTCTATAAAAGGATCTCTTTGCATTACTATATACTCTCTTCCTTTCTAATAACTATATATATAACTTCTTCTATTATTGCCTTCTAGCCTCTTCTTCTACCCTTCTCTAAGTCTTCTTTAATTATTTTTAATTAATTCCATAATATCTTCTTCTGGCTTCGTTATCTGCTAATATAATAATAAGCATAAAGGTAACCTTATAGCCTTTTTTCCTATTACTGGCAGATACTTGAAATATTTCAAGTATTTACTTATTAATCCCTTTACCTTATATGCTATAGTACCTGGCAAGAAGAATTATGACCGTTATAATAAGGGTTCTGAGTCTTATATATTAGTAAGTTCTTTAGCTTTAATATCTATTAAAGCTAACGCAATTTCAGATTCCTTACTACTTATTAAAGGCTTGCCGGTTCTGGGAAGATACTATTATAACCTTTAAGAAATTTCTTAAAGTATATTCTAAATAGTATTATACTAATAAGGATAATACTATTAATTGGGTTTTCGAAGACTAGAAGAATACTAATAAGCTTCGGAATTCTTCTTCCTATCTTAATAAGGTAGAGAATAATATTATTTGGGTTAGTATTCTAAAGGTAAGTTCTTTCTAATATATTTAGGTACTTACTAATTCCTTAAAGAAATACTATAAAGTCTACTTTTAAGGTATTAATTTTATTACTATAATTACTGCCGAGATTACTAAGCAGTCTACTACTAGTACTTCAAGTACTAATAATATAATACTTATAGCTATTCGGAATCTGACTTTAGAAGTTCGGGCCTTCTATAAGATATATATAGCAGTTATAAGTTCTTTACTTACTTCTCTTAATATTCTTAATACTAATATTATTATAGTATAACTATATCCCGTTAAGAGATAAGCGGATTCCGGAAAGTATTAGCCAATTTTTTATTAAGTCCTAAATAGGGCCAGCATTTAGTATTCTTACTTTAGGAATTAAAAATTTATAGAAATTAGAGTTTATTTATTTGAGATACTTATAGCTAGTTTACCTATAATAAATCTTTCTTAATTCTGAATCTTTTTCTAATAATTTGAATATAATTCTTATAAGCCTTAATAAAACCCTGGAAAATCTTTATAGATAAAAAAACCCTAGGGAAAGAGTATTTCTATTATTATTCCGGGCCTTTTCTTGGCCATCTAGATCCTCTTTTTCTTTTAAGTAGCCTTTTTCTTAGTAGTTCAGAATTCTTTTTAATCTTAAAAGATTATTAAAAGGTAATTTTGGATTCTAAGCTATAGTTTTAATTATATAATTTTAGAAGTTCCTTGAAATTTTCAAGATTAGGGAAAGCAGATAATTAGGTATTATAATCTTTAGGCCAGGCTTTTCATTTAATTAAATACTATTACTTCTTGCTTTTACTATCTTATTAGTAATTAATAATAGCCTCTACTTTCTATTCTTATTCTTTATTATTATCTACTAATTCCGGAAGTTTTCCGAAAGAATATAGGTATAGCTTCTAACCCTTTTTTGCTATATACTTTTTAAAAAAAGAAATATAAAAAGTTAAATATAAATAATTATATATATTTAGTAGTTCTAACTTATATACCAAATTACTAATATATTTAAGAATCCTAAATAGATCTATAAATTTTGGCTTAAGCTTTTTTGCCTTAAGTTTAATATTTCTTATTAATAGTATTATTTAGGCTTCTTTAAAATAATATTTAGCTAACCAATATTTATTATAATAGGTTTTCCGGTTATTTTATATATAATACTATAAATTCTTGAGCTTTTTCCGCTTTACTTTAAAGGTTTTCAGCCTTCTATATATAGCTAGTATCTTTCCTATAATTCTATCTTTAGGATTCTATAGAAATTAAGGATAGTATTTATAATATATATAGAAAGATATATCCTATAAAATCTGATATTTTGAGTTATTATATATAAATTCCGTAAAAGATAACTTCTTAAACTAGTTATTCTTTTAGATATTATAATAATATCTCAGGTAATATTTCAGGGCTTGGTTTTGCCTTTTTATCTAACTATCCGTCTGGAAATAGTAAGCTATACTCAAATACTATTTATATATTAAATAGAAGCAGAAAGTAAACTAGAACTAGCTAGTAAATACTATTTCTTAATCGGAAATAATTTTATTAGGGGAGCTAAAAATTAAGAAAATATATTTCTATATAATTTTAGTAAGCTCCGGAAAGTTAATAGTTTTATAGTATATAATATATCTCGCTATTTTAGAGTATTAGTTAATAACTATAAGAATTATATTAAAATCGGAACCTTCTACCGGGTTCTTATATAGCGGCAGACCTATAATAAAATCTATAGAGATCTTACTTTAGGGTCTCTCAGGCTATAGTAAACTGCTAAGCAAACTATATAGCAAATGCCTCTTTATCTTAACTTTCTAGTAGATATTATATTCTTAATAATAATTACGAATATCTCCTTCTATATTCTCCTAATACTAAGATCTTCTAAGGAACTTAAGAGTTTTCTTTACTCTATAGTATCCGGCTATTAGGTTATTATAATAAAGCTTTATAACTTCTTAATATAAAGCGGAATTATTAGATATAATAATTCTGAAATAGTACTTAAATAGGCCCGAATTATTTTTCCAGATTTCTTTTCCCTTAATGTTTTTCTTACTAAGCCTCTATTTTATAATATTCTAATATTAAGAATTATTTCTCTAAGCTATCTAAATAATGTCTAGAAGGGATTTAGATAAAGGGGCCAGTACTATAGCTCTTTTAGTAGCTATATATATCTATATATAGGGAATTAGATATTTGTAATTATCTAATTTAAAAACTCGAGAGACCGAGAAGTCTTTAGTTCTATTAAGTAATATAGTTATAGATACCTCTATTACCTTAGCTATAATAGCAGAGCCTTTAAAGCATCTCCCTATATTTTGCTTCTTAACTAATTCTATAGTTAAGGGATCTATAAGATAATCTATCTACTTGTCTTATAGTAAATATTTCTCCTTAGCTATTATGAATATAGTAAGTATTAAATAATACTTATTTCAAAGAGGGGACTTTTTAGATATCTATAAGAACTTCTGAATTATAATTATAAAAGCTTCCTTTAATTTATTCTAAAAAGTCAGAAGCCAAGTTATATTAATAGGACCTTCTTTATAATTAGGTCTTCTACTAGGTCTGTCTGCTAGATTTGAGGCGCCTCTATAGTAAATAATATTAAAATTATATATTATAAGGTATATTACTTAATATATTTAATAGCTTTCTAGATACTTTATTTCTATAAAGTATTAGAGATTATTATAGTCTATAATAACCTTAATTATAAATCTGGACCCTTTAAGGTAATAGCGCTAATACTTAAAGGCTTTAATAATTATAAGCAGCTCTCTATTATAGATATTATAGTTATATTTGGCTCCGGAGAGTTTCCGGAACCAGAATACTACTAGATACTAGTGTTTTTTCGGGCTATTACTAGAATTAACTTATTATAAAATAGTACTAGTAATTGCGAATTTCGATATATTGGTTTTAATACGAATTTTCTTGGAAGGATCGAAATAAACCAGAATAGGCATTATAGTAAAAGCTTTTTTTAAAGTCTTAAAGCTTTTAGCCACTTTATCTATTTATATAAAGGAACCGGATTTCCAGCCCTTTTCTATTTCTTTTAAGAGATCTATTAAGCCTATAGTTATCTGAGAGTAATAGTAAATAAATCTGTAATAGAAATTAGTAAATTCAAGAAATATTTAGATATTATAGAATAATTCTGGTTCTGGCTATTTAATAATACTATAGACCCGTTCAGGATTCATATAAATATCTTTTATTCTAATAAGGAAGCCCAAAAATTCGACTTCCTTAATATTAAACTTATATTTACTAAGTTTATAAAATAGGTTATTTTTATATAGTTTAGTAAGTATCTAGTAAATATAATTATAGTATTTACCTTTATTTCAGGAATAAATAAAGATATTATCCAAATAAATAACTATAAAATAATTCAGAAGCCCTATAAATATAGTATTAATATATACTTGAAATATAGCTAGTATATTAGCTAGCCTAAAAGGTATTATAAGATATTTAAAATAGCTATAGCGGGTTCTAAAAGCCGTCTTTTACTTATATTCTTTATGAATTCTTACCTGATAATATATATTTTTAAGATCTAGCTTTATAAAGATCTTGGCTTCTTAGAGCCGGTTAAGGGTCTTATTAATAAGAGGAAATAAATACCGATTCTTAATTATAATTTAATTAAGTTTATAATAATTAATATAAAGATATAGCTCTTTATTCTTCTTAGAAATAAAAAGGATAGGCGCTTCTATAGGGCTTTTACTAGGCCTTATCTAATATTTATAAAGTATATTCTGCAAATATAGATATAATGCTTCTAGTTAGGTTTCTAATAGATTATATAAAGGCCTATACGGAACTATACCGTCTATATTAATAGAGTATTTAATACCGCTAAGATTAGAAAGTTCCGAAGCTTTATTAGGGTTAAAAACCTCTGAGAAGTCTTTATATTTATTATTCCAGAGGTAAATAGGTACCTTTAAGGCTCCTTTCCGGAAAGTATTAATTTGCTATATTAAAAACTTCTATTTAGTATTACTAGAACTATATAATAAAGTAGAGATCTAATAACTATTACAAATATATAAAGCCTACTATCTAGAATAGTTATATTTGCCTTTAGTTAAGAATAAGACTTGAGGTACTAGCTTAGGATACCGGTTAAGCTTCTTACCAAACTCTTTCGGTATTAGAATCTTAATATTATTAGGCTATATAGATATATATATCTATTATTTCTTAATATAGTCTATATATTATATAAGGGTTACTTTATAGAATTCTATACCGAAGATAAGGCTATAAGAGCTAATATTCTTATACCTATAGAACCGGAGCTTAAAAGAATACATTTCGCTATAATTATCTATAATAAATACCTTAAGATTATAGGCTTAATAGACCTTAAATCTATTCCTATAAAAGATTATAAATTCTTGGTTATATTTAGCTAAGGTAATAAAGCTCCGGCTTTAAGCCCAATTATTATTAAGGAAGTTATAATCTAATCCGGTATTACCGAGTCCGCTCTATATCTCTAAAATATCTACTTCTGGCTATATTAATCTTACTTAAATAGTTATATAAAGTAATATACCTTTTTTATTATAGCTAAAATTATTAATATTTAAGATTTGGCCTTTTCTTTTCCCTATTTCTTAGAAGGATCTCCTCTAAAGCGCTCCTCTATAGTAATAGTATTAATCTGCTTCTATAGATACCTTAATTCTTTTATAGTTTTGGCCTTATTAGAGTTCTGCCGAGTCTATTTAATATACTTAGAATACTTTATACTTTCTGAGAAGTATTCTTTCTATCTATAAGTCTAATAAATTATATCTGAAGTAGAACTAGTACTTTATTAAGACCTTAAAGGGGCCGAAGTACTACCTGAGGGTTTCTTATATAATTTTCGGAATTTATTCTTCCTTTTTTAATAGCCTTATAAATTAGAATTTGCTAAGTTAGAGTCTTTAGAGGCAGAGTTACCCTTACTAGATTTCCCCGTCTTTACTTTTCTTAATTTAGAATAAGTAGTATATTCTGCTTTCTAAGCTTTCTTAAGCTACTCGGAAATAGATACCGCCTTATTTCTTAAAAGAATAGATATAAGTATCTAATAAGTCTTATAGTTAGATAAAGCAGTATTAAGAGTCCGGATCCGGTTTCTTTTAGGGTATGGATTCTAGTTAATTTCGAGACTAATTATCCGAGTATATAACTTAGTAACTATCTTACTATTTTTCTAATAAAGATCTCGGAGTTCTTTAAAGGCATTTTATTAACGGATTTGAGGTACTTGAAGTATATTAGCTAAATAGATCTTAAATCGCTTCTAATAGACCTTATATAATAGTGGGCTTTGCTTTATTATAGCTTCCTAAGTATTATAAGGTTCGTCCCTAAAGGCACTTATAGCAGAGTTAACTCTAGAAGAGTATTTATTATAAGTCTAAGATTAGGTTCTAAAGACTATTTTCTAAAAGAATATAAATATCCTCTATTTCTTAAGGGATTTTCTATAATATAAGTCAGGTATTTGGATCTTAAAAAGCTTCTCTCGGTCCAAATATATCTTTAGGATATTATATAGTAGCTTCTAACGAATAGTATTAAGATTACTCTTAAAGCTTATTATATTAGGAAAGGGAGTGAGTTCTAACCCTATTTCAGGAAGTTTCCTGGTAGGAATTACTAAGGAAGAGAGAATGGACTTATAAATAGAGTTTCTATAAGATATAGTAAACTATAAGGTATTTCTAAGGGTACTCTTATATTACTTTAATTATAGGATACGCTAGTTAATTGCATCTACTAATTCTTGCTTTTATTAGAGCGCTTTGACTTTAGTATATAAGCCTTATTTCGTAGCTTGAGCGGTAGTAACTTGGGCATTAATCTCGGTATCTTAATTATTGCCGGGATTATTTCCGTTATTATTACTGGCTCTCGGAGGCTCCTGAGGGGCCCCGTTAAAAGTATTAGACAAGCCTTCGCTATTACCCGTATTGGGATTAATCTGGTCAACTTCCTCTATAGGAATAGCTTTGGCGAGGGATTATATATTTCGCAGATTTCGAGATATAATTACTTATTGAACTATCTCCTTTAAGGGTAGAGAGATTAGCTTATAAGGTATTTATTAGTAGGTAATAAGATAATAGAATAAATTAGTATATTATGAAACTATAGTATTAAATTTAGTATAGAACTAATCTCTGTCCCTCCTATAAGGTCTAGGGAAGCCCCCTCTAAATAGGAGGCTCCGATGACATATATATAATTAGTAATTTATAAGCCTAATACTTATAATATAAATAGTAGTTAGTTGTGAAGTTAAAGGGCCTCCGATCTTTCTAATTAATACCTGCAATATCCGAGGTTCATTACATGCCCTTAAGTCACGTGCGACCCTATACACATCACATATTCCCTTAAGAGAAAGAGCTAGTTATAGCCTAGTGAGAGTTCTTGCCTTTAGTATTCCCAGATTAATTCAAACTAATAATATTAATATCTTCTAAAAGAATAATATAGTAGCTTGGGAGCTTAGTAAATAGGCTCTTTAGCCTAGCTTTATTAGTAGCAGAAAGATTAAGAATATAAATATCCAAACTAAAATACCTAGTAATAGACTTACTTAAACTTGATTTTCTAGTTCCCGGAAAACTATATAGTAGGTAGCCCATTTAGTATAGAATCCCGCGGTTGAAATACTATTTTCGAGATATTAGGTTAAGGAAGTCCCTAATATATTTTAGTAGCTCCCTTTTCTTACTTTTATTAAGAATAACTATCTTAATATATCTTTTATCTATTACTTTAGACCTTGCCCAGATATTATCTTAGTACTTATAAATACAGGTTTTATCCTAAATAAGCTTAGTATACTCGGTATTATACTTAGAGAGTAGTTCCCTAAAAATTTATAAAGATCTACTAAAGTAAGAAATAGAGACCTTTTCTTAATTACTGAATTCCCTAGCTTAATATTAATATCGGAATACGAGTAAATAGCCCTTATACCACATAAAAAAACATTTATTCTAGGGTATATAATATAAAGTCTTTTTATTTATATCTCTATTATTAGAATAATTATTTCTCGAGTAGTTTAAAGAGGCCAACTCGGTAATAGTAAGCAAGAAGCGAGTATTTTTAGTAAAGCTCTAAGAAAATATTCATATTATAACTATATTATATACCTTATTACGAAATCGCAGATAAATAGTTAAAGCTACTAATTATTAGAAAGTAAGGTCTCATTTAAATAAAAGGAGTTCTTATTATAATAAGTCTTAAGTAATTTTTATAAGAACTTGCAAATATATCTATAACTAAATATAATTAACTCAAAGAAATATAGTAAAGAAATATAGATATTTAAGTTAATAGTAAGATACCTTTAGATAGCGGCAGACATATAAGTAAAGCCTGGAAATAAGAAGTCTAGAATTGAGGCTTAAGTATCCGAGATAGATTAAATTAGTAAGGAAATATTCTCAAGATATTCTGCTATTTTCTTATTCTATAAAAATAGTAATAAGATATTTTCAGACAAATAATAGATTGCTTTATATATATAATAAATAAGATATATACTAGATAAGAAGATTTAGAAAAGTTATTAAAGAAGTAAATACTAAGAATATAAAGGGTAATAATATAAAAACTTTAAAGAAGTTATACTATTATATATTCGTCTATAATAATATCCAGACTTCTAATAAAGGAAGCCAATTACTCTCGGATATACTTATAGCTTATAGATATAATATAGTATATTAGCGCCTTAATAATTAAGATAGCTTCGCTAATTCTCTATATAGTAATATAAGAAAAGCAAGATTATTATTAGAGGAAAAGTTCATAATATATTAATTCTAGTAATTCTCAAAAATAGAATATCTCTATATAATATTCTCTCTATTATTTGTACTTCTAATTAGTTAAGGTAATACTATAAAGTATTAAAGCTTATATATAGATCCTTATTCCCGAGGCGGCTAGCGGCCCATAATTAAGGTATAATATATGCCCCTAGATAATTATAATAGCTTTATTAGTTCTATTATATAAATAATATAAGGAGAAGTAATATATTAAAGTAAAGTATTAATAAAGTTTTATTAATATCTTTTATAGCTTATAAGCAGAACCCTGGGTTCTATTAATTTAACCTCTCTCTATATAATACCTTTATATAAATAATATAGAGAAAAGTATATATCTATAAAATAATATAGGAAAATATTAGTGGAATATTAATTTACTATATAGTAGTACCTATATAGGCTATAGCTATAGCTAGAGAAAGAGTTTATAATATTATTAATTTATTTATTATCTAATATAGAATGTCTCTATATAGTACCTTTTTAATTCCCGCTCATAAAATAATTAAAGTATAGTATTTAGATAAAATATAAAGTAATATATTAAATAGAGATATATTACTAATATTCTTTTATTCTATAAATTATTTTAATTAGTTCTAGTATATTAATATAAAGTTTCGCTAAATTATAGAGATAGACTAGGGTATTAGGCTAATTAGTAAATATAGTTTCTATACTTATTAATAGAGGAATTATAAGTTATATTATTATAAGATATAGAGGATATTATAAGTTATAGTCCCTATTAATAAAGGAATTACAAGTTATAGTAGCTATAAAGATATAGAGAATATTATAAGTTATAGTTCCTATTAATAAAGGAATTACAAGTTATAGTAGCTAAAAACAGGGTTATTACCTAAAAGAATAACTAGTTCGTACTTTTAGCGAGCCCTATATAGCTTCCCTAGACCTTTTATATTGCGTTCTTCCCTTTTATAATCTCAAATAATATAGCCTTCTCTCGTCTTACTAGGCTTTATAATATACCCTATTATAAATACTACTAAAGAAGTAAAATAGAACTAATAATTTACTAAATAAAGATTAGTTAGTAACTAGTAGTATATTTCTTATTAGCTAATATAGCTACCTAAAACAAACTAGTATTTAGCCTAGCCCATAAGGTTAAATACTAAAGAATTAGTTATTATAAGATAGTAATTAAAATAATTATGCCTTAATTCTTTACAAGTAATAGTATTTTAAAACCTTCTTATATCTAACTTTATCTGTCTTTATATAATTATTAGAAATCTTTAGTAAGTATACTTAATTATATTAATTATTATTTCCTAATAGAAATAGAATATAAAAGTTTATAAATAAAATAAGGCATTTATTAAAGAGTATAAAGATCTTATATTTTCCTATACTAAGATTATACTTAGAGAGGGCAACTAATATTACTATATAATTACTAGTTATTATTACCCCTCTACTTCCGAAGTTAATTTACTTAAACTTGACCTTATCCCGATTCTATCTTCGCAAATCTGGCTACTATTTCTAATATAATTCGCACGAGCGCCTAAGCTATTATCTTAGAACTATTATATAAAGTAATCTAGTCTACTATATTATAGTAATACTAAGGCCTTTACTAAACTAAGTAGTTTCCTATTAAATAAGGCTAAAGTCTGCGAGATTCTAAAGGCATTTCCGCACCCTAATATTACTTAATATCTTGGATATATAGTTAAGAATAATAAAATAATAGGCCTTTATTTTATTAAGTATAGCATGAATTTATTAGAAAAAGTAACTAAGGACTCTCGCCCTTTTAATATAGACTTCTTTTTACGGGGTATTTAGAAGGGTATTTAGTATCTTTATAGTTTAGATCTCATTTATTATAATTTTAACCCGACTAATATCCTAATAAATAGAAATACTCCGGTTATTAGGGACTTTAATTCTTATTAATATAAAGGAAAGAAATTAGGTTTTAAGGCTAGAACTAGAGGCTAAACAAGTAAGGATTTCAAGTTTATAAGGCCCGAGAATAATAAATATAGGCTATTAAAGATTTGAGATTTTCTATTTCAATTTTATAAGATATAAATTATTAAATAAGATTCTTTATTTTAAGTAAAAAATACTAAAAAGCTATTAGAATTTCCTATCTAAGCTATTCTAAGGAATATAGCTAAACTAATTTTAGAGACTAATATCCTAATTATATCCGGCCAAATACTCTTTATATTATTACCTAAGTTTATAGTTCGGGATAAATCTAATACTTATTAATATTTTTCTATAAGGCAAATTACTATACTTACCTATTCTACTATTACTAAGCTAGGAGAGATATATAACTAGACGAATATTTGCAAGTTATTAATTTATAGTTACGTTCCTTATATATATATCTGGATTTATTAGTGCGGGTATTTATTTTAAAATTATAAGTATTTACTAGTTTCTTAATTTTAATAAAAGCTATTCTAATAATAGGGTTAGTAGTATATAATAATACGAATATAATAAGTGCATATACTTTCCAAAGAATTAGTATTTTTATATTTTATAGCGGAAATTTTTTATATATATATTTTATGTATTTTAAAGTTAGAATAGAATTCTTTAATTTTAGTAAACTACTCTAGATTTATACCTATAAAGGATTACTAATTACTATACTAATTCAGGAGCTTTAGTTTACTAGACTATTTCAGGATATAACTATAGATATTAAGTAGCTTGCGAGAATATAGGCAGAAACTATATATTATTTATATATGCGCCTTACTAATATTAAGATAGAAAATATTATAAGTTATAGTCCCTATTTATAGAAATCAGGAATTGTAGTAATATAAATATTACAAGTTATAATCCCTACTATTTATAAATAAGGCTAAAGCCTTAAGAATAACTTACTAAATTTAATAGATAGACTAATAAGATAACCCTAATAGGTATAATAGCTATCTAAACTATTAAATTTAGATAATAAAAGAGGATCCGCAAATAAATAAGAATATATAATAAATAAATAAAAAAGCCTAATAAAGTAATATAAAGAAATAAGTAACCTTACTAGTTCTGGAATTTAATCTAACTAAGCAAATGGCCTATAGCTACTAGAGCGGCCAGCTATTAATAATCTGCTTTAGCTTAGTTACCTAATATATTAAATTAAAAACTAATAACCTTATAAGAAAATATAGTTAAGTTCTTATATTCTTTAAGTACCTCTGTATTTTAATATATAACCAGACTATTAGCGCCTATAGTATCTATAATATATACTATAAAGGCCGCGAAAGAGACTCTTTTTAAGTAAGGCTTCTTAAACTAGAAGAATCTAGTAATAGAAAATAGTATTATAGAAGTAGAGAAAAGAGGCTTCGAGTTTTTATTAGAGTATAGCCTGGAATTTTATAAATAATATGTTCTTAGTATAATAAGTATAATAAAAACATTTATAATATCTATCTAATGCTTTTTAATGTGTCTTATCTATTATAGAATTCTTCTTTAGTAATGAGACCTATATTCTCGTATATTACCTGAGATATATAAAATACCTAGGCTATATCTTATACTTTAGAAAATATTACGAGCAAGCATCTGTTACTATATAATTACGGTTCTTACGGACCGCCCGTAAGGGGATTAGCCTCAAATACGACCCGTATCAGGTCTGTAGTTATAACTCCGCCCTTATAGCGTCAAGTGCTCCTCTTCTCCTTTCCTTCTTAGCTTTAGATCTTTAATAGAACTGCCTCTTACTCTCCTAATTATCCGCTATACCTATATATGCTATAGGTAAGAGTAATTACCAGGGGGCTAGCAGATTGAGTTCGTTATATTATCTAAAGCTCCTAATAATTACCGCTTCTGGGAAGGAATAGAATATCCACTATACGAGAAGTAACTACTGGAATTTACGGATTATATAGACCGTCCGCAAATGTCCGCGGCGCCTTATATAGCCCCGAATACCCGTAACCGTATCCGCGATCCAGAGTAGAGTATTCAGACTACCTTCTCTGGGACCCAGATTATTGAATTAATCGAAACCATATCGGCAATCCAGCCTATAGAGGCCGAGCAACTCGCTATGGCCCGTGAATAGGTCCGTTAACTGCAGGAATAGTTAGACCAGACTATTACTGCTTTCCTATATAGTACCCCGTCTGCTAGTAATAACGGCCGCTTATTTATAGTTAAGCTCAAAGATCCAGAGCCACTTACGAATAGCGCCTTTCCCTCTTTTGAGAACTAGCGGATCCAGATTAAGGACAAGTTCCTTATTAATAGTTATATATTCGACTCTAAATAGGCCAAGATAGCCTATATCTTTAACTATATAGCAGATATTGCCCAGAAATACCTTGTATCCCGTTACTAGAAGGGCCCGGAGCCTTTTATAACCGCTACTGAGATAGTTATATACCTTGCGGAGATCCTGGAGAATCCGTTTAAAGTATAAAATGCCCGTATTAACTTCCGTAAGCTCTCTATAAAAGAAGACGAGTTCTTTTCAGACTTTTATACTCGCTTCCTTTACCTTACAGATATAGGAAAGATTTTTATAGATGACTTATAGCCCGATCTATATAATAAGCTTATACCTAGCCTCTAGTAATCTATATTACTTTTCCTAGATACTCTCTTGACTAGTAAAATACTTGCCTATAAGTACTTACTAGTTAATAAGAACTTATAGAGACTATAATAGTACTATAGTATATTACGGGCCGCAAGAACTATTACTCTAAAGTCCGTAATAACCTTTATAAACCCGTACTAGACTATTACCTTCTCGTTTACCCCTACCGCTATTAGAGCGACTTCTCTAAAGCCCGTTATAAAGCCTTATGGACCTTCTCGGGAGTTAACTCCTATCTATAAAGATCCGGAAGATGCCTGCTTCCGTTATAAGTAGCTAGGTTACTTTGCAAAGAACTGCCCGGAGCCTTCTAGGATCCATATAGATATTAAAGAGCTTATATAGTCTGAGACTAATTCCGGCTCTAATTCGGAAAAAAACTAAGTCTAGAGAAAGTCTCTCTTCTAGGCTTGCTTTACCAAGAACCTGGCCAGCTAGCTATTAATCTCAGTTAGCTACTTAGAGGAAGATAGTTTATAGTCTCTTATAATCTAGTTTTTAATAGATACGGATTCAAAATCTCTACTCTTACTAATACCGGAGTAAATAGCTATATACTAATTAGTACAAAATTAGCCTAGTAGCTTTCCTATTTCTTTTCTTTACTTATTCTTATTTTCTCTATTTCTATTATAGTTTATGGCTTTAATAGATAGAGCTACTAGTCCGCAAATTAATATATAGTTTTATATTTATATATTAATGGCTATAAATAGTATAATATCCCTATAGTTCTTCTAAATACTAGCTACTAAAACCTTATTCTAGATTATATATAGTTCGATTATCTTAATATATAGCTCAATCCCTGTCTATGGAAGCTAGTATAGCTAGCTAATACCCCTAAGTTCCCGGACCTTATTAAGTTCTGCCTTATTAATCCGGAGCTTTTATAGTTAAGATCTATAGATCCAAACTACTAAACGAATATAGACTATTATAATTAGGCTATAGATAAGTAGCCCTAAAAGCCAACGGACCTGCTATTATCTATAAGCCTTATTAACTACTTACTAACTTCCTAAGTCCTAAAAAGAAAACCCACCTATATTTCTAGTATATAAAGTAGCGAGTATTAGGACCGCCAGAATAATCTATAGGCTATAAACTAAGTACTTGCGGGTGTTTAGACCTGCAAGCCGTCTATATAATAACTAAGGCATATAAGGCTAGACCTACTATCTATTAATATTATAGCTATTAGAGCTGCGGGCTACCGGTAAAATCTTTAAGATATTAAGTTAATTACCTTTAGTATCTTCCTTTATAAGATTAACTATTTAATTAAAAAGAAACTTGCGAACTAGAAAGACGACTTATAAATCTAAGAGAATCTTCTAGAGGCTTACTAGAACCTTGCAAACGTCTTCTCTAAGGCTATATTAGATGCACTTCCGCTCTGGCATCTATATAACTATAAGATCCAGCTTACGGATAAGAATATAAATAGTCTATTATATAGCCCCCTCTGTTACTAGTTTGCGGATAAGCTTAGGGCCGTAAAATAATACCTAGTCAAGAACTTATATAAAGGCTTTATTAAGGCTAGCTAAGCGCCCTTTACTATACCTATTCTCTTTATTAAGAAGTCTAACGAATTATTACGGTTCTATATTAACTACCGAAAACTTAATAATCTGACCTATAAGAATTAGTACCTACTTCTATTAATTAAGGAAATCTTGGTATAGCTAGGCAAAGCTAGAATCTTTATAAAGCTTAATATTAGGCAGGTATTTTACCGGATTAGAGTCGACCCGGACTTTAAGGAACTAATAACCTTCTGGACCCGCTATAAAGTATATAAATATAAAGTTATGTCTTTTAAATTAACTAATAGACCTGCTACCTACTAGCGGTTTATAAATAATATCCTATTTAATTACTTAGACGACTTCTATATAGTTTACTTAGATAATATCCTTATTTACTTAGAGAATAAGCTTAATTACTAGAAGTATATCCGTAAAGTTCTTTTATGGCTTCGTAAAGCAGGCTTATAGGCTAATATTAAGAAATCCGAGTTTAATATTATCTATATAAAGTACCTGGGCTTCTATATTAGTACGGATAATATTAAGGTTAATTCGGAAAAGACAGAAACTATTCGTAACTAGGAATATTCTATAATAATTTATAGTATTTAATTCTTCCTTAGCTTTTATAACTTTTATTAGAAGTTTATCCTTAATTATAAATGAGTCGCTCGCCTATTAATAGCTCTTATCCGTAAAAATATTTCTTTCCAGTGGACCCCTAGCTATTAATAGGCCTTCTTAGTACTTAAGAATTACCTAGTTAATGTTTTTTTACTTATTTACTTTAATCCGTAATATAAATTAATAATAGAGACTAACGCTTCAGATAGAGTTCTTAAAGGTATTCTCTTATAATTCTAGCCTAGTAAGAAGTAATACCTAGTAGCCTATTACTTTAAGACTATAATTTCTATAGAGATTAATTACCCTATTTATAATAAGGAGATACTAGCTATTATATAAGCCTTAAAGGCCTAAAGGCCCGAGCTAGAAGGCTTCCTAATAAGGATACAGATCATTTCGGACTATAAGGCCCTAGAGTACTTTATAATAACTAAGGCCCTATCCGGCAGACAAGTATATTAGGTCAAAACGCTTTTATAATTTAACTTTATACTTATCTATAAGCCAGGTAGCTAGAACCGGGCAGACCCCCTTACCTATAGAGACCAGAAAATAGATAGCCAGATAGTCATAAAAATCTCTACTTATATATAAATTCTTCTATAGCCTAAGAACCTTAATCCGCGGATTATTACGGACTTAGATTTGGACCTGATTATAGACTTGGTATCTATAAGTATAGTAAAAGAAGCCTATAACCTAATTAATAATATCTTATAAGCTAACCGGACGAGTATAGAGTTAGAACTACTCCGGTAAAGGGCTATAAATGAGGATCCGGGCTAGATAGTCTATAATAGTTTATTTCTCTTTAAGGATTACCTAGTAATACCTAATAATAATAACCTCAAGGTGCACTTACTTAGTAAAGTATATAATCAAGTCTCAGTTACCTACTCAGAATAGTCTAAGACCCTAAAGCTAGTCTATAACCGCTACTACTAGCCCTATCTCCGTACGGATATTAAATGCTTTATCCGTAACTACCAGACTTGCCGCCGCTTATATACCCCAAGGAACCGCCCTCTGGGCTTACTTAACCTCCTCCTAATCCCTAACTATTCTTAGTAATATATCTCGGTAGATTTCAAGAAGTTCCCACCTACTAAGTCTGGGTATAATATACTTATTATCTTTGTCTATTACTTAGGTAAGAGATTAATCTCTATCCTATATTATAAGAATATAGATATAAAAGAAATTATACGGATTTATCTTAACTATATCTGGCGTTATTACGGACCGGCAAAGACTATTATATCTGACTATAGTCCGTAATTCGTTTTAGAGTTCTGGAAGAAGTTTAATCGGATCCTAGGGACCAAGATTAAGCTATCTATAGCAGGTTACGCTCAGACTAATAGATAAATAGAGAATATAAACCAGTGGATTAACTAGTACTTCCGTCCGTTTATGAACTACTATTAAGATAACTAGTTCGAGTTAATGCCAATTATAGACTATACCTAGGCTATACTCCCTTAGGACTCTATTACTCTCCCGCCAATATAGATCGAGCTAGGCTATATCCCTCGTATGAGCTTTAACTAGTCTTGTCCTAATACGGACGAGCCCGTAAGCATCCGTAAATAAATATTACGGGATAAAGCAGTCGACTTTACTAAGCGGATATATGGCGCCTGGAAATTCGCCCGTTAAGGGATCTAGTATGCCCAGGAGATCTAGCGGATATAAGCAAATAAGTACCGCCGTCCTATAGACTTCCAGGTAGGCAATAAGGTATACGTCTCGACCAAGACGTGAAATATGAACCGACCGAGCCGCAAGCTAGACCAGCAGATAGCAGGCCTATATACTATCCTAGAGTAAGTAGGGAATGCTTTCCGGATTAACTTACCGCTATTAATCAAGATCTACCCAGTAATCTCAACTAATAAGCTCCGTAAAGCCGCTAATGACCCGTTACCAGGCCAGCTCCAGGAACCAGGACTGCCTATAGTAATTAACGGACAAGATAAGTGGGATATGGAAGAAGTACTAGCCTCCCGGGGCTATTACGGCAAGCTATAGTATCGGGTCAAATGGGCAAATAGTAAACCAGACCTAGCCTGGTATCGCGTATCTGACTTTATAGGCTATCCGCATAAGCTAAAGAAGTTCCACGACAAGAACCCAGCATTACCGGGGCCCCTACGTTATCTTACAGACTAGTTGCGAAGCTGGGAGGACGGTACGGACGAGCCGGAATACTATAATGACGAGGACAAGCTGCTACAGAGCTCGCGGACGAGCTCTACTTGAAGGGGGGGGGTAATATCACGGGCAAGCACCTGTTGCCACGTGATTACGGTCCTTACGGACCGCCCGTAAGGGGATTAGCCTCAAATACGACCCGTATCAGGTCTGTAGTTATGACTCCGCCCTTATAGCGTCGAGTACTCCTCTTCTCCTTTCCTCCTTAGCTTTAGATCTTCAATAGAACTGCCTCTTACTCTCCTGATCATCCGCTACACCTGTGCACGCTACAGGTAAGGGTGATTACCAGGGGGCTAGCAGATTGAGTTCGTCACATTTCTGTCACGAGTCGCTTAGACTAATAGACGCGCACGCAGGGAAATAGCTTTACTGCGTGGGTGAACAGACCAAAAGGTACAATAATAAGGTTGGAAGCCTTATTAGCTATTCTACTATATGAGAGCACAGTGTACATCACGTGACTAGCCGCGCACGTGATACACACTGTGACAGAAAAGGTAATTCAAAAGCTAGATAACGGGTTTTAGTAATTCATCTTTTAGCTAAAGAATTACGAGTTAGCTATTATAGCGGCTTGTATTACTATATCCTATCTATTATAAAGAGACTAAGATTATTACACGAAATATCTCTAGCTATACTAACTAAGGTAGGCTACTAATATAAGGAGAAAGAATTTCCTAATAGTAGCTTATAAGTTTTTACTCTATAATATAGTTATATATATTAATATCTATTTTAGAATAATTTTTAATACTTGAATTAGTTTTGAAATTATAGAAAAATATATAATTATATTTGAATTTGTAATAATTAATATAATAAAAATATGGCTAAAGATAATACTTCCGGGCTTACTAGAGCTAATATAAAAGATAAGAAATATATAGCATAACTTGGAAAATTAAAGATTTTAAAAAATCCGAATAAACTTTATATTTAGAAATTCTATTATAAGTATAAATATATAGCTATTATTACCTAAGGTATTTCGCTTCCTATATTTCTAATTATATTTTCTATTTATATTTATCTCATTTATAATTCAGGCTAGTTTATAATACTATTTATAAGAGTATTAAAGCTAAAATTATCTGGAATTAAGATTAGTTCTTTAGTAGACCCGGAATAAAAAGTCTCTATTAAAATATTCGGAAAGCTACTACTAGCTATAGGTTCGGTAATATTTGAGGGAGGCATAAGTACTATAATTAATTACGTAAAAGAGACTAGTATATATATATCTTATCTAATATAAGCTTAGAAAAGACATTTTAAGAAAGTTAATACTATTAGTAGGCTAAAAGCCAAGCTTATTTATAATACTAACCCTATATAACTTAGTGTTTTAAACTTCTAAAGTCCTTAAACTTATGTCTCTTACCTTGCGCGCTCTTTTATTACTTCTCTTAATATAAGAGAGACATTTCTTTTCTATAAGATCTAGTTTATTAGCAGCCCGCTTATATAACTTATTATATATCTGGTTTATATAGGTAGTCTTAATTATACCTATATCCTAGTACTATTACACATGTCTTATATAGTTCCTAGCTTGTTTTAAAACATATTAATAGTATATATATATCTCTTTATACTAAATATTTATATTAAAGTTAAGAATCTCGCTTAAAGAAGGAAAATAAAGGCCTATATTACTCAAAATATTTCTAAAGCCTCTATCGGGTTTTAAATAATTCATTTCTATTATAATTTTTAAGAGAATAATAATATGTTTTATTACTGTAATTATTCTTTATTTTAGGCCTCTCGAGATTATTATATATATCTGGGTTATAGTTATTACTATCTAGATTATTATTATTTGATTTCGAGTAAGACTAGTATATTTCTAGCTAAGCGAATAAATATCTTTTAAGAGTCTAGAGGAAGTTAGTTCTATATCTATAAGTAATTAAATACTAACTCGGTATTTATTAAGGTAAGTATAAAATATATTACTTATTAGAAAGAAAGCAAAATAGGTATATTATAGCCACATATTATTTAATATACTAAGGGCAATTAATTAGGGTTAGAGACTAGAAAGTAAAGAAAGTAAAGTTCTTCGGGTAATTCTAATCTTTAAATTAGTAATCTAGTTAATTAATACGGACTATATTTATTAAAATCTATAAAAGATAATTAGCTAAAGATATTCTTATAATAAATACGGCAGGATCTAAACTTATTTAAATGCTTTATAACTTTACTAAGAGCTAGGCTTCTACCTTAATTAATATCTCTCTTTCCACGTAATAGTACTTCTTATTTATATATCTAAAAAATATTAATAATATTAGAGTTATATATTATTTCGCTAATATTCTCTCTACTTTATTAAACAAAAATATAGCTCCCTATAAAACATATAATAGCGAGGGTATCTAAGGAGGCAAATGCCCTATATGCGGCGCAAAGGGCTAAGTATTAAAGAATTAAGCAAAGAATTAAGTACTACTAAGAAATAAACAAATCTGGGATTTAAATACTTGGCCATATATTATTTATTAGAAGTACTTAGTTAACTATTTTTAGGTAAAGAAAAGGATTTAGCTAGAGATTTCAAGATTATTAAAACCTGTCGCTTTTTTTTCTTTCTTTTATAGTAGCAGAAGCTATTACCTCGGAAAGCCTAGGAAAGTGCCTATAATAAACATTTGGGCCTATATTTTCCCATATATATTGCGCTAAGCTAATAGAAACTAACCCTCGCTCGATAATAGAAAAGAAGTAAGGTAGTTCATATATAGGACAAAAAGGGAACTTTATAGGTAATAGGGCTTAATACTATCTAATTTGCTTAGTAGTCTAATACTTAACTAAATACATACTAGTCTATTTTAGGCTCTAATCTTTTAGATAGCAAAAAGTGGACCACGTGTCTATACTATATATATGTGACTCGGCTACCCGTTCTAGTATCTAATTATATTACTTTAATAATACGTTATAAATAAATAGCCTCACTAAATTAAGATCTCTTATTTATAACTTAAGAGGTTAATGGAGGTGTTATTTACAGGAAGAGTATTATTTTACGGGCTATAAAAGTAATGGGGCTTAATGCCTTATAATTTGCTCTTTAATTCCGATAACTAGCCGAAAATACCCTAGTGAGTTTAGGCTTTAATGCGTTCTCGAAGCCTCTTTAGGCTGAAAATAAACCAGGCTTTAGCCAAACTCTTTGGGATTCTTATATAGTCTTTCGCCAAATTAAAATCCTTCTAGTACTATTAAAAATAACTAGAGGATATGCAGAATTTGCATAATAAATTATGCGCCTATTATAAGAGTTATAAAGTTTTCGAGCTAGAAGAGTATAAAGAAAGCTGCCTCGAGTACTATCCTCAAGATTATTAGTTATATAGTAAAGAGAGGTCAGGTTCTAGTATATATAGTAGTGCGCTGCCCTATCTACTACCGCTATAATTCCTCTTAATTAACTAACTAAAAGATAAAGGTTCTAGTTCACTCTTGCGTTAAATATTAAAACTGTATTAAGTCTATATTAAGATATTATTTAATAGCGTTCTCCTCTACTTCTAGTATTCTTAATATCTCTAATTTAATATAGCTATTACAAGCCATAACAAATAACCTTTAAGGAATACATATCTGTAGTTAAAATATAGTACCTCTATAATAAGCAGAAGGGCTCTAGAGACGTTATTATATAAGGCATTAGCTAGTGGGCGCAAGAATAACATATATATGAATTAGCTAGAGAGCTTTTAAAGATATTATATAATATAATAGCTAGTTATATTTTACGGGAATATCTCTGAGAATAATATTACTAACTCTGCCACTAATAAAGCTCTGAGAAGGCAAGATTTTTAGAAGTATCTGGAAAGATATTAGCCTATATATAGCATGTTTTAAGGAGGGAAAAAGCTTTTTATTTGGGGCGCAAATAAATAAGATTTAATAGCCTTATATTATATAATTTTTATCTTAAATGGCTCTATAACTTTAGAAGTTCTAATTATTTAGAGGTACTAATAGCTTATTATTAATTCCTTTAGTACCTTTAAATCTTACTATCCTTTCTATATATTTCTTTTACTTCTGCTATAATAGCTTTTACTTATTTTTCTTTAAATTTAAAATTCTTAATATTACTATTACTTAACTACTCCCGAATATTCTATAGAGTATTCAAATTATTACTAGACAGGGCAGTTTTCGTATTCTTATTAGCCTATAGCCACGTGCCGCCTATTTCTTCCATAGCCTATTTATTAGGGTAATAGTTATTAAAATCGGTAATAATAAAGTTATTATTATTATCTAATATAATATTAGTAGGTTTAATATTATTATAAATTAGATTAAGTAAATATAAATATTAAATACTACTTTTAACTCTAGACAGGAATTCTTTATAATTCTTAAATAAATACTTCAAATCCGTATATCTAAAGGTAACTTTCCTATAGCTTCCAGGATTTATTCTTTTCTCTAAGGTTTCACGGTATTTAATAAAGCAAATTCTAATAATCCGATTATTACGAACTTAGTAGCTAATATATTCTATAATATTTAGATACGGATAGGTTCTAAGGGTTTCTAGAACTATAACTTCTCTAAGAACTTTATTATCTATCTCTATTAGCTTGGATAGTATATAGGCACTAAGCTATAGCCTCTTAATAAAGCAGCTTTCGGGCAAGTTTTTAGGAGCTATCGTGAATTTTAGAGGAACTAGTAAATAGTAGGCTTTAATAAGTATTAAGACAATATCTGAGATATTCTCGAGTTTGAGGTTAAAGTTCCTAAGAATACGAGTTTAATAGATCCCATAATAGAATTTGTTCTTAAGCTTATAAATAACTATTATATACTAGTACTTATAAACTCTGTCTCTATTAATATTATTATATAGCTCCCCCTAATAAACTATTTCTATTTTAACGAATACTAATTCTATAACTAAATTCGTTAGGGTAAGAAGAGGAATTATAGTCTACTAGCCTCTCCTTTATTAGGGCAAAGAGCGGATTCGAATTCGAGAGAATACTCGAGAAAATCTCAAATAGAGAGCTACTTAATAAAATAAAAAGCCAAGAAATTATTTATATTAAGTAATTAGTAATATAAGTAGCTAACTCAGATTAGTAAAATAAGGCTTTAGGCAGATCCCCGAAATATAGAGCTAATTAGTAACGAGAAAAAATTCTGCTAAACTATATAAAATAAAACTATTAACTCGCCTAGTATTAGCCTTACTAGTAAATAAAAACAGATATAGTAAATATATTATAACCTGCTATCTATTATATATTTAATATATAATAAAGTTATAAGAGCTTACTAGCCCGAGTTACTACAAGCCATATATAAAGCAGGCTATATATAAGACCAAGAGATCTATTAAATTCCCTTAAGTTCCTAAGTCCTCAAATAATATTATATTTCTCGGATATATTTCTATTATTAAAAAAGTAATCTCTACTTAAGTAAATAATTACTCACTCAAGTATACCCTATTCTCTCTCTTAGCTAATAATTAGAAAGTAATTATACTATAGGATATGCGATTATTCTAACCCTTTTAACCTATTTACTTCTATTAATAATTATATATTTGGCCTAATAATAGAGAATTACTAGAAGATATTAAATTGCAGCTTTATAACTTATATCTATTTAGGGTCTTATATTAAACCCACGAAGTAAGGAGTATATAAGTATATAATAGTAATTATAGGCAATATATAAATAGCTAATAGTAACTCAAAAAGATTCTAAGGCATTTCTATTTTACTCGAGATATAAGACATATAATTAAAGGAAATAGAGGCACGGGTTTTTTTTAGTATAATATATCTAATAGTTTTATTAATAGTACCTAATAGATTTTGGATTAGCTTCGCGGTTAGGGAGTTAATACTTATTTTACGCGCTATTTAAAGAATTTAAATTATTATATAATATATTTCTATTATAATTAGCCTTAAAGGAAGCCACGTTAAAACCGGCCCATTTCTTTTATTTCTAAGTACTCATTCCTATAATTTCAAACTACTAGCCTAGTTTTCGCTCCTCTAATTACTATATTTCCTTAATATTATAGGTGTTTTATTACATATTACGGGAGAGGGGCATGCTTGCTAGCTATAGCCACGTACTGCGCTAACTAAAGCTACTAGTTCTAGAAATATCACGAAGTATTATATAATTAAGGCAATAACTAACTATACTCGAAGTTCTTTACCTAATTCACTTCTTTTATTTTCATAATTATCTTCTTTATAACTACTATCTCCGAACTAGAAAATATTAGACGCAATTCTATTAAAGAAGAATTAAATGCCTTTTGAGATCTCTTTTATTTAATATATGCAGATCTGAATATTATTATTTCTTCTAATATAGTTTAAGTTATCTTTTTAATAGCTACTATTATAAGTATGGCCCAATTTCTTTTGCCTATACTTCTTACTAATCTATATAGCTACCAAAAACCTAGTACTCGACCTCATTCTAGCTCTAGTAAATAAACTAGTAGCTCGCATTCTATTTTCGCGAATATTTAATAGAATAGTCTCCCGTAAACTTGGTATATTATATAGTTGCGTTAATATAGGCCAGGTTAATATTATATTATTTATCTCTCTTGTAAAGCTAATTATTAGGAATAAACCTGGTATACCGACTTTAAATAACGCGGATATTTGGCATATAGTATTTGAGTTAATTACGCGAATAAGTTCTTTAATGCTACTAACTACTTTTGAGAAAGCTGTCTTTAATATATTACTATAATCTAGCTCGGCTTCTTAAAGAGGGATTAAGCAAATATATAATAAAGTTAACTAGCGAATACTTGAGGAACTTATAGGGCGTGTTTACTATAATATTAGAGGCTTCTATAAGTAATACTTTAAAGGGAAGGTCTGGACGAATAATATAAGGGATATCTATAAAGAATTAAGGGCCTAATATATAGAAGATTATTAGAGTAATTAGCTAGAACCTTTACTTTAGGATCCCTTTTTTAAGTGATTTATGAAGTTATAGGATATTATTCTTAGTAAACTTGGCCGCAGGTATTATATATTAGTAAATAAAGTATTAAGGGGCTCGGAGGCTAATTATAAGCTTAATATTTTCCTTACTCTCACTAATACTACCTTACTAGAAGGCAAGTATAACTAGTTAAATATACTTATTATTAGGGAATATAAATAGAATTCTAATAAGGATTAATCTACAAAAATACTAGTATAGTTAGTAGGATATACGCGTGAAGTATTTGGAAATTAACTAGAGCGGCGATTCGTGCCTGGTTTTATAATCTGCAGAAGTCTAATATAGCTTTGGGTATTTAATAGATCTGAACCCTATAACTCCGAGAAGTTTAATATTTATAAAGAGCCAGAGTAATTTATTAAGGTTCTTGCCGGTTATACGCTAATATCCGATATAGAATTGGGTTTAAATACGTTTATTAAGTATAATAGTAATAGCAAGTATATTATTATATAAGATGTAATAATCTCTTTAGAGGATAAGCTAATTACCTTAATAAAAGCAATAGTATATCGGGGAATAACGTGTTATTAAGGAAGGAGACCCGGCTTAACGGACTAGAAATATATTATAAAGTTTACTTGGCCGTCTAATAAAAGATAGCGGGAAGAAGAACTATTAAAGTTAGTAAAAAAGAAAGGAGTTATAGGCATTACTATATGGTTTAATTATGAGCAGATTACTATTAATAGCGACCCGGATACTATCTCATATTTGTAATAAGCCATGAAATTTGGGTTATTACAGAGGCCGTTAAAGAAAGCTTTTTAGATTAATAGTAGTCCAGAATCCAGCCGGGTATACTCGAAAACAAGCCTCAGGGGAAGGTCAGGAAGTAGTATGGCTTACTTAATTAGCCTAGGAATTAGTACAGGTAGCGCCATAACTTCTTTCTCTAGGCAGAAAAGGAAAAGAGATAAAAGACTTAATAGAAGTAGTAAACTAAAGAGATCCAAATCCAATAATAGTTATACTAGCAAGACAAATATATGTATTAAAAAAGACTAGCTAGATATAATTAGTACTTCTAGTATTTAAGAAATAGTAATTAATAATCTAGTAAACTACCGGAATAAGTAGTAGCGGAATAATATTAATAGTATTTAAGAAGCCGGAGCTAATAGTCTAATAGACTATAAAAGTAAGATATATAGTAACCGAATATACTATTACTTAGTAACTTTACTAGCTAGATAACTTCTCTATAAATATTAATTAGTTAGAGAGCTTTTAGAGGCGCTACGTAATACTATCTGAGGCTATAGGTTACTACTCGAGAATAGAAAGATTCTTTATTAGAATATTTCTAAAAATAATATTATTATTACTGAATTCCCTACTAAAGAAGCCCTAAAAAGAAGACTAATTAACTTGGACTTGGTAAAGAAGCTAGATAATATACCGAGTAAAGCTTATTACTAAACTAGTACTATATAGTTTATAGTAATCGAGGTTCTTAAAAATAAAGATTATATATATTAGTATAACCTCGAGTTATTTTTTTATGTTTTTATATAAATATGCATTTAATATAGCTATAAAGATACGGGCAGGCAAAAACCTAGTAAGATAATAAGACTAAAGATAAATATACTACGAGATTAGTATACTAGAATATATACCGAAATTACTCGAAATAAGATAGGAGATATAAGTAAAAACTAATTCGAGAATATTATTATAGAATTTGTGCCAAAGTTCGAGAACCTTAAACTATTAGCTTGCGAGCTCCGATTTACTCTTTTTCTAATTAGAGATAGAAATATCTTTACGGGTATATTTCACGACTATAATATAATATATAATAAGATAATTATAGTATTTAATATAGTAATTAGCTATTTAGGAAAGAAGGAATAGGTAATTATATAGGCGAGGTAAGAACTAGGGAATTAGAATTATAAGGCATATTATTAGAAGTTTTTTCTTCTTTTCTTTTTACTATAAAAAATATAGGGAAAACTATATAATATAATAATACTAGGGATACTAATAAATGCGTAACTTATTATATAATACACGAATTACTTCTTATAAAGGCATTATGTATTATATCTGCTTTTAATAATAACCTATTTATTTCTTTTATAGTATTTTACCTATATATCTAATATCTCTATTCTCCTTACCTTAAATACCGCTTCTCTCGATTATATCTATTCCCATATCCGTTATTAGCGCTTATACTTTAAAACTCTCTAAAGAATATTTATATTTATTTTCTATTCTTTAGGTACTAATACTAGCTTTAGTTAGACTATAGGGAGATTATGCCAGTACTAGTAGAGATTCCGTTTGCGGAGATATATAAGAAGTTAAAGAGGGTAAAGCGAAGTAAGATAAAGAAAAGGCTATTTACTAGGCCAAATAAATAAATATACCTTAATAATTCTAAAATTATTTTATACCTGACCTTAAATATATATAAAGAAATATCCTTATTTACGAGTCTCTAACTTCTCAGAATTAATTAAATAATGCCTTAGATAGGCATTATTTTGCCTCTTCCGGATCCTAATTAACTAATATTCTTTCTTTCTTATCTTTTACTTTCTATTCTATAAAGGGCTCTATAGCCGCTCTTTCTTTCTCACTTAATAAATTAGCCCTCGTTCTCTATAGGTTATTCTTGGGAATATCTTTCTCTCGGATTCCAAAAAACTTCTTATCTAAATATTTCCAAAATACTATATTAAATACCTAGCTTTTTTTTATAGTATAATTAAGCCAGAATTAGCCAGTCTCCCAACTTTCACGCATATATATAAATAAGAAGAATAGTAATATTTTAAAGCTAATATCTTTTTTAGCTTTCTCTATAGCTAATAACTAAGTCTATAGCCGCATGTTATAAACCTTAGTCCAGTTATCCATATCCGGTTTTCACGACTCTAGTACTTCGAGAAGTAATTATTACGGGTAATTAAGTATGAATTATATAGGTCTAGTATAACCCTAAGAGATTTTCATATGTAACTAGAGATTATAGCAACTCAGATAGGTAGCAGAAAGCTCAAATAAATACTAGTTATATATTAATTAAAATCGCTTAATATCTAATAGGCTCTAGCTATACTTCGCAATACTATATAATACTATTAATATAATCCCTACTAATAATATTATAATTCTATATTCTTTATTAATTAGTATCTTACTAAGGCGCTTGGCTATTAAGTATAGTAGATACTATACTTAAGGTATTAACTAGTTAATAGAGGTTACTAAAAGATTAATATATTACTTTTATTATAATTACTTTTTGAGTTTTATAAAGTAATATACCTAAATAGTTCCTTAAGTCCGGTAAGAAAGAGCAATATAAATCTCTTTCTATAAGGCACTATTTTCTTTTATCTCAAGTACCTTTATATTCTTTTCTACTATTTATAAAGCCCGTTTTATTTAAGGCTATAATACTATTAGATATATCTTAGAATATATAGTATCCCGAGAGATTATAACCTTTATAGTTATTTCCTTACTAGAATAGATATCTAATACTTCGGGATTAATTAGTAGGTTAAGGTACTTCGAGATTAATAGTAATTTAAACTCAAGATTATATATTATATTATCCCTAATTCTAATACGTTTAAGGAAGCCTGAGAAGGGCTACTTCTAATACTTAGTAACTAGTATTACCTCTAATACTATAGACAAACTCCAAGTTTGCGAGGCATAGTACTACTCATTATTAATTAAGGTCAAGGGCATATCCGTAACTAACCTGAGGCTACGCGCTATTAATCTTGAGCTTAGTAGTTAAGGGCGACCTAAAGGGACAAGACTATTAAAAATAGAGAGGCATAGTTATAGCAGGCACTAAGCGTGGCTTTTATTACTTTACAGGTTATAGGTCCTTATTACTTATATTAGAGATATTATTTATGTTTATATAATAGTGGGTTTTGCTACTAATCTTTATATATATATCCTAGTGCCTCCGCTTCTCTCCCTATTTCCCTGACTCAGGCTCCCCGCCCGGTACCGGGCTAGATAGAGCAGAGGAACTAGGCTATTAAGAGCCTCGTAAAGTACGGCAGTACTTGTCGTAAATCGGAGTTACTAACTGCTTAAGATAGACCTCAGACTATACTTGGCTCAAGAAATAGGGAGGAGATACTATTTGAGACATATTTTATTAGTAATATATTCCTTAACTTTTTCCAAACTAGAATTCTCTTTAATTAGCTACTTACCTTTAAGCTTAGAGAGTATTATAGAGCCAAGCGAGATCTTTAATTAATCTTTAGTAATCTAGCTACGGGATTTACTAGTACTCGAAATTATTCTTGCCTCTACTATAGCTATTATAGCGCATGCCGTAAACTCAAATACTATCCCTTTCTACTAGTAGAACTAAGTCTTGAGAAGGTTATTCGCAAGGTAGCTATAGTATTAAAATTCGCATGTTATTTTTATTAACCCAAGAATCTGACCTATTTAGATAACTCCCTCTCACATAAATAAAAACGGTACTTATTAGGAATCTGGGGTTATGTAACTAGTAGAGCCTTAGTGGCTTCCTTATCTTTAGGGTCATCCGCGTTAACGTAACTGACCAGGTCCAGCTAATAACCTTTACCTATAGCCGGCTGCCCGAGCTCTTCCTTCTATATTACAAGCTCCTATTACTCCTATATTACTATGCCTCCCCCTTCTACTACTACCTTAGTCTTCCGCCGCTTTCACTCCTTAATATCCTGAGCTATACTATATCAAGAAGCATCTTATAGCTCTTCTGGTCTGCTACTAGTAGTTTCGCTATATCCTCGACTCTAAATCTCGTTTTATAGTGTTTTTACCGAGCGTGAACTTAGGGAGAAAGGTATACCGGCCAATAATAACTTCACTTATTATTTTCCCAAAGCCAACCCTAGTTCCCTCTCTAATTTAGCTATATTCTCCTTAGTCTATCCATTATTACTGCTATTAGAAAGCTTAGAGAAAGAGCAGAGCGCAGGATCCACTAACGCGCTCCGAGTAATACTGCTAATACCTTACTAGTTAGTCTAATCTTCCAGTAGCTTAGAGGATTAGGGGAGGGTCTAGGGTTAGGCTTGTGCCGGAGTAGAAGGCACGCCGTGCGGCTCAGAGGCGAGTTCTGAGGTTACGAAGGTATTATATAGAGTCACGTCCTGTTTAATATACCCAGTATTAATATTACCAGAAGCGCCTTTAGCCTTATCCCTAGTACCTGCATTATCTAAGTTATTATTATCGAGAGTTACTAGTTAATCTGCATATAATTAGCAGACCGTTTCTGAGTATAAGGGACGGCCAGTATAGCTGCCTCGACTACTACCCTAATATCCACCTGACCCTGGTTATATTCGGTTGCCTTATAGTCCGGCCTAGTAAAGAGCTAACTATTCCAGATACTAAGGAGTAGATCCGGTATTTAAGGCCTTAGTTAAGACTTTTGGATACAGAGTTGCCCGAGACTACTTTTCGAGAAATAAAAGATTATTATCTAATTCATTATTATTATTAGCAGGAGCGCACAGAACGAATTCACTTTTAGTATAGCTTATTCACGTACCTTTAGCTCTTGCTGCCATATTTCTCTCTGCTTCAATTTAATATCCAGAACGGGAAAAGGTAGCTATAGGCCTATATATTCTCTAGCTACCGCTAGTATTAAGTAAAGGAATTAAATAGCTAGGTTCAGAAAACTAGAGAGTATTTCTATTATAAAGTGGTTAGTTTAATAGGAGAAATGCAAATTAAATAAATTACGTACTCTTAAAGGCAGCTATTATAAAACGAAGTGAGCAGAAGGGGAGGCCAGTTTGGGCGTATCTGGGATATCTAGCGAGGGGAATTGAGTAACTTAAGTAGAAATCCGTGAGCGCCTATTTCTCGGAATTAGACTAGTCTCGTTCACATATTAGTTTACCGCTCGCAACTGCCGTATACTTTCCTGAAATTAACCTGATCTTGCGCATAAAATCTCAGCCACTCTAGGCTCCTGCTAGAACTCGTTTATTATGTAATCCCAGTATCCCTTGGCTTTACTAATAATCGAGAAATTGGCCTGTAATTAGTCTAATCTTGCTCAATATCTAATCCACGACCAATCCCGTAGAGCTTGCGGTTATCTCTGCGGAGCTGAGCCCAAATCGACCTTCCCTTTACAGAATTGAGACTCCGCGGCATAGATTATGCCGTGCCAATTCTAGCGGCGATTGCAGTTCTGCAAGGGCAGTACCCTGGAGCCGAACAATCCTCAGAATAGCCTTTAATTACCAGATCCATTATTCCAATATGCAACGACCGCGGATTGAGCTCCTCCCGAGATCGTATAACGTGCCTCTGTGCCATCTTCCGCCTCAGCCTGCCTGCTCGTAACCCATTCTCCCACTACTAGCGTTTCGTATTCGGTCTATAGGATACTTAGCAGAAGCTTCGATAATACTATTATCATGCAGATTATTACCTGCTACAGCCACATTAGACAGAAATCAGTCCTACTCGTTACAGATTAATCTAGATCAAGGCATTAGCGCATGTTATCGTCTCTACCGGCTCAAGGGAGCTCACCGAAATCCTTCTCGTTACAGATTAGTCCCAGATCCAGGCATATAGCGCAGATCGTCTTCTCTGCGGTGCAAAGGAGCTTACCGAGATCCTTCCCTCGACGCGTAATACCACGGCGTAGCCAGGCAGAAGCTGGCTATATTATCGTGAGGCATTACTTCCATTGGCCAGGTCATATTACATGAAAGGAATACTACGAAGGAGCATTGCCGTAAGGATCGTGATAGTATAACGGCGAAAAGAGGGAGGTAAGCTAAGCTCATGCTCGTATCTCAGTTAATACGATGCCCTCTAGAGGAATAATCGCCGTCGCGACAATCAAGAGGATCGAATCCAGAGTAGCAGATCGAGGGTTCTGGCTTTAAACTGGCCGTGCCCTCAAGGCTTTTAGCTACGGCAGGCCCAGCAAACCAGCTATCGTAACCCTCGATACAACTGCCGTACCGCGGCTTCTTGCGCGGTCTTGCATGAATAATACCTTGCTTAGAGAAAGTATCTGGTAGCGTTATATAATGGGTAGCATGCTTATGAGAAGCGCCAAGCGTGGACTCCCAGAATTTGTGTTATCGTCCTTTGGGCCATTCGAAACCGTACAGAATCGTTAATCGACTGCTATTAGGGAGCAGTGTTATGTGTGTTTGAGTACGACTTCTTGTGGTAGAGAGGAGTTAAACGAGTACTTAATAGATCGGTATGTGTTTGCATACGATGAAGTTGAATTTGCGAAGTTCGGTAAGTAAGGCTCCGCCAGTCGTTTGGCGCGGCTCTTTCGAACAGGGATCCAGAACTGGCCCCAAAAGCATCCCTGACTTACTTTTTCCAATTTTAGCCGGCGGCAGTCGTAGCCGAGGAGCCCAAACAAGCCCCTGTCCACTCAGCATGGCTCACCTCCTTGGACTCACTGCTCAGCCTGGCTCACCCACAGCTCAGGCTATAGCAGTAACGGCTCAGGTCCAAAGACGGAAATGGAAATTGCTCATGTCGAGATTCCGATATCGAATGAGCTGTTTCATCACTGCATGTTCGCATCTTTTACGTAAGCCTCATGACCCGCCGACAGTTCTAACTTCGAGAAGCTAATAGAGCCACAGCGCAGCTCTCGTATGTGGAGGAGCACTGAGAAAAGTCTCCGTCGGTCGATTCTTGGTCTTCATAACTATATGGTCTATTCTAGTCTATGATGTGGTCGCGCGGTGGTCGTGGCACCCCGATGGTTGGTCGAAAAAACTCGGTTCGATGGACTTTGCAGGCGGAACTGCAGTTCACATAACTTCGGGGACAACAGTTGCAGCAATCTCTGCCTTCTATGCCTTCGAAACACGAGGCTTCCTGCAATGTATGCAACGCTTCAAACACATAGTTGCGGGGCTCGTGAATTCCGCATTATGCTGCTGCAAGTCCTCCAGAAAGGAACACAACACTCGCGCACAAGGAGCCGCATACGAAATGAGAAATGGCGAAGAAGGAACTAACGGAAATGCCGATATGGCAGCTGGGCAGGATCATGAGACAGAAGCTCCAGCAGCATCGTTAGAAGTCGAGGATGACGCACCTCATAACATCAATAATGTTGTTCTCGGCACAGCGCTTCTATGGATTGGATGGTTTGGTTTCAATGGCGGCTCCGCGCTGGGAGGCAATCTGCGTGCGGTATTGGCAATCACCTCAACACACATAGCAGCTTGCTCGGGAGGAAGTGCCAACATCCTTCTTTTCTGGTTGTTCAATAACCTCGCTCAAAAATATCCTCGCGGCCCTGTCTCTCGGAAACTCTCCATTATGTGGTTCTGCGACGGGGCCATTATAGCGCTTGTGGCAATTACTCCTGCGGCTGGATATGTGCGTCTCCGCTGAAGTCTTGCAATCAAGAAACTGCTAACAGAGCCAGGTCCCCGTTTGGAGCTCCCCAATCTTTGGCTTAGTTTCCTGCATCTTTGTTTATTTGCTGAGGAGACCAGCAAGAGTTGTCTTGAGGGATGATATATTAGACGTTTTTCCTATCCATGCCGGAGGGGGATGGATTGGAATGCTACTAACAGGCTGCTTTGCCGAGTAATTACTCTGTACCCACGGATAGGATTGATAGGCGGCTTACAATACTAGGCAATCAGTTGTTGGGCTGGATGGGTATTCGGCCATACCAGACAGATCTATTGCAGAGCGACTTCGGTAAGTCCCTCCGGATAAAATTAAAGGGTGCGATACTGAGGTTGTAATCATGCAGTTACCAAATGCTGGATGCTTTCGCCGGACTACTCTACACCTTTTTCGTGACAATGGCTATCTTATATGGACTCAAAATTCTTCGCAGCATATTACGCTGTCGTTGGGAACCCGTATTCGAGAGTAACAGGCCAGTTCAAGACAAGATTGAAGCTACTGTCCAGTATATGTGGCGGCCCAAAGATGGGAATATAGTTTAATATCTTTTTGAGTGCCAAAATATGCTTCGTTTAGACCCCTCAGACAACAGCCCAAGGTTTTAATTATATTATACTGGACGTGTACCTATCTTGACCCTCCTCGTAAGCTTCATAAAGGTCTTCGTCTATCAGAGATTTCTCTGCTTCCTCTCTTCTACCAAACATTGAATGAGGATCAAATGTGAGATCCCAGACAGATGATCCCTCTCGCTAAAATTGACCCTCTTGCTCCGTATATCTTAGACCAAAACCGCCTAGTAGAACCCTGATGTCCCCCGTCGCAAGTGTAGTGAAAAATTGCGCCGGGTCTTTCACCTTCCAAAAGTACGGTCGATATCATCACCAGTGCTTGGAGTAAAGGCGAGGGTGTATTCTTTTCCCTTAATTGGATTGCAAAATTTGTTTCTGTCGGTAATGATGTCTCTAATATTCTTTCCTTGTTGTGTCTGACGGAACACAGAATCAGAATTCCGCTCAACTGAATACGTCCATAAACAGATTAACTCATTTCGTTCTCGTTCATAAAATAAATGCAAAAATACAGGATTTCTTTCGAGAAAACTATAAGATTAAGAAATTTAAGCTTAAATATTATATTTCTAATTAATTTTATTTAAATTTATATATTTAATTTAACTTTATAATTCTTATTCATATATCTAGTACTATTAATTTAAGCTTAACTAGCTATAATTACAAGAAAAAAAATACTTGAAATAAATTAAATAACTTGGTTTTTAAGAGCTTTTAATAAAGAAAATAAAAATATTATAGTTTTATTTTTATAAAAATAAGAAAATAAAATCTAAAAAACTAAACTAGAGCTATTTTATTTTAGCCTCTTAATTCTTAATTCTTAATAGTAAATCTCTTAATATAGTTCAAATTTTATAAGATATTAAATAAGTATCTATTTTATCTAATTATTTACTTTTAATTAGCTTAATATTATTTTTCTAAAAATATCTTTTATAATTAATATAAAAGCAATATTATAAAATTAGCTATTATTAAAGCTTTAAATAATAAATTTTATTTTAATAAAAAGAATTAGAACCTTAATTATAATAAGCTAGTATTTTAAAAACTTAAAAAAAAGAACTTTTAGCTAAATTATTTATAAGTCTAAAATAAAAAGCAAGTAATATTTCTCTAATAATATATTTAATTATTATTAAAATAGAATCTTGTAATATATTAAAATTATAACTTTAATAAAACTATTAAAAAAATTTATTTATATAATATATTATATATAAGTAATTCAAGAGGCTAAATATTAAAAACTATTAAAGGTTATTAAGAATTAAATAAAAGTATTTGAAAATAAAATAAAAAAGAATTTTATTTTTCTAATTATATAAATTTATATTTCAAGTTTTTAATATTATTTATTTCTTATTATAAAAATTTTTTTATAAAAAAAATACTTTATATTATAATAGTAATATATAAAGAATTAATAGGCTTTTATAATATAAAGTTATAATATACGAGTGAGACCTGAAATTAGTAATTTAAAGTTAGTTAATTTCTAAGAGCTAAGAAAAAGAAAGAAGTAATATAAGCGAATTATAAACTATATAAATATTCGGAGGCCATGTAATAAAATTCCTATTATAATAATTATTTTACTTTTTTATAGCCTTGCTTTTTATTATTATTATTTTATAACTTTATAATTATATATTATTACTTATATATTAACTTTATAATTTCTTTTTATTATATTTAACTTTTATTATTTTATAGCCTTATCGTCTTAATTAATTATATTAGGTAATATAGTATTTTAGCTAGCTTTTATTATTATTTTAACTTTTAAGGGAATATTTTAAAGAACTTTGCTTATTTATATAATATACAAGTTTTCTAACTATAAGCCTAATTAGTATACTCCAGACGAAATTCTATAGCTGCTATTTTGCTCTTTAATAAGAAGGATCTAAAATTGCTCTAGCAAGAATCCTGTAAGGGAGCAGAAGCGGATTTACGAGCAAAATTCGGCGAGGAAACTGTAGCCGGGATATACTGGAGGCTAAAATAGGTACCACATTATAGTCCGCAAGCTAACTCAGGGCATGCTCAGCATGCTCAGGCTCTGCTCAGGCTTTACTCAGGCTCTTCTCAGGCTCTAATCAGGTACGCTCACCCTCGGCTCGGGTATACTCAAGCTTTGCTCAGGCTCTGCTCAGGCATGCTTGCCCTCAGCTCTGGTTAAAGCAGCAGTTGCTCACGTCCAGAGATTGAAACAGCGAAAGGGAAAATTAATCCTGAGTCTATGGGTATTCACTGTGCTACTGCAAGGTCAGTCAAATTAATTGAATTCGTCAACCTACAACCATTTCCAAAACCTCCAAAACCTGCGATTTTTCTGTCATTGGTACAGCGTTGGTCTTGATCCATATATCATGCAGACTGTTTTCCGCCAGCTTATCGAGTTTGTCGCGCCCAACGTTGACCGCCTTGAGCGTCTGAGGCATACCAAGTTCCCCAATAATGGCATATAATATATCCCCAAGGTCCAACTGCTCCGTCTCTTTCCCTTTCAAAATACCCTGAACATTTTTATCCTTGAGCAGCAGATCGGCGACAGCCTTTTGCCTCTCGTTGTTCGCCCCCTTTGAAGCATTATACTTGCACACTGCCGGCAGTAAAATGCAGCTTGTCTCGCCGTGGCCAACTCCTAGAGGACCTAATTGATGTCCAATGGCGTGGCTTCCGCCCAGTGGAACTCCGCTGGAGACGGCGCTCATCGCCTCGACAACGCCGAGCTGGCAAAGATGGCGAGCTTCAATATCAGACGGGTCGTGCTTGCACCTTAGCAGTCCAGGAACAAGCTTGACCAAGCCCTTCCTAGCCTCCTCATCACCCTTGTCGTTGCTCATTAATGAACACAACGTCTCTACACAATGGTCGACTGCGCGGATGCCTGAGCTCAGCCAAAGCCATTGCGGCGTAAGCAGGCAAAGCTCTGGATCTTGAATCGTCAGCGTGGGATTGACTTTTGGTTCAAAGGTTCGCTTGGCATGCGAGACGGTCTCGGTGGCTCCAGCGATATGCTGATACTCGCCACCAGAAAGGGAGGTGGGAATGCAGATGAGAGGAATCGTTGGCAGCTTTGCGTCTTGTCGTTGCTTCGGGTTGTGCGAGTGGCCGCCCCAGAGCGTGTTAACTTCCTCATCTGTGAAAGCGTCGTTCGCAAGCGCAAATCGGACCAATTTTCCAGCATCGGTGACACTACCACCGCCTAAGGTGATGATACAATCAATTCCGTCATCAAGCTCTTTGATTTTGGAGATCATCTCCAGACACTCGGATATAGGGGTGTGGGCGCCAATTCCAATGCGGATTCCAACGAGATTCTTTCCCAGGGTTTTCTTCAGCTTCTCGAGATTATCGCTTTGCGTGGCCAGAGATTTGGATGTGAGGACGTAGATTCGAGATGACTTCAAGCGCTCGACCTCCTTCGCACAGGCGTCCGAGAATCGTAGGCCGTAACTCAGCATTGGCAAAGCTTGGCCATCGAATGCTTGACGATATGTCTCCCCGGACGCAAAGAAATCTGCCATCTTGGAGTGCTCAGCTTCTTGATGGACATGCAATACAGAAAAGGGGCTGCGACAATGTATAGGTAGATAGATTGGGGATCTCTTGGCGGCCGAATGAGATATGTTCTTCGTGGTAAGTGAAGATCTTCAGGGTTACCCCAGGACAGTCTCACAGGAGCGACAAAAAGAGGATCGGAGATGTGTCGCTCACAGGCAAATGGCTACGGCATTCCAGGTATATAGACTACAAGCAATGCGTTATGGATGATTTGGGAAGATTTAGGGAGAAGTGGGTTGACGAGAGTAACAGGTGGGGTGCGGGGCTAAAGAGGGGCTGGGGTGAGGGGCTGCTGTTCAGGGATGCAGGTACCGTCCCGAACGCTCCTAGCAAGGTCCTAGCAAGGACCTAGACTTTCAATCAGAACGTTTCGAAACTTCAAGACAAGCACTTATTCAATTCGAAAGCGTGATGAATAAACGTAATTAATTAAAATGCGTCAAATACTACGACGAATTTAAATTAAATTATTTGGATCAATCTGAAACTTGATTATATGAAGCCTTCTCATTGTAACACGCCATGTGCTCCCTGAGGAGACAATGCGCGAACCGACGAATGTCACAGGAGTGGCCATCAAGCCATGTCTAATCGAGATCTGGTATTGGAAGCCCGTTTTGCAACTTCATCTTCCTGTTCAACTTCTTCGCGGCATCCATCGCTTTCTTCTCCCTCATAGCTCCAGCTTCTTCGTTGGTAGCAAGGACAAAGTCATACTTCAAGAGTGCTGATCCTTTTTTGACATCGTAATTCGCTGCAATCTCATCATCTACCTCCCCCAGATCAACAATCAAGGACTCTTTCACGCCAAAGACCGGATCGGACGTCTCGAATGGATCGCCGCGTGGGTATAGAGCACTTTTGACCCGTGTCAGTAAGCTCTCTTGTCCGACTACAGTCTTGTTGGTATGTTTGTCTGGCCGTAAAAAACTTACGTCGTTAATTTATCATAGCCTTCTTTGTATAGCATGAAGTGGATATGACCTGGCCGATTTGGATGGCGATTCAGGAACCTCAACATGGCACCCACCGGCCCATCATCTGGAATTGGATATGGTACGGGCACAATAGCATTGAAGAACAGCATTCCTTGGCTATCGGTATGGAGAACTGCCCTTCCGTCAGGGTCCTGCCTATTGGGATTCTGCACATCGTAGAAGCCATGTGAGTCACCCTCCCAAACATCGGCTTGGACATTGGCGATAGGTTTACCCTGGGTATCTTTGACAGTGCAAAGCACAAACAACCGAGTCGCATCAGGATCTTCATGAAGTGTGTATCCTAGATTCGTATCTGGTGCATCATGCGTGTGGAATGGGCCAAGTACCGTGCCCTCTGTCACCGTATCGATCCGAGGATGGTCAATGGAATCGACGAGTATCGAGAGGCCGAGAGTGTCGGACAGCAGGATCATCTCATGTCTTAAGTCGTCACTAATCTGGCCGACCTTGGTGAGAAACTCGATGCCAAGCATCCATTCTTCTGAAGACAGTCGCACTTCGCGGGCAAAGTCATGTAGGTGATGGACTAGGCGCTCGAAGATGTATTTCCCCCGAGCATGGGAACACTGGTTATTGATGGTGACGACGTTGTCGGTGATATTGTCCGCCGTCAGGTCCTTCATCGGCGGGATTTCATGTGTTAATGGCACTATTCGTTCCATGTCTACAGATTCAGGTCGATCGGTAAGGAGTGGAATTTTGCGTTGTTTTGTCTTGAGGATTAGGATCTTGTTGCACTGCACAAACAGACACGTGAGTCTCCAGAATGTAAAACCTAAGTGACAACAAATAATTGTTTCACGAGGCCATGAATTAAGCAAAATTCACGGGGCCCCGCCTGCTTACGAGGCTACAGTACTATCCCCCCCCTGGTCCAAAGCGCCATCACGAGATTGGTAACGCCACCCCAAAACCTCGTTTATATCCCCAACATAGGAAATCTCAGGTGCTTTGGAGAATCTCTATTCGCTATCGACCCTTGATAGGGCCCGTGCAGGCGTGGTGTTATAAATACCGTGATGGCGCTTTGGACCAGGGGGGGGATAGTAATGTTACTGTAAGCATTTTGCCTCGTCGGCCGATCTCACCCCACTTCAAAAATCAGGGGTGGAGCCGGCCACGCCGGCATTGGCGGCGTCAGGGGCTAACGAAATAAGCGAGAGTCCCACATGTGTACCCCACCAAATACAACAGAGCATCGTTTTCTTCCAAGAAAACATGGGACGAGATTCCATGAAAATCTTGTTTTTAATTAATGGGTCTCGATCATCCCTGCTCCAAGCAAGAGTGCTTTACAAAGATCCATGCCACATGGTTGTTGGTTCCTAGATTGCGGTATCTTTTCAATCCTTGGCGACTGCTCGGAAACGGAACTGAAATCACGCCCTACTTAAGTTGAAACCACTTCTTTGCTGACTTTGAGGGCTTTGATTCTCTAAGCCAAAGTGGTCAACAACTGCTTCGGCCACTAAGGTTGACCTGTGTGAACTCTTGTAATTTGTGACACAGGGTATTCTCAACAGTGCTGATATCAAGTTTTTACCATACCTTAGAAATTGTGGTCATGGAAAACGGATGGGTTTCAAATGGGGAGACAGTTTTGCACCTCACCTCAGGGGAGGTAAATAATTTCGCGAGATGCTCAGATGGCCACCTATCGACGAAAATCATCGAATAATGAGGTACACACATCGCAAGAGACGGGGTCTCCACTGACCAATCTCTGATGGTGGAGCGTCTGCAGGACTAGCTCCAGCAGACAGGCCAGCTGAATAGAGAGCTGAGCCTGGACCATAGCAGACCTAGCTGAATTTCCATTACCGCACCGCCCTTCCCACTGTGGCTTGCTGAAATCCATCAAGTGTTGGGGTTGGCACCAACAACTAACATTCCTCTTCTCCTTGCCTCATATTCAATCAGGTCCAATACAGACGGACCTCTCGTATTTTGTTTCTGTTTCCGAACAATGACCTGGAAGTATGTGAAAGTGTAGCTAATAGCCGTCTTTATTGTGATAGGAGATTTCTCGAGCTAGACTGTAACTCAGCTGTGCCTTCACCTTAACGTTCCCACCCTCACTTTCCATGCAGTGCCAAGCACCACCACAAGGAAATATATAAGGCTGTTATTGAGATCATATCATTTCTCCTCAAGGTTTTTGCTTCCCTGAGGCTCATCACTCAACATGGCTGCACCACCTCAAGTCACGCTTGCGAATCTATCCGGGAACTGGGTTCTTGTATGTCCCTGCCTAGATGATTCAGAACTGCACATACTGACATCTACAGAATCGCAAGCTAGCCGATGACCCTGATCCAATGTTAGAGCTTCAAGGAGTTCCATGGTTGAAGCGCAAAATCATCTTGCTCGCCACGGTGACCTTATCAGTCAAAGAATACGTGGACGACAAGAAAGTAACTCATATCGATCTTGATCAAACGACCACGACAGGCATTCAAGGCATCACGGAGCTGCGTATCCTCGACTGGAGCGAGACAAGCCACGAAGACCATATTTTTGGAACTCTGAAGAGCCGCAATCGCTGGGTGGCAGATCTCCAGGCCTGTGAGAGTGGGGATGGTAGACCTCTGCACTCTTTCTTGACGGATGGTTGGTTGGAAGAGAAGGTTGGCCCGAATGGCGAGGGCTCGGTCTATAATTGGGTCGTCAATGAGGAGCGTGGTTGGACTGCGGAGCAGATTTGAGGATTTACCATCATTAATATCCAGCGATACAAGACGAGGAAGATTCTCGTTACAAAGGGAAAAATTGACTTGCCTCTCACTCTTGCTTATGAATGGAGAGGAAAGCCTGAGGCTTAGAGCTGTTGAATGTGGTCTTGAGCTTTGACATCCACTTGTCTTTGTAGTTCGCTAGTGCTTAATATTTGACTTTCATCACGTGTTCCTAATAGGCTATTAAATGTCATTTAGTCAATCGATTGCGCGACGTTTTATACACTTGAAATTTTTAATCTATTAATTAATTAAAAATTGATTCGATTTGCCATTCATAAACAACAATTTCAGGACAATTCATGCGACTTCATCATAAAGTCCAGCGTGAAGACCACCAGTGATCAATAGCTCGCCACCTGTCATATATGCACTAGAATCACTGAGCAGGTAAACAGCAGCTCCTTTCAGGTCTGTTCTATCACCCATCCTCTTCATCGGTGGGTCGTCCACAAATATCTTAGCCAGCCCCGGCCGTGTGTCTGAAATCGCCAAAGTCATATCCGTCATTATGTATCTTTTCAGTTTGTCAGTAAATTCACATTTTGTGGAATGACAGCCTACCCAGGGGATATGTAGTTGACACGTATGCTTTTCTCCGCAAGCTCAACAGCTAAAGCTTTAGCCATTGATGCTACGGCTCCTTTGCTGGTACAGTAATCGCTGAGAAATTGGCCTTTACTGGCCCGATGCGCGGCAATTGATGCAATCAAGACAATAGAACCTTTGCTCGCACTTGGTGCTGCTGATGACTGTTTTGCTTGCTTGTCCATTTGCCTGGCTGCTAGTTGTGTTGTGAAGAAGGTGCCTGCAATGTTGATATCAAAGCAGCGCTTAACGCTCGCTGGAGACCGTTCTAAAAATGGCTGATCCGGACAGATCCCGGCAGCAGTTATACTACATCCGGAGTCAGCAATCATCTCCTACTTTATGGTGACTTTCATAGAAAAGCTAATGTCAGACCAGCCATCTATTCTCCCATATTCAGCGATGATCTCGTTGAAAGTCTTTTCCAGTCTCTCATAATTCGTAACATCTGAACTTTGAAAGTTTAGCACGAATAGATCCCTCAATTTAGAGACTCTTATTGTTAGCTTACACATATAATTTCATTTTCGGGCACATCTTCTGAAGAATCTGAAAGTGCCCGTGAGGTTGGCCATTTGCATCGATCATGACGGGCACCCCGCCCGCCTCAGCAACGGCGAACCCAAGAGCGAGACCAATCCCGCGAGCACCCCCTGTAATCACAACCACACGCTCCTTTAACGAGAAGAGGTCAAAAACATTTGCGTTGAGATACGCATCGTTTGAGCGGTTTAGTGTTGCTACGGAGCTGGCCATGTTAAGTGGGATGGGAATGATTGGTCAATCAGTCTTCTCGGAGTATGAAAAGTGATTAAAGAGCTCTATCAAATGTCGGAATTATAAATCAGTGTGGTCTGCTTGTGGGAATAATGAACTTTTGGGGAATCTTAAAGCCGGCTGGAAACCATATTCCGGGGTCGATTTCTGTGGTCATATGAAAGCATGGATGGGGGTTGCACGACCCGCTATCTCAGCCCTGGTGGTCTTCTGGTTCCATTCGGAAATAGGATTGCGGGATTGCGGAAATGTGGGAACTTAGGGCCGATCACTCGGTTCCTTCACAAATAACCGACCGGTATCTTATACTGGGTACGGAGTTAGAGGATATCTTTCAAAGCCGCAGTGAGAGAGAGTTCTACGCACATTGCATGCAAGTGTGTGGGCCACTTGAAGCTTTGCTCTCGTATTTGGAATGCCTCTCGTGCTAAATCTGGAGCAAAGTTCAAAGTTATAGAAGCCGTTTCTGCTTCGCTTGCTCTGCTCGGCTATTCTAGGGGTAAAAGGGGCTTGGACACGTGACCATCCAAGAACAAAGTGGATTGGAAAATTCACAGGATGAACTGCCGCAGTGGTAGTGTTCTCAGATTCTAAGGTATGATAAAATAATTCACATAGTCAGGCATTCCGTCTTTCTATGGTGGATAACACCACCCACAAGAGATCCCTTTCACGTAGTTTTTCCTTCTGTCTGCGAGTACGCCAAGGTGCAGATCTAAATTTTCTCTACCATATCGAGTTGAGCCGTTTCTTCCATCTTGCTATTAGCCAGAGAATTGTTGGCACTATTCCCTTGCTGATGAGCATCCTCTAGCGAAAGTCTATCCTGTTTCAAGAAAAGATAGTCTATCTCTTCAAGTGAAAGCCCCTTAGTCTCGGGGAAGAGGAGGTAGATCATGGGCACGAAAGCAAAGTTCTTTTAAGTCAGATATATTTACTTGAAAATGGGGGGAGATTCAATCACTCACACAAGCCATGAACACAAGGTATGCCTTCCAGGTGATGTTTGCGATCATTGTGGGAGTGACCATGACAATGACGAAAACCTATTCCATAATTAGCTTGCCGAACAAACTGTTTACTTCGGAAAGAATTTTACCCAGAGCCAATTGTTCATCACGGCTAACGATGTCCCTTGCGCCCTGACTCTCAAGGGTAGAATCTCAGCACTGTAGCACCAGGGAATAGCATTTAAGCTCGCACCGAAGCACAGCATGAACTGTTAAATCACGTCAGCTTGGTGATGCACATTCGAAAATAGTCCACTTACAGTAAGGAAGAAAGCAATCGACGCTTGGGAGGTGGTGTGCGCCTTAGCTGTGCCATTGAACGAGAGCAGAATCGCAACCATCATCATCGACAGTCCCATTCCGAAAGCGCCAAACATCATGGGCTTCTTCCTTCCCCATTTATCCGAGCCGAGTGCGGGGACCAAGGAGCCAACAACAAAGGCAAGGTTGATGCAACCACCGACTACGAGAGCTGTATTTCTTGCGAGGCCAACATTTGTCTCTAGCACTGTAGGAGCGTAGAAGACGATGACATTGATACCCGCCCACTATGGATATATCAGCATGTCACTGAAGGCATGTCCCCATTCAGATGGACTAACCTGGTTCATAAATAGCACAAGGCATGCCAAAAACACTCTCCATCCAGTTTGCAGAGGATCGCGGTGGAAGAGTTTGGACCACATGAACGGTGCCGAGCTCTCGATGGCAACAGCGTTCAGGATAGCCTCCTTCTCTGCAACAATAAACGGGTCTGTGTTAGGCGCATTGAAAACTTTGCTCATGACTTCCACCGCTTCGTCAACTCGGCCTTGCTGGATGAGCCAACGTGGTGTTTCTGGGAGGCCGAAGATCAAAATTATGATTACAAACGCGAAGATTATCTGGCAAGCAATGGGGAAGCGCCATGCAAGGGGACCATCGACAAAGCTCATGCCGTAATCGAAAAAGTATGCTATGGTGACACCAAGACCAGTGAATAGTACCTGATGGTTGTCAGCACAGTACCAGGCCCGTTTGATCCCGTGAATACGTACTTCTGTAGTAACTAAACGTCCTCTTCTATCAGCCTTGCAAAGTTCCGCCTGACTGAGTTATTTGTCAGCTTCATACTAATTACCTTGAAAATATCCAACGAGGAATGGAAACATACTAGGTTGGTACCGTTGAAGTGTCAATTCCAACTCCCATGCCAGTTATGATTCTTCCGATCATCAGTTGCGCAACTGAGAACGCTGAAGTCTGCAGTATGGCGCCGGCGATAATACACCCCATCGCAATCCATATCGCTTGTCGTCGTCCAAATTGGGCTCCATAGAAGAAATTCAAGGCACAGCCTAGCAAGCAGCCGATGTTGTAGATAGAAACTGTTCCAAATTATGTTAGCTCTGATATCGCCGTGAAGTTTGATGCTTAAAAAATGGCGCTTGCCGATTATGCCCAAAAAGCCAGTTCCTGGATGTCCGAAAGTGTCCAGGAAATCAGGGTTAGTGATAAGTCCTAGTAAGAGTGTTAGTTTTCACAATGCTATGAAGTGCTTGAGTTTGCACGAGGCTACGAGCTTACCGCCGAAAACCCCTTGATCATAACCGAACCTAAAACGGGAAAAAAGCATTAGCAATTGTATAACGAATGGGAGAAGCCGGTGATTCATACAGGAGAAACGCCTGCAGACAGGTGCAAGTTATTGCAAACTGGGTTGGCTTTCCAGGTTTGAACCAAGTGGTAGCCATCTTGACGAGTCTGAGCTGTAGGAATAATGCCTAATAGGATTTGGATTGAGCAAAGGAAAAGTTTGGGTGAATTCAAAGGAGGCAATTGCGCGATGCTTTAAAACCTGGGGTTGTGGGGTTGTGGGGTAATGTACTAGCCTGTGCTAAGTGTACTCAGCTACGTATCTGATACAACAAAGCAGGTTTGTTGCTGATCCTCTCGGTTACTCGTGTAATGACAGCGGAAGAGTGGACGGTGCATCCGATAACTGTTCCGTACTACCCGGATATAACCGAATTGTCAAATGACTCCACGCAGCCGGAAAGGCACGTTTGTTTAATTAATTGCAAGACTTAGCTTTCTTAGTAATTGATACCCCTCAACTCCAAAGGAATAGCCTGCAGCTGAGACTGGTGCAGTTACCCCGGCTGGCGGTCTCACATCACTCATGATAGCCATCTTGCCTACGCGTTATATCTGTGTTATGGAGCCGGTGCAGTACAAACTACACTTAGCCAAGAGGTAAATGCTCGAGAAGTCTAGAAACTTGATACTATAAATGCCTAAAGGTTACTTCAGTAGTGTCCAATGTCGTCTTTTCTTTCCATTTGTCTCCCCGATATGCCTCTTCACCTTACTCACAATCCCATCGTCGTCAATTCCGAACCTAGCAAAATTCTCTCTTCCAAGACCTGAATAACCAAATGAATCCATCGCAATAGAGGCTGTGCAAAACCTTGCCCACATACTAGCCACATAGGCTTCGACCGAGATGATATGAGGAGAATTTGACAGAACCGAGTCTTGGTATCAGGCTCGGCAAAAATACCTAAATTTCCGGTATCGATAGGTATCGATGCCAGAATCGTAAGGTATCGATAGTATCGATAGTAGTATCGATTCCCTGAACCTAATTTTCCCCTTTAATCACAATTAACTTTCGAACTACTGCCATTATAAGAAAATTTTTGGTAACACAAATATTCTCCTTAATTTAGGCTTTCTATCTAGCTACTTATCTTATACTTTAGGCTAAAACTAATCTCAATGCGGCCATTTTAAGTAAAAATGAGCTTTTGAGATTTTCGTGAGGCTCGCTTATATATTTAGTGCCTTGATAAGAAATACGAATACGGGGCTTAATTCTCCGAATACGAGAGATATTTTAAATTTAAGATATTATTAAATTTTATTAATAATAGTAAATAAATTTTTTAATAGAAAGACTAGAAATTAAAGGAATTATATATGAATGCATTCTTATATAAATAAAATAATAAAATAGAGAGATAATTTTTAGGGGTAAGAATCGATAAGGTATCGATACGTATCGATTCTTACGATACCTGAAAAATACCTAATACTATCGATACCGGTATCGATGCCTCAGGTATTTTTGCCGAGCCTGCTTGGTATTCTTGCGGTTGTCGCTCGAAAAGCTTCATGCAAGGCATACTCACAACTCTGGTGGGGATGCCCTCCGAGTCCAGTCTCTGGGCTGCAGGGTAGGCGAATTGAAGTTCAGAGCCGCAAGAGATCAATGTAACCGTCGCATTTTCCTTCTCCAAAATGACATAGCCGCCACGTTGAACTTGAAGCCGGCTAGTCTTTGGGATAGCCGTCACTGCAGGATCTCGGGCCAGAGAGATGATGCTTGGCGTTTCCTTGGCTCCAAGAGCTGTGAGCCAAGCTCCGAGGACCTCCTCAGCGTCTGCAGGTCGGATATAAAGAAGATTAGGCATTGCTCGGTACAACGAGTCTAGCTCAACTGGTTGATGGGTCTGTCCGTTCTGACCTTCGCCGATAGAGTCGTGAGTGGCGACATGGATGACTTGAAGGTTACTGAGAGCTCCCATACGAACCCCTGGTGCTGCGTAGAGGTAGAACATGAAGAAAGTGGCAGTAATCGGAAGAATTCCTCCAGGAGAGTATGCGGCGAGTCCATTGGAGATTGACGCCATCGCGTGTTCCCTGATCCCATACCGGATGACCCTCCCTTCCGGATGGAGACTGTCCAAGATCCGAGTTGACTGATCTCCCATCTGATTGGAGTTCCACAGGTCCGCTCCTCCGGCGATGATGTTGGGTACCATGGAGATCAACTCGTTGAAAACTGTTCCATTGAACTGTCGTGTTGGTTGTAGTTCTGATGGAATGCTCAAGGAGGTCAAAGTACGTTCAAAATCTTTTTTGCCTTCCATGCGCTCCTTGAATAGTTTAGCTTCCTTGGGGTAAGCAATGCTGTATATCTCAAGCTTCAAGTTCCAGTTGTCTTCCCACTTCTTCCCCTCCTCAACTGTGGATCTGAAATATTCCAATGCATTCTGGGAGAGCTGGTGTGTTGAAGTCACACCAGGGGCAAGATGTTTAGCCGCATCGTCATCTGAATAAGTGCCGTGATGGGATTTGAAAGTCCCAGCAGTCGTGGTACCATAACCAATCGTCGTCCGAATATTGATGAAGGTGGGTCTGTCTTTCTCCAACTTTGCAGCCTCCAAAGCAGCAATGATATTTTCAACGGAAGTGTCTCCATCGAAAACATCGATGACGTGCCATCCCATAGCCCTGACTTTTGCGTTGGTATCCTCTGTCACAATCCAATTCAATGGTCCGTCACAGGTTACATCGTTGTTATCATAACACAAGGTAAGATTGCTGAGACCAAGACGCCCAGCAATTGCCATAGCTTCCAAAGCCACGCCTTCTTGAATGCACCCATCTCCCGTAGTGCAATAGATTCGAGATGCAACTAACTGGTGGTCCTCTTTGTTGAATGTCGCCGCGTAGTGTTTCGATGCAATTGCCAGACCAACTGCATTTGCAATACCCTGCCCCAAAGGACCAGTCGTGACCTCCACGCCTGGCACCTCTCTTTCAGGGTGACCGTGGCAAATTGTTGATTTCCATTTTCCGGTGGTTTTGTCTACCGCTTTGGCATCCGCGTACATTTTTATCTCATCAACGGTCATGTCTTTATACCCAGTAATGTGTAACATAGCGTATAGAAGCATCGCAGCATGTCCATTCGAAAGAACAAATCTATCTCGATCGAACCAGTTGGGATTTGAGGGATTGTATCTCATGGTGTGCCTCCAGAGAGCAACCGCCAAAGGGGCCATACCGATGGCTACATTGAGTTAGTATGTAATATTACTGAAGTTTAGGAGAAAGTTGGGGAGTCGAGGAGTTGAGCTCCCGAGATGCTCCCAAGCTCTTAAAGATAAACTCACCTGAGCCTCCATGACCACCACCATTCTGTCGACAAATATCAATCACAAATTTCCTGATCTCATTCACTGCATGCTGGTCATCGTAAGGAGACAAAGCGCCGTTGGCCAGCTTGGTTCCACTAGTGTGTCCGTTCATATGCCCGTTCATGTTTGTGTGTGCGTCTGCCGGCTTTTCCTAAAGTTGAGAATTCCCCTTTGAAAATTGGAGAGACATGGCTCGAAATTGCGCAGTATCTCCATGGAAGTGCCATATTTCTTTACTTACAATCCAGAGCTCTTTCGGAAATGCGGAGCATCACGGCTTGTGAGATTATCGGCATGTAGCCTGGAAGAACATCGGCTACATTAGCGAGCCCCTTATCCCCGCATCCGCTTCGGGATATAAATCCATATAACCGGTGATCAACACGGGTCAAAATTCTTGACTGAGATCAACGGTATTAGCGTCAAGAAATAGAGTTCTAATCAGAGCTGTGGGATCTTCGCGTCAATTCCTTTATCAAAAAGTACTCATGGTTCTCATTCGGTTTGTTCATTCTCAAATTCTTCTTGCCCCAATTCCTGCAGCCTTTTCCCTTCTGCGATTTCTGTGCTACGCAAACATGTCTTCGCGTTCAGAACCAGAGCCTCGTGCTATCATTGTTGGGTGTGGCGTCGCCGGGATAGCCCTTTCGGCAAGGCTAAAGACACAGCTTGGTTTCAATAATTTTGTGGTTTTCGAGCGCGAGCAATCAATCGGTGGAACCTGGTATCTCAACACTTACCCTGGGGTTGGCTGCGATGTCGACTCTCACCTTTATTCCTTTTCCTTTAACTTAAATCCTGATTGGTCCAAGCGATTTGCAGAACAGGGAGAGATCTTAAGTTATTTGAATGATACAGTTGATAAGTTCGGCGTTCGCCCTCATGTTACTACAGGTGTCGAGGTCATTGGTGCAACCTGGAACGAAAAGAAATGGGTGTGGCAAGTCGAACTTCGAACTCTAGAGACTGGCCATACATTTATAAGAGAGGCAGAGATATTGGTATCCTGCGTCGGGACAATATCGATACCAGCCGACATCAACATTCCAAACCACGAGAACTTCAACGGCACAATATGGCACTCGGCTCGATGGAACCACAATTACGACCTGAAGGGGAAAACTGTAGCAGTCATTGGGAATGGGTGTTCTGCAGCTCAATTGGTGCCTCACGTCGTGAAGGAGGCTGCAAAAGTGTATCAATTCCAGAGATCCGCCCAATGGATCAATGGCCGGCCCAACTCAGATTTCTCCTCTCTGCAGAAGTTCTGCTTCCGCTATGTTCCTCTCTACAACAAGCTTTACCGTTTCTGGTTATGGAAGAAGACAGATGGTCTGCATACTCTTTATCAGTCAGAGACGCAGGCCTCGGTCAGAGCTCGCTCCGAGGCGACACAAGTTGCAAAAGATTATATGAAACGCATGGCTCCGGCCAAGTACCACGATATCCTTATTCCAAAATTCCCTTTGGGGTGTAAGCGCCGCATCTTCGACCCTGGATACCTGGAAGTTCTCCACAGCGAGAATATGGAGCTCACCACAGAGCCCATTGTCGAGTTCACGGAGACGGGGGTCCGAACTTCCCAGCGAGACATCGATATCGATGCTGCAATCATGAGCACGGGCTTCAAGATTCAGGAATTTTTGTCTCCAATTACGATCACGGGCAGGCAAAATATCACCCTCAATGAGCACTGGAACAACACACAAGGTGCTCAAGCCTACAAAGCCACCTTCGTGAGCGGGTTTCCAAATTTCGGGATTGTGTTTGGTCCGAACGCCTTCCCGGCTCACAACTCGGTTATCTACACCAACGAAGTCCAGGTTGAATTCCTCATCAAGTCCATGTTCAGACCAATTCTGCGAGGCGATTTTGCTGTCATTGATGTCAAACAAGCTGCAGAAAACGTGGATGTGAATCAGGTGCAGTCGAAACTGAAGAGCATGGTTTGGAGCAGCGGCTGCGCGAATTGGAATCTGGATAAATCTGGTAGAAATACTACGAACTACCCGGAAGAAACTTGGAGGTTTTGGTACTCATTGTACTGGCCAGTCTGGAAGGATTTCAACATCTATGGGGACAAGGGATCGAGACCATGGCATCCGGTCTGGAAGGTTTTCGGTGGTGTGACGGCAGCAGGGATTGTTGCTCAGGTATTACTTGCAAGCGGGAAATTTGGGCCAGCAGGCCTGGAGAAGGCGATGGAGTTGGTGAAAGGGATTCGTTGAGTGGATGAGACGCAGCCTGTGCCTTGGAAGCTGTCATTACAGTCACGATGTATTTAATTTCCTATTCGCATCTTTAGAACAGCACACATAAAATACATTGACAAGAACCTCATCCAACAGTAATCTCCTTGAACATTTTGCTGTGTAGGACATTTGCCTTCGCATGTGTTTTCCCCTTCTCCAAACCTAACCCGCTCCTCCTCTTTTCTCCACTTATGCAAGGATCACATGAAATGAGCTACAGTAGAGTGGGACCTCCAAAAACTCAGAACTGATTATCTAGATATAATTCAGACACACCAGCTAAGAGAGTCTGCGTGGTTATGTGAAGAGTGAGTAATGAGAAAAAGCCGAATTTCGGTTATATGCACTCCTGGGCGACGACACGTCCCAACCCCAGAACTCCGGGAAAGTTGAGGGGCGTTAGTCATGCTTAGAACTACTTGCCAGAGTTACTTCGCCACACCAAGCACAGGAGGTGGTCGGGAAAGCCAGTCCGAGACTCATACCCTTACCAGGGATGAAGTCCCAATGTTCGCTTATTCTGGATACCCTTGGAACACTTTGAGTTCTCAATAGATTGTTATGAGATGTGTATCTTTTGCTTGATAATTTGAGACATCTAAAGGCAACTATTCATATAGAAAGGCAATTTTAAATTAAAATATGGCTGTAATGCGAATATCTTGAAGTGTTTGGAGTGTTGTCGTAGTAAGCGAGCGCCCGAGGATGGAATATAGCCAGGCGCAGAGCTCAAGGGTAACTCGGGCTGTACCAACAAAAATATGGAACTAAATCCCGTTCACGGATTAGGTTACATCAGAATTCTTTTTATAGGAAAGTGGCCACTTTTTGATGCTCATTTTCTTTCCACAGATTTTCATTCGTATCTACTCAAGAGACATTCAAAACATCTTATTGGGCCGCCACGTCCGACCTCAACAACAGACGAATTGTCTTCATCATGGGATCTTTGGTGAAGACACATAAAGGAGCCGTCCTCTACGGAGCGCAAGATCTCCGCATTGAAGACTGCATCACCACGACCCCAGAAGACCACCAAGTCCAGATCCGTGTCCGCGCCACAGGAATCTGCGGCACCGATATGCACTATTTCCAAAACGGCCGCAACGGAATCTATGTTGTGAAAGAACCTTTGATCCTGGGTCATGAAGCAGCAGGCGAAATCTCCGCCGTCGGGAAGAATGTCACTGAATTCAAGATCGGTGACAGAGTATTGATGGAACCGCAAAGACCTTGTGAGAAATGTGTTGTTTGCCGCCGAGGACGGTATAACCTTTGTGATCGGATGAAGTTCAGTGGCTCTGCGAGCTGCTATCCCGTGGTCCAAGGCTCGTTGCAACAGTTCTACAATCATGCGGCTAGCTTCGTATATCGACTACCGGATAATGTATCATTTGTTGAAGGTGCTCTCGTTGAGCCTCTTGCTGTTGCGTTGCATGCTGTAAGACGGTCAGGTGTTGAAACTGGACAGTCTGTTCTCATTCTTGGGGCTGGTGCTGTTGGGCTGTTGTGTGCAGGTGCAGCAAAGATTGCGGGGGCTTCGAGTGTCAACATCGTTGACATCGATGAGGGGAAGCTGAATTTTGCTTTGGGTAAAGGGACAAAGGATGGAAAGGGGGCTGCCGACAAGGCGTATCGGATACCCCTTTCGCCCAACGAAGGTGAATCGAGGACGGACTTCGCTGCTCGAATAGCAGATGAGACCCTCGCGCAACCCGGCTTTGGACTCGTGGATGTGGTTTTCGAATGCACTGGCGCAGACACTTGCATGAATATTGCCATTCAGTGTGCGACTAAGGGCGGTAAGGTAGTGATGGTGGGCCTCGGGACGCCGGTCCAGAGCCTGAATATTGGATTAGCGGGGGTGCATGAGGTGGATCTTCTGGGAATTTGGAGATACGCAAATACCTTTCCCACGGCCATTGAACTGTTGAGGACTGGGCAGATAGATTTAAAGCCTATGATCACACATACCTTTGATTTGGAGAAAGCGGCGGACTCTTTGAAGTTTACGCTTTCGCGCCCAGACAATCTGGTGAAGTGTGTCATTACTTGTAAATAGGTTTCATACATCTTGTTCCCTGATTCCTTATTAAATTTATCAGAGGAGCGGTTTTTCATTACTAGGGCTTCGTGCTTGCCGTCACTTCACCCCTGTTCAGGGAAGACGTATTTTAGATAGATGGAACGCATTGGGATCTTTGTATGGTCTCGGATATCAAACTTCAAGGTATTAGAGATAAGTCTCCCCTCTTTCAGCAACTCAATCTACCCCATTTGGGCAATCTGCACCACCTCGACTGAACTTCTTCGATATCTCTCATCACCCCCTTATCAATGTCGATATCGTACCATGGCTTTCGACTCCTTCACTTTTGAACTTCGATCTCACAGGCGATCTTAAAAGCCCCCGCAACACTAAAGCCCACAGTAGCCCAGATAAGCCAGTGCCCAATCATGTAGACAAGTAGAAAGAGAGCCCCATCCATGCTTGAACCACAACCCCGGGACTGATTTTCATAGCCCCTATCATTTTGCCGGCTAGCTCCGTGATCTTGCCTGACGCGATGGTAAAGAATATTGCTGCTGGGATGCTCGCCAGGAACCCGATGCATAATGAGAGGAGGGGTGGTGTGCTCGTGACTAGTAGGACGACCACTCCATATCGTAACGAAATAATAGATTTACCAGCCAAGGCGATCCTAGTCAGGAGTAGCACTAGCTGTGCCTTACTGTCTGTTAAGTTTACCGTACGAGGAGCCTACCTGCAGCAGCTGTACGGCATTTCTGCCTAGCACTTGAGCTAGTGCAGAGGTGTAGTCGGCTTCCTGATGTACACATATAATGGTGCTTTGGTTCTCGCCACTACGGAACAGATTTGTTTTCCGCATTCTAGAGCAGACAGATAGGTAATTCATTTCATACCAGAGTACGGTGCCAGTGGTAATAGATGGGTGGTTGGAGAAAGCGCTGCGCATGGAGGAGGTATTGAACTATTCAAATTATAAGCAATGGAAAGTACTGAACGATTCAGTACTTGGACGATTCTACAGTTAGAATTGCAGATTGTTCAATTGAATTTGTTGAATTGCCAGCAGATAATGCTAGGATGGGAAGGACGAAGGAGACGATTATCAGGACCTCGATCCTGATTAGCAGCGGGACCTGGGATATAGAGGGTCCTGTCATCCGCATTGTGAATGATAAGGCTTCCGGTGGGTTTCAAAGTCCTTGACAGAAAGGTAGGTGCGATATATAGGAGATTTAAATGTGAAGCGGGGTAATTCACTCCGCGTTGTTGCGTTCAACTATCATATCATATTATATCGCGCAAATGGCGTTAGTGTAAACCTTGCAACGCCTCCCTCACCAGACATAACCAGGGGTTCCTTCTTTGATCTTACTGAGCAGATGTTAACATTCTCGACACATTAAGTCAAGTCCTAATAGTCAAACAACACGTGACCGGCGAACATTAGTAGCACAAGTTCTCATTGCATAGAGAACAGTGTTCCTCATGCAACTCAGGTAGAGTAATCATTGACTTCTTTGTAGACTAAGCGCGAACATACACGACGATTCTTTATACGAAGTGTTTGGATAGTTATCCCATCCAGCTGGGGAGGATGATTTGCGTATATGATAATATGACCCACCCCCAACACTTCAAAAATATGAGCTTTTGGTTGAAACAACCCCCATTGTTCTCAATTATGACTACATAACTCATAGCGTTTCTCGCATTTATGTAGGCTTTTGATGTCATAAACTGGGTCTTGGGTCAAAAAAATCGAAGTGTTGTGGGCGAAATAAGCGATCAATCCCGCTAGAAAAATAGGGGTGAGTAGTCATCGGACGAAAAATGCCATTTCTAAACTATGTACTTCTAGATATTCATACATCTGGATCAGGCTGGATCAAAATTTTAACATGCTGCGCTTTGTTATTAATGAGTTCCATAAATCCTCCTTGCAACACATCACTCAGAGGCACCACCGAAGTAATCAGCTGCTCCGCCGGAATTTTGCCCTCGGCAAGCACCTTCAGCACGGCATGGAAATCCTCATTCGTGTAACTTATGCCTGCCTTGATAGACTTTTCCTGCTGCGCCAAAAGGTTCAAGTTAAGCAGCAATGGCCTCTCATGGATTGCAACGTTGAAAATGATGCCCCTTGGTTTAGCAGCTGCGATGGCAGCATCGAGAGTTGACTGCATCCCAGTAGCATCAAAGGAAACGTCCACTCCATCACCACCAGTAAGATCTCGACAGGCAGCAACAACAGGATCGGTAACTTCGTCCTCCCTGTCTCCTGTCAATGGTTCGAGGGGGTTGACCACTGCATCTGCTCCGAATTTCTTCGCTTGGTCAATTCGTGCTTCCGTAACTTCGCTGATGATTGTCTTTGCCACTCCCCAGACTTTAAGGAGGCACAAAATCGCGAGTCCAATAGGCCCCGCGCCCAATATGAGTGCTGTCTGGCCTTGTTTGAATCCCGAGACGCGGATACAGTGCCAGGCGACTGCCAAAGGTTCAGATAAAGCCCCCACCTTCAGAGAGACTGAGTCCGGGAGTGGAATACAACTGGTTGCTTTGACGACTGATTGTTCACAAAATCCGCCTCCTTCAGCACTCAGCCCGTAGGTAACGGAACGTTTGCAGATATTGTAGCAACCCGTCTTACAAGGGCTACAGGGTTTCATTCCCAAGTGTCGCTCGTCCAGGGCGGGGTTGACGATGACTCGCTGGCCATACTTGAGACTCTTCACGCTTTGGCCAAGCTCAATGACGGTCCCGGAAAACTCGTGCCCAAGAGTCACGGGAAGCTCAATTCCTGTGACTTTATTTTTCATCCCAGGTTGAGGAGCAAAAATAGGGCCGCCAAGATATTCGTGGATGTCTGTGCCACAGATGCCGCAGAAGGCGATCTGCAATCTGACTTCGTCGTGGCCACACTTTCTACCACTTATTAGCAGGTTGTTCTTGCGCTTTTCAAAGCTTTGGAAGTTATTTACTGCGGGGCAACATCGTCGAGTTGGTTGTTCTTCCGGCCATGGAGCCGCAGAGCCTTCAAGTTTGCGCATTCCGGCGCAGTTTCAACTGCCATCTCTGAATTCCTGAGTCAATGGAGGAGCAATATAAAATGGCAGAAAGTGCTTGCGGTTTTGCAGTGATATGTGGTGATGATATGAGCTGATCCCGACCTTGTTAAACAAGCAATTATTGGTCTGAAATTTATGACTTGCTACTATGGATTGACAGTAGCATGGGTGGAGAACATTTGAGCTACGCGATTCCGCCAACTGAGAAGGTATATAGATTTATGCGTTCACATGCAGATCGAGGAAGTCTAGCTCCAGAGCTCGGTTATATGCTTCCCTGTCCTGGCCCCTATCTTGGCAGCTGAGCGCTAGCTGCCTACTACTGCCACTAAATCTCCAACCCACCCTTTGGAAGCTCCAGAGCATTGGTATTGAAAGTGATGTCACGGGACGTCAGCTTACCAATTTCTCCATTTCTGCACGTCAGCTGATTTGTCATGCGCATTACCTGACAAATCAAGCTACCATGTATATATATGCCCCCAAGTCCTTGATTTGGAGGGCCAGCTGCTATTGTCAATAAATCTCCATTCCAACAATTGGCACGCCCCGCAGACCCCAATTTCCGAGAACCAAATTCCATTTCTCGGCTTCCTACCCTGTTTTGTAATCTTTCTATCTCCAGCTCTTCATGTCATGACGAAAGGACGCCTGGCGTACGTATCTCAACGATTTTGAGCTCCTCGTAACATTGATTGCTGACGTTGGTGGACATTGTTAGTTTCATCGCCTTAAGAGTCAGATATGCCAGAGCCTACCACCGAGGCTCAACCCCAGCCGCAGGGGCAATCTCAATCAGAATCCCAGTCTAAGAGGACGAAACGATTTCGGGCTGCAAAAGCATGTCGCCGCTGCAATGAGAAGCGTGTCAAATGTGATGCGATCGAGCGTGGAATTCCATGCACCAGATGCGAACAGGGCAAGAGGAATGATTGCGCCCTGATACAATCACGGCGGGGGATTTATCAGAGGAAGAAGAACCGAAATGATTCTCAAACAAAGACGTCAGGCTCGGAAAAGGAAGGGGATAAGGAAGTCGTTCCTTGTGCCTCAAGTCCTCCTTCCCAAAGAGCAGCTGCCTCACATGACAACAACACTGTCCATGTGCAGACTCAGGATCAACAAGAAAATACGAACTCAAGCCGGAATTCCCCCAATCATCTTTCCGAAGATGAGATGCACTCATTTGATGCCCTGGAGCAAGCTCCGCCGTCAACAGCCCTAACCACGCCTGCAAGTCATGAAATTGCATCACCTGGGTCCGGAGATACCGAGATGAGCAATTCCTCGTACCGCGAGATTTCATGGACAACCATGTTCGACCATTTCTTGGAGGGCCGGAAGCATGGGGAAGCTGTCATCGACAAGTGCAGCATTACCTATCTTGGTGAATCATTCCCCCTCTCCATTGTGTTGAAAGACTTGAGGGACGGAGGAAAGCAGAAGCTTCATTATCCAGGTCCACCATGCCCGGAGAACGATGCAAGTACGGACAGCTCACAACGAAGTCGTCCCGACCACATGCTCCCAGAAGACATCGCTGTGTTGGAAGCGAAAGGCACATTTGAGGCTCCCGAAAAGAGCGTTCTTGATGCTTTGGTATCTGTCTTCCTCGATCGAGTGTTTCCTCTGTATCCGATTGTCAATCGCCACGAATTCCAACAGCAACATCTAATGAACAAAATACCTTGGATCTTGTTACACGCCATGTGTTTCATATCCGCAACTTACTGTCCGCTCTCCATCCTGCATCGAGCTGGTTTCAGCTCGAGGAAACAGGCTCGTTTCTTATTTTACAGAAAATCCAAAGCACTTTTTGATAACGGTTACGAAGTCAACAAGCTTGTCGTACTGCAAAGCGTTATTTTCCTCACATTTTGGGGAGGCGGTCCGAACAATTACTGGAATTTCTACTCTTGGATTGGCACTGGTGTGACGATCGCCGAAACTCTCGGGATTCATCGTTCGATGGCAACAACGAACATGAAACCTCAAGATAGGAGTCTCTTGAAAAGGATATGGTGGATACTTATAATTAGGGACACTTCCTGTGCTGCTCTGGTTGGCCGTCCCTTTCGGATCAACCTGGAACAATGTGACACAGATCCATTAACAGCTGAGGACTTCGAACATGATGGCAATTCTCCAGACTTCATGTCCAATCCACAACGGCCTTCATTCGCCAATTACCAGATTCAGATGTCCAAACTTTCGCTGGTACTACGAGAGATTGTCAATTCCCGCTTTTCTCCTCAAAAACCCAATACTACCAGTGCGGTGCTGCATGAAACCCTGAGCGGCTGGCGAGCCCAACTTCCTCACAACCTGCGCTGGTCCGATAACAGCACAGGCATGAATATATTTTCGTCCACCCTAGCCATCCTGTACAACCATCACCTGATTCTCACACACCTAAATCGTTCACAGGATGGGACTTCGATCAACTCGGATGATATTTCCCAGACCGCAGCACAGCGCATCTCCACTATGGCCTGCAAGATCGTCACCAAATCCGACGTCTTGTTGATGCCCCATGAGCTATTCCACGGAATATTTCTTGCAGAAGTAGTCTTCTATACTCAGATGAAGAGCGCACAAACCATGGTTAGGGAATTCAGTCGAGCTGCATTAAACAACTGCCAAATGGTACTTCACGAGTCACGAGAATCGTGGGATCCATCGCCTTGGGTCATGCAGTTGTTTGATAATCTTTTAAGAGGAGCACCAGATGCGGAGAATGCTGATATGGAGAGCCCCACCGGGATGGCTGAGTATGCCATGGGCGCCACACCTGGTTTCCTGGGTGCAGAGGAGGCGAATTTCGGATATGATCCTTGGCAGACTCACCCCATGCTTTCGAATTTGTTTGAGATGCCGTTCGATCCTGCATTGATGGGTGATGGATCAATGTTCCCCAACTTAGTTAACTTCCCGTCGGTTGGGGTTTTGCAATGAGTTCGGTTCTGTGACATGCACCGTTCAAGGAGCTTGCCTTTGTCTTAAAATGGGTTTCGTGCAAGCGGGAGTTGGCATGTCTGCCAAAAGGACTTTTGAGCAGAGCCAGGGGCATTTGGGTTGGAGTGACCCCCAATGGCACCTTACAAAACTGTTTGAACATCAATATGTAACATGAAAATGATATTTGCTCAACTCATCGCTTCTGGTAATTGCCCATAATACCATTCCCTCCCCTGCACGCAACATCACTTATCCACTCACGGCAGCCAATTACCCTCCTTATCCTCCCATCCAAAGTCCTCTTTCGTCCAGCCCATGACCAGTTGAGTGCCATCTGCCCTCTTCCCCAGAATAGCTGTGATCCAATCCACGAGATGAATCTGCTTGATGGTCTTATGTGCATTGTTCATCTTCTCCATCTCATCCTCGCTCAGATCCACGAGGCGAATGTTCTCAGCAACACGAGCATCTAAATTCGATTTCGGTATGATGGTGATGCCTCGTTGGACTGCCCATGATAAAGACACTACGCTTACTGCACAATCATGAGCAGCGGCGATGCTCTTGAAAAGTGAGTGAGTGAAGATTTCGTTTTCGACGCCGGGGTAGAATCCTCCCAGTGTACTACATGAGCATCAGCATTCTGCATCCAAGTTCAAATTTTCATCCTAACTGCAATGTTCCTCATTCTTTTCACGCTTTCCCTCGGGCCTCCCACCCCAAAATGTCCGAAACAATACACACAAGGATTTACTCACCTCCAACTCATTGTATGAATTCCCCTCTGCTTACTCCAAGGCACAAGCTTCAAATTCGGGTTAAAAGCATGCAATTCCACCTGATTAACACACGGCAAAATCTTCGCACCACCATCGATCAAAGCCTGCAATGTCTTCTGCGTAAAATTGCTAACCCCAATGCCCCTACATCTCGGCCCCACCAACCCCTCCATCACCTTCCACGTTTCCAAAAACGTCGGACTTTCATCAATCCCCAAATTCGTCTCGCTCCCATCTTTCTCTACACGAATGGCGTTCGGCCAATGCATCAAGAAGATATCGATGTATCCCAGGCCAAGAGAGGAGAGGGATTTTTCGAGTGCGGAAGCGGGGTCGTGATGCCATTCTCCCCAGAACTTTGTCACGACTGTGATTTCTGAGCGTGGGATTCCCGAGGCGAGGATCGCGGAGCCGATGATGGATTCTATGCCGTAGTATTGGGCGGTGTCGATGAGGTGGTAGCCATTTGAGAGGGCTTTCAAGAGGGAGGCGTGGAGCTCGGTGGCTTGGGAGGGGGAGGGGGATGTGGAGCCTGTGAGGGATGAGATTGGAACGTGAGAGTTGGGGGATGGCGAGGGGATGGAGATGGAGATACCTAGCCAGGTTCCTAGGCCTACGGCGGGAATTTCTTGGTCTGATGGAAATCAGTGATTTTGAGCAAGTTGGAATGATTTCGAGGCCCTACCATTGTTCAGAGTAAAGGTTTTGGTACAGATGGGGTGTTTCGGAGACATTGTGTTCAGGGTTGAGAGCGTGAAACTTTTGAAGAAGGGCGGTGTTGTATCTTTATCATAGGTGTGGCATTGTACCGTATAGACGAGGCTGCAGCCTGTCTTTCTCAGCCCGGCCTAGTTGAAATCGAATAGGAATCCGAGATGTAGATGGTTGTGTCAGATGGTTGAGTCAAGAGTGGGAGGTGGGAGTTACCGAGGATCTGTGGTGAAGATGACAAAATACAGGTGTGAAAGCCTGTCAACATGCAGTCGCGCCCATGAATTTATTTGGCTGTAGGGCCCTGGTCCTGGGTCCCAGTGCTGTGGCTGCGGCGCTTGGCAGTGATTGAAGCGGCTTCAGTGAGTGGCTTACAGGCTTTGGCCCCTGTGGCCCGCGCCGGGCTCCCTCACAAATTGTACTGTATCTCAAAATGTTCCCGACACAAAAACTTTAACTAAACTTCAAGGAAACGACATACATCTGGTTATGCCGAAGTAGTAGCTAGTCTCTTAAAGGACGTGTCCAAGATCTCCAAAATATTGCCCCACGGATCCGCGACATAAACACACTTAATTCCATCCACGAGCCTAACCATCTTCCCCACTCTTGAACCGCCTTCCTTCACCACCCGCTCAACCAATGACTCGGGATCATGGTCGGTCACGCAAACATGGAAGAAACCGCCTCGGTTATATTCAAAACTCCTCTCCGGTTGTGTGTGAGAGGGGTTCATGAATTCGAAGATCTCAAACCCGACGCCGTTGCCAGTTGACATGTAGGCGATTTTGACGTCGTTCAGCGACTGTGGGTAGATGCCGAAGATGGCTGCGTCGGGCGTTTCTGAGCGCCGAATTTCGTGGATTTTGTTGCCGATGAGCTGGAAGCCCATTACTTTCGTGTACCAGGCTACCACAGCGTCGATGTCTGCGACGGAGACTGCGACGTGGTTGATGACCCTGCTGGGGGTACTCTGGATGAACTTACGTAAGCCGTGGCTCTTTCGTAGCTAGGTTTCGTAGCTAGGTTGCGAAGGGAAAGGAGTGCGAGAACTTACAGCTTGTGCCATTGTGGCGAGCAATGCGGTTGTCGACGTTGGGTGCGAGGTCGGTGGCGAATCGCTGATATGGTGTTATTTCGTGCTAACTGTCCCAGAGATCCAAGTATATAAACAAGTATATATCTGGAAAGCTGGGGAATCAAGGGAAATGTAAGAACACCAAACGCCACTGGTTTACACCGAGCGCACACTCGCTTATATAGGGGGATCTCGGCTATTGGAAGCCCGTGCTGGGCTCCCCTTTTCCAACATCAGAGCTTAAGGATTGATGCGGGGCCCTATATTCTTCCAAACAGGCAATCGCAATTTCACTAGGATTTAGAAGCTTAAAAACAGTGAGAATCTACTTTGGAAATGAAGTTTGCGCCTCAAATGATTCAAACGGTCTCGGAAAAGCAATCCCGTGTGTGGGGATGTTGGATATGAAGCCGAGAATAAACACAGCCTTTTATAGTTTACCCCGCAACCTGACTTTTCGAGCTATTAGAAGCAGAAGAATATATTGAAGATACTACACTTCTCGTTAACTTAGAACCCTTCATTAAAATTGAACTCCTCATAACTCATAATGGACATTGCCATGCAGAAATTCCCCAATGGCATTCCTACCTTAGAGGAAGTAAAGAAATTTAACGGCGCAGACCCATATCCGGAAACGGCATGGATATGGGGCAAAGATGACGAAGTAAAAATTGGAATTCCTCTTCCTCAATTAGCAAGTCCTGATGAAGCTCACAGATTGGACGCATCAACCTCTTGACCCCAGCCCGCATCCTCTCTGCACAGAAATCGGAGATTAGAGACGGAGATACTGTGTCTCTTAATTGGCCCATGAATTTACCAACCAAGCCAGCGTTCGGACGCGCTCCTTGCCAACACCGTGTTGCAAACCATCCCGATGGACCCATGGTTTTTGACGACTGGCTGGATATGAACATCCAGTCTGGAAGCCAGTGGGATGGCTTCCGCCATTATGGACATCAAACCCAGGGAAGATTCTACAACGATCTCACGCCCGAGGAAGTGCTTTCCGGTATCAATCCTAGAACCCATCTCCTTCAAACCCCATGGCTTCGCTGAATCTTAGCTAACAAGAGACACAGGCACAAGATGTGGTATCCAAGCTGTCTCAAACCACGGGATCGTAGGTCGAGGCGTGCTGCTCGATTACTACAGCTGGTGTCAACAAACCGGCAAACCATACGATCCGTTCACTTCTCACGCTATTCAGCTCGAAGACTTACTCGCCGTTGCCAAAGCGCAGAACGTGAAGTTCCAGGTTGGTGATATTTTGCTGATTCGAAGCGGATATACGGCTGCTTATTATGAGTACGAGAAGTCTGACCCGAAGAAGTTGGATGAGGCGGGGTCTCTGCATCCGACTTTGGCGGGGGTTGCGCAAACGGAGGAGATGAAGAGTTGGTTGCATGATTCGTACGTTTCCCTCGGTTCTTTATATGTTGGGCTTTTAAGGGGAAAGGAAGGGCTAATATTAGAACAGGTATTTTGCTGCTGTGGCTGGAGACGCACCAGCCTGGGAATGTTGGCCACCGAAGCAGTGGGCTCTGGTAAGTCCTCCCCTACTGCAATATTTCAGACCTTCAAAAACTTTCAGCTAACTGTGAAGAAGCATGAGTTCCTGTTGGGTTCATAGGGAGTGCTTATTGGAGAGATGTTTGATCTTGAGGTAAGATGCTAGTCTAACTGACTGGGGATTTGATTGGCTGATAGAGTGTCTTCAGGCACTTGCGAAGCAATGTAAGGAGAAGCAGAGGTGGTCGTTCTTTTTCATGAGTACCCCTTTGAACATGCCTGGTAAGGATTCCTTGGTTTTGAGCACCTTGGGCTCGACTAATACTTGCAGGTGGAATTGCAAGCTTTGCAAATGCAATTGCTATTTATTAATTTCAGCGTCCTTGTTATGATCCTGGAGCTTGCGTTATGTATGAAGATTGATTTTATCCATCATAAAAAGACAAATGCCTCGATCTCGACCTCTTAAAGAAGAATTTCCCAGTTGAATTAAAGTTTCAATTCGAGATTCCTAGTTTCCATTTCAAGAACAACAGTTCCTTCGCATATTCTCGCTCGCATATCTACATTTGGCTTCTCCCCCCAGGCCGCGATTATCCTCATCTCCGTACACGACAAGTTATACTTTTAAGCTTGCAGGAATTCTTCATCAGTTCAACAAACACCGCCTTGTTCAAGTCCAAATTGGAAGATGGGGGACAGTATCCGATGCCTTCAAACACAAGTGGCTAATCAAAAATGGACAACGTGTGCTATAAACAGGTAGCGGCTCTTATCGGAGTTGCAGGTTCACTTCGACTTAAGGTTGGAGTTGGAAATAGAGGATTTCAATTTCCCAGAACCTCAAGGATATGTAATGGGTTTGGATTTGAAGTATATGCTAAACGGCAGCAACATCTGGACAGGGAGTATTTGAAATGCTCAACTCGACGTGGGACATTGAAACTTCATTGCCCGAGAGGGACTTTATTTCGAAGACACAAAATGTTACTAAAGGAATCTCATTTGAATGATGTTTAATTTGAGCTAGACAGCTAGTCTATGTTTCGAAGGCACACTCCGTATAGACAGCGCTGATATGGCAGAGAAATGAAGATCGCAAACGTGAGCACTGAAGCCAGGTTGAAAGTTGAATCCGAAAGACAATTCAAGAATGCTCACTCCAGAGAGTTTGCAGTTCTTCATCATCTGACGCGTAGCAAGCCTACCCCTCTCCCCTCTCATAAGGCACTACTTTGATCCTTCTGAAGTGACGTCTTCGACAGCCGCCGTATATCCACCAACCTTCTCCATATCCCTCTCCGAGTCTTGGGCGTGCATGAGTGCCGCGAATTCCGCCTGAGCAAGCTTGGTAGCTTCCTTGTAAGACATACCCGGGTTATCATACTTGATTTCGAACAGCCGATCAATCTCCTCGAGAGACAGGCCGGCGGTTTCAACGAAGAAATACCAGATGATGGGGAGGAAGGAGAAATTGATGATGCCGAACATCATATAGAATTTCCAACCGAGATTGGCAATGCCATCTGGTGTAATCTGAGTGTGTTAGAAAAGTGGTGGTTTAAAGTGAAGAAGGAGGAGCAACTAACCAACACCACAACGTATACGAAGAGCCAATTCACAACCATAGCTACTGCGGCGCCTGTGTTACGCATGTGTTGTGAGTTGATCTCGGACGGATACATGAACGGGATAGACAAGAACGAGAGACCCTAGAAGTGTTAGCACTTTCTTGGTGTATCTTCTGGGGTGTACGCACGTAGAAGACATAGTATAGGAAAATGAAAGTTACGGCTAATATGGACCCCCGATTAGTATTGAAACTCAGACCCATGCCCGCCACGCAGAAACAAATCGATTGTGTGAAGGCACCCATCAACATCAAGTTCTTTCGACCCACCCTCTCAATGAGGAAGGTAGCCATTGAACCCCAGAACATGAGAGAGATCGAGTCGCATGCCGACAGAATAAGTGCAAGTCGATTAGTGAAGCCGAATGAGCGGACCAGTACAACTGGTAGGTAATAAGCCACGACGTTGGTTCCTCCCATTTGCTGCATGAATGAGGGTCCAGCTCCAAGCAAGATACGTCTCAAAGTTTGTTTCTTGCCATTGCGGAAGACCTCACGCCATCCAAAGTTCCCGTGCTCCTCAGCACGAGCAACCGAATCACAAATGACGCTGAGGTCGTCAATTACTTGTTGATCATCTTGTGGCTTTGCAAGTAGACGAGCAATGATGACTCTTGCTTCGTCTCTGCGGCCTTTCATGACGAGCCATCGTGGAGATTCAGGGAGGAAGGAAATGAAAAGGATGGTCAAGATTGCGAAGAAGTCCTGGAAAGCAAGAGGGAAGCGCCAGCTGACTTGGGTGTCTGGTGTGTATGTGAACCCGAAATTCATCCAGTTGGTAATGACGATACCTCCCAGGACGAGGACAAGTTGAATGATGATGAGTTTCCCCCGTTGTTTGGCTTGGGAGGTCTCTGACTGCCACATCGGGATGGCAGTTGTGTTCATCCCGGTTCCGAGGCCTGCCACGATTCTTCCGATGATCATCTGTGGCAAGTGATAAGAAGCGGTCTCTGAATTGCGGAAGAGTCAGAAAATGGTTGGTACTTGTTACTCCAGAAATGCTGGAACAATTGGGGCGAAATCACGAAACCATTCAAAATAGGAAGGATTCTCCTTAACACTTACGAATTGTGCCCCCGATGATAACCAAGCAGCATCCCAAGACGATACTTCGTCTTCGACCAAGCTTGTCATCAAAGAAGATTGAAGAAATCGCCCCTAAGATACATCCGATGTCGTAGGTTGACACAATCTGACCTTGAATGGTAGCATTGGGGTTGCCGAAGGTGCCAAGGAAGGCATTGTTGGATAGGAGACCCCCAAAGACTCCTTGGTCATAACCGAATAGGAGGAAGCCTGTACCGCATGTGATGGTGATGGCGATAGTCAAGGCCCTTCCTTGAAGATTGTGAAGGAAAACTATTTCGTTGAAGAGATGAATAATTGCGAAAACGAAGTAGGATCAGCACGATGTATCATAACGATGCAAGAGGAGTAGGGGAGTCTTATACAAAGGACCCAGGGATTTGTGGAGGGTACCACTCTGGGGACCCCGCAAAACCTCACCTGGCACTAAACGTGACTTCTGAAAATTATTTCTTGGTTTCGGTAACTTAGTCTGGGACAATTGAAAACAGTTTAGAGTTAGTGAGAGAGACCGCGGCAACTCTCTTCACCATTTGAATTAGTGCGTTTTCAAGCCCAAAACTAGATAGCCGTGCGACGAAGACGAAGAAGCCGAGCTGAAAAGGGGTGGACCCTGCGGGCGTTCCCTGAGGTACTGTAAGCGAGCCATGAATCGGTGCGGGGTACATTGGAATCCAGATTTCGAATCGTCAAGACACCTTCCCTCTTGCTTAAAGCCGGAATTCAGGAAGTGGTTTTGAAGACAACTCCTGTCTCCAATTGACATTAGAATATTAACTGTAGACTTGTCTCCATCAACAATACTTACCATGGTGTCCTCTCGATTTCTTGCGAATAAAGTTGTAGCGTAAATCCTCCCCTTCTTCCTTCCTGCAAAAAATTAAACACACTTACAGGTTATAAAACAGCACTGACTATGTGACTAGTATAACCGGATGCAGCAGTGGAATTGGAAGGGCTACGGCTCTTGAATGTGCTCGGCACGGGGCGCGAATTGTCCTCCACCATATTGGGAACTCCCAGTCAGAAGGAGACATCGCAACCTTGAAATCCGAGCTCGACACAATCTATACAGAAACAAACATCTCATCGCATTACGGAAAAGGACAGAGATACATAGCGGTAGGAGCAGATACCACAGATCCAGGAGCCGGCCAAAGGTAGACACCCCTGTCCCGTCAGTCATCTGATATAATTTTGTGGTCTTTTCTGACATTGCATCCTAGTATTGTTCAAGCAGCAGTTGGCGCATTTGGAGAAGTAGATGCACTGGTGCATAACGCGGGAATATGCCAGTTCGCGGATTTCCACGCCGTGACTCGTGAGCAGCTTGGACGGCACATGGCTATCAACTTCGCCGGCCCCTTCCACCTAACGCAAGCGGTTACAGAGCAAATAATCAAGCAGAAGTCTGGCGGCTCGATAGTCACAATTGCTTCAATCACAGCTACATTGGGGTCGAGTCGATTGACGCACTACAGTCCGACGAAAGCGGCATTGCTGGGGATGACTTATAGCTGTGCAGTGGCCCTGGGTCCTCATGGCATTCGCTTCAATGCAGTGAGCCCGGGAACAACAGAAACGGCGATGAATAAGAAGGACTTGGAAGCAGGCGGGAAGCGAGCAATGATGGAATCGAGGGTGCCATTAGGGAGGCTAGGAAAGCCAATTGACATTGCGTCGCCAGTTATTTTCTTCATTTCAGACTTGTCTAGATACGTTTCCGGGCAGAATCTGATTGTTGACGGCGGAGCTTCTATAAACTATCAATAGGTATTATTAACCTCATTGAGGAGTGTTTACTCCGTATAACTTCAAAAGGATGTTCAACAACTCGAATCTCGGGAGTGGAGTAGTGCCGAAATTACAAGCAAAACCCAGTGCTGGCCACCAATTGGACTACATAATATAATGGTGTATATGCAAGGGAGGGAAGATACAACAGCATTCTTCACTATGCAGGAAAACTTCCTCTGGATCGAGCCCACGACCAAGCTAAATTGAGATCGTTCGCTCTTGCTGGGCCACGTTGGCCAGGATATCTCAGCGGATTAAAGTCTCCTCAAGATTAATTTGAGGAAATCCAAGGCCCACAAGAAGATCCAGCACCATTGGCCCGTTACAATCTACAAGATTAGAAGGGATCCCGGGGGAGGGTTGGTCCCCAGCGAGCCTACAGCGACGCCTGATTCCCAGGCCCTCGGCTGTTTCTTCAGCGATCCCCCATCTCCAAGTTTTCGGCCAAAAAAAGAACGAGGATGGAGCCACTGTAATTAGAAAACGTGTGTAATTCTCAAAAGCAAAAAGGAAATGGACTAAAAAGGCAAAACATACAACAGCAGGTATTCGCTGGTGGTCACCCACCCAACTACTAATCTGCCGATCTGGGGCTTGTGTATGGCAGAGCGGACGGGATGCCCATTTCCCCCCAGTCTATGGTCGTATGTATCAGCAAATGGGTTATTTTAGTACACATACTAAGAAATTGTAGCTTTTCAAAAATGCCATTCGGAGAGCCAGGAAGCTGTTGCCAAACTGATTGGGCTTCTAATGTCTTAGTCCTCAGCTCTCGTCTTTCTAGTCATGCCATTGCCCATCTACTGCACGTAAATCGAGTAGGGTAGGGAGTTGTATTGAGGGTATAAGAATCGATTAAAGCCAGCTAGAAAGGAGCTTCAAGTGAGGAGTGGAAGCTCTTGAATATACTTGCAGTGAGCCTGACTAAGCGAAGCGATCGCGCTACGCCTACTTGAGTGATGTGCTGCAACACCATCTATATCCTATTGTACTCTGTTTCCGAGACTTATTTAAAATCATCAAGGAAGAAGGCTCTACTCAGCGAGCGGAACAGGTGTCACACAAATCGCGCCAATCAACCCCCGCCCACTTCCATCGTATTTGTCCCTCCTATTGTCGACACGTTGTCACTCAATTTCCTGACAGCCGCCCTCGCTCCGCCGACTTTAAGCCATCATCGGACGCCCTCCCTGAAGTTAATTTTGGCATCAGTAAGCGCCTGATTGAGCTGCCGTGCTCTAAATGCTGCGTCGGCCGTACCAAGCACCTCAGCGAGCTCCTCTAGACTATACGTCCCGAACTGGCGAGACTTCCCCCGAGAGTGTTATCCGAGTCAATATCTCCATCGCCTACGATGGCGTCATCAACTAACTTATACCAGACGACTGTTTATTTCATCTTGCCCTCAGTCGATGAACTACTATCTAAACTAATTAATTAGTTGATTGAGTCTCAATATAACAGGAATCCATGAGGAAGCAGTAAGCCTCCTCTTTGGGTTGGAGGTCGACTTAGACTTATCTAGAGCGCCAGCGGAAATAGGCAATTCCGCGCCATGACTTGATAACGGCGGCCGATGGCGGCCATTATAGATTGCCCCCAGGGAATGCATTTGCACGTTGACTTTATTCTAAGAAGAACCTAAGTTGGCAGGAAGAAATCGCATTTGCATAGCTGCCTATCTCACAACATCTGTCGGCCCCCATCCGATTTTCCAGTTCTGGCCTTTCGGCTGTAAGAACAATTCCTCAATACTCACCCTCCTACCGATCATCCCTTGGTCAAAAAGGCACTCCACCGCCGCCTCCAGTGTTTTTCTGTTCTCTTCAATGCCATACGGCCACGGATCGCCGCCAAAAATCTCTCCGATTTCGTCAATCTCACTCGTCAGCCAAGGCAACATATACCTCAAAGCATCTGTAAACCTCATCCTGCGAAAAGCCACATCTTTTGCATCTTGGAAAGCGTTGAACAAACTCGTCGCCACAAATGGATGTTTTTCTACCACATCGGACCTTATGACAACGGTGTGCATAATAGGAAAAATCCCCGTCTCTTTGTAGTACTTCTTCTCTGCATCTTTGAAATCGGGGAAGAGTCGCTTCACATGTGCTGCTTTGTGGAAACACGGGGGTAAATCGGCTCCAATGGTTGCATCAATTTCGCCTTCTTCGAGAAGCTGGGACAGGGATTTCCCGCTCCTATTACTGGTGATGGAGATGGATTTCAGAGGAGGGAGAGTGGTGGGTTTGCCGTGTGGTTCTGGTGATTCCATCGAACCTTCGATCCAAGTGATAGTATCGAGGTCAACACCGCATTGTTTTAGTAGACTGCGAATCCAGACGGCAGCTGTCATCGTGTAGAGCTGAACGCCAATTTTCTTGCTGTTCAAATCTGTGGGAGACTTGATTATGTGGGAGTTCACAGCTATGAAGCCGTGTCGGAAGGCTCGAGACGGGAAGACGGGGATAGCGCCGAAGTCTCGTTTTCCTGCTGTGTACCGACAGACATATTCAGAGAGGGACATCTCAGAACAGTCGAACTCGTGTCCACCAGCCATGCGATCGAAGACATCTCGAGGATGGTTCTGGACGATGAAGTTGAGGTCGATCCCTTGAGGTCTAACCTCTCCGCTCCAGAGGGCCTCCATACGGTCGTAGAGACCACAAGCAAAAGAGATTGGGACTCGAGAGGTCATTTTTCACGAACAGTGAATCGCGTAGACGGATGGAGATGAGAAAGGCTTCGAAGTAAAGCGAAAATTCGGCTCGATATGAAGAAAAACACGCAACCCATGCTTTGCATGCGATTGACTCATCTCACCTGTGACCTTGGAGCCAACCATAACATCCTGCCTCTCCTCAATTGCGAGGGAGGCGGGAAGGCGGGTTTCGAACAAGGTTCCCCGCTCGGCCTTTGGCTGCAGTTGTACCAAAAAGGAAACCAGTCCTCGCCCCCCAGTCATATTCGCTGATGCTTATTTCGGGATATCTCTTGTCCACCACTCTGCATGCACCTCTCACGTTGCTGTCTTTCTTTTTCTTGCCTGCGTATAGAAAAAATACAGCTTGCTTCATCTCGTCCGTTACCTACGAAGTTTATGACCACAGAGCATTATCAAGATGTCGAAAACAGCAGACGTCAAGCCCAGCGAGCAGCCGAAGGTGCTGAAGAAACACGTACAGGAGCTCTCAGACATTGAGCTCGTGGAGGACAAACGATCAAAGAAGGGACTCCTGCTACGTCCCCAGCCTTCCAATGACCCTAATGATCCTCTCGTCGGTGCATCTCCCACTCGCCCCACTACTCAGAGACTAACTCCAACATAGAATTGGCCATATTTGGAAAAGTATTCCACATATCTCACCATCTGCTTCTTTGCGTTTTTAGGATTGGTCAACAGCAGTAATTTTACCGTGTCGATTGTACCAGTCGCTGCAGAATTCCATACAACCACGACGAGAGCGGGCTATCTCACCTCTATCCAGCTCTTATTCATGGGTCTTGGAAACCTCTTCTGGATGCCGATGATGCGCATCATTGGGAAGAGGCCAGTATATCTAGCATCTCTTCTGCTTTTGGTTGCTACCAACATCTGGGGATATTTTTCGCACTCGTACGGCAGCCTATTGGCAAGTAGGCTCTCAGGCGGCTTTTTCTCTGCTGCTGCCGATGCCACAGTCCCAGTATGGCTCACTCTCATACAAATTTTCTATTTTCATTATACGAGAACCGAGAGAAGGGAGCTCCTTTAAGAGACGCTACAATTCTTTGTTGTCTTGTCTTGAGAGCCAAGACAGCTCCGAAGGTCCCAGATCCTTCCGGGGGGGGGGGGTTTCTTTCAAATTTACTACGCTAATTTTGTCGGCAGAGTGTCGTTGCGGACTTGTTTTACTTCCACGAAAGAGGGCATTGCATGATGATGTTCCATACAGCGATAAGTGGCGGCGTGTTCCTCGGCCCGTTGATAAATGCGTACATCGTACAATATGCAGGATGGAGGTGGATGTGTGGCTTCATGGCCATCGCTGCCTCCGCTACGTTTGTTGTAGGATTCTTCACCATACATGAGACCGCGTACAATCGAGAGATCGTCAACTTCAATCTTCCCAAATCGGAGTATGCTCCGAAAAGGAATTGGTTTGCAGGCTTGTCCCTCACGTCTGGCTATGATTCTCAAGCTTCGTTTTGGGGATGGCTAGGTAACACACTAGTGTTGCTTGCGTAAGTCCCCGACTTTTTCTGTGTAATATTTTCCCCTTGGGCTTGTCTCTTGAGTTGAACTCACTCAAAACTCATGCATGGCTCGTTGCGAAAGTTTCTACAAGAAGTATTCTAATTCGGAGGTGTTGGGGTAAAGATATCCGCCAGTGGTGTTCGTCGGACTGACGATTGGTGTATTTGTTGGGTGGTAAGTGTCTAGTGTTCCCCAATAACTGTGCCATGTTTCTGACTTCAACACAGGAACATCTCAATTCAACTGACCTCTTCTCGGACATTTACCGCAGCTCCATATCATTGGAAGATACACAGTCTTGGTCTCCTCTCAACCGCAGGCTTTATCGGTGCTGTAATCTCGTTCTTTATCGGCGGAAAATTGATCGACTTCGTTGCAACTCGGATGACTGCTCGGAAAGGTGGGCACGCTGAGCCCGAATACCGCCTTCCTGCAATGGCCATCCCTGCAATTGTAGGGCCTATAGGAGTCCTAACTTTTGGGCTGGTGATTGCTAACAAGAAGAGTTATTGGGGTGCTGCAGTTGGCTTTGCGATGTTGGGCTTTGGATTGACGGCAGCTAGCAACGTAGTTGCTACTTACGCTGTAGATGCTTATCGTCCTGTGAGCTTATATTGTTCGCCTAAAAGGAGTAGACTAACTTTTCTTCTCATCTAGATCTCCGGAGAAGTTCTAGTAATTGTGTTTGTGGTCCGAAATGTGATGGCTTGTATTCTTTCCTTGTACATTGCTGATTGGATTAGAGTGGAGGGTGTAAAGAAAGCGTTTGGAGAGATGGTTGCTATTCAGTATGCTATCGTATCATTATCTGTGGTCCTGTACTTCTTTGGGAAAAGAATTCGTGTCTTCACCGGGCGATTTGGCCCGATGAAGAAAGTATTGCGAGGCAATTAGTTTTTATGTGTCAAGCAAGTTGAATATGGCTGTTATGTAGTGAGCAAAGGTTTGCGGATTCAACGGAACTCCAGGAAGGAGTCTGAATGTTCCATAAACTTGTTTCCATGTGCATGATCTCAGAACGAAGAAATATAGATACTGTCTATCGCAAGTTGCCAAGGTTCACACACCCTGGTTTTTAAGAAAATAAACGCAGAATATACTTATAGTACCACAGGGCGTTGTACTATCTTTAACGTGCTGCAATAAAAACACATGATCCTCTCCCCTCAAAAATTATCTACTGTCCGTTTCATCCGCTTCAAACACAAATTGTCACCTCATCATTTATAGTAATGCTATAAAACGCACTTGGGCTCCGCCAAGCGTAATCTGGGTCGCTTTTAAATACTAGCATTTATCTTTCTAATTACCTTTATAATACTTTATAAGACATAATATTTTAATTATTATATAAGTATTACACTTCTCGTATAATTTTTATTATGTGTTTTGATTTAATAAGAATGCTATAATAAAGCAATTAATTAATTAATTACTTTTGCCTTAGAAGAGAAATAAATATTAGGCTATAATGTCTTATACTTATAGGAAGTAATAATTAAAGAAAAGTAAGCCTTGAGATTTAAAGTTACCGGAAGTTACCTTGAAACCTCTATAATTGCAATAATTATTATGTGTTTATATTTTGCGAAATACTTTTAATTTTTATGAATACTAGCTTTGAATATTGAGTATTGAACGCTAGTAATGGTTGCTGGCAATTGCTAGCAATTAAAAGACGTGCATAGAGACGTTCATTCGTATGAAACAAGCCCTTATAAGCAAACCACGCAATACCGAATCCTCGCTCTTGGCAAAGAGGAAGAATTTACTTTAATGCTTCTAAAATAATTCCTGCAAGATTAGAGACAAATTAAATCTAGTAAAGAAACAAGATATGAAGAAATAGTAAAGAGAAGGACTCGTACATTATATTTAGGCTTCTAAGTCCATATACTGGGGCAATAAATATGTGTATGCCCAGCCGGAACAAGCGAGTGAGCGATTACTAACATTCTCTTACTGCAAACGCAGATGCTGTCGATTCCGGCTAGTTTGCAACAGTGGTAACTTCCCTCTGGGCTGCATTTAGTGCCGACATCGACACTAACCTCGGCCATAATAGCGGTTGCCATAAGAGCGAAGGTGGAAAGAACAGAAAGGAATTGCATAGTAATAGCTGTTTGATTAAATGAAGAGAAGATCAAAAGATTAATGAATGTTTTCTTGATTAACCTGCGAGAAGGGCTTGAGTATAATAAAGGCTAGGAGCGGGTTAAATCGGACCGATTATTGATTGCTTATAGCCTAATAATCTAAGACTTTTAGGTTTTATATCGCAAAACTACTTTATATAATAATTAATTATTTAAATAATTATTTAAATAATTATTGTTTTAAAAGACAGTAATTAAATTATAATTATTTAATTAATTATTGTTTTAAAAGACAGTAATTAAATTATAATTATTTAATTTACCTTAATTATTTTTTGATACGCTTACTCTGTTAATAAACAAGTTATTCCGCGATTTATTAGCTATATTTACCAAAACGAGGGGATCCCTGGCGCGGGGCGGGGTCCATTGATGGCGGCCTATGTTTCCATCTTCTCCATTGACTCTATACTAGTCAGTATAGTTCAGTGGAACTTTGTCCGTGACTTAATGCAAATACTTACCATTCCAGACTCCGCAGCTTCCTTCAGGCGATTATCAGTCCTCGCAAGGCTGACTTCCATTAAGTTGAATTGTTCTGGAGTTTAGCCACATAAATCCCACCATACATTTAATCGAATGATCAGACAACCTTATTGCTTATTTCAAATCTGAGATCTGTCTTGGCATGGCTGATTGTGGTGCCCAGTAATACATCAAATATTATTCTCCCAAGTCTACTCGGCCGCCGTGGTTGTGCCGATCATCTATGGGGACACATTCCATTACTCCTATCATGAATGGACGACAAGTACAGCGCTACAGTATTGTCATGTTGTAGCCAGTTGCTGCCTAGATATAATGCCTTACGATAATAGTGTATGCTATGCAATTCAGAGCGGTTTTGGACGTTCTGATTCTAATGGTTGATGAGTGGTCCCTAAAATTAGTTCTGTGACATCGTATTGGTCTCAATAATTGCTGCCTAGACACAGAGAATGCCTTATGCATGCACAATCATTCAGTGCGGCTTGAATACCTCGTGTGACCTGATCATTGGCTTAGATACCAAGCTTGAAATAATTGATTGGCTGATTGTGAACTTCACAGCGTCACTCGGTGTGTGCATCTTTGAGGCTGGGACTTCCAATCTGACCTCGCTATATTCCTTAAAAGAAGCAGATAGATTCGTTTTCGACATTTTTAATCTCGGAACATAGATCATCAGGTGATGCCTAATCACCACGATTGTATTCTTCACTCCATAATAATTGTGCCACATGGACAGTTACTTTCAACCGGCCAAAATTATTACCTTCACTGTCCTGAAGCTCTTTGCTTGTTGCCGATCCCGTACGAAGGGGACAATCGCACCAGAAACATCGGAGATCCGATCCCAAAAATCAATCAACTCTCTAGCATTTGTCTACCCTACAAATAACTTAGCCGAGTTACCATCAAATGAAGAAGAGCACCCGGAGATGACGACGTTATCTGGTCCGATTGGACGGGTGTCCAATGTATCAATTCTAAGCAATGGTATGAATAAACTAACAAAGAATCTTTTCAAATACAAAAGCTCACAGAAAAAAGATCGTTGGCTAGGACAAAAGATACTTGAAGTCACCCTTGCAACTGTAACTCTGAGGTCACTCCCTCCAATGGCCACAGAGAACGATGTTGAAGTATGTGAGATTATTTTTATTTTCAACCACATTTCCAGAGTCAAGATTCAAATCTCAATAGGCTAACATTTTGGAGGACTTGTACCAAGATTTGATGCACACTTTTCGATATGAAGAATGCCTTAAAGCATTGTGTAATCAAACCGAGCTCTCGGAGACAGATGCTAATTTTCGAGATCTTCTCTTGGGCCAAATTGGCCACATTCACCGCCAGACCCAGGCCAGTGGCTCAGTATCTCTTGGCATCAACCTGGAGAAATATATCGACGACCGTCGCCGACTTCAGAACGAGAAGTGCATAACAAAACAGGAGTCTAATCTCGAATCCACACGGGAGGCAAGAGCTCTATCAGACCCACAAAGTATTTATCTCCCTTCCCCTACAGGTACCTGGCGTTAATGTAATTATAGCTTTACTGTTGTCACCATTAAAGACCAGTATTACGATTTCTCCCAACCAAAACGGCACGTTTCATAAGCCTTGTTTGAAATTTGGGCTGAACACCGAACCGGCGCATTTACCAGCATATACTTCAATACTTAAAGAGTATGCTGACAAGCATGGTATCTTGTTAAGCTATACCGAGAATCAGACTCAATTTCAGCCTACGAGGTTCACTTACAAAGTCACTTTAGGAGAATTGGAGGCAATTGGACGAGAACGGAGTAATAAGAAAGATGCAAAACATGAGGCTTCAAAAGCCCTCTGGAATCCGGAATGAGTGCCGCTGGAGACTCTCGGGTTCTATACATTCTCACTACTCTTCTTTTTCATGATAAAATCAGTTATTTCTTTTCACTGGAACGTGTTATTAGTAAAAGTTAACTTTGGTTTCTTATTAGTTCTAGTTGATGTGCTCTTTGCTGGGTTGTCACATTTCCAATCATACGATATACAATTTTTTCCCCTTCAAAACAAGACTTCTAGATTTCGCAAAACATAACCGTAACGTATGACCGACCCGACGCCGGCGTGCTACAAGAGTATGAAGCTGGCTCTATTCTTTCAGTCTGTGGTTGAAGTATCGTTCGGAAAATATATTCTGATTATTTCTCTTAATGATAAATTTCGATCAATAGTGGCATGCAAATCCCTTACCAAACCATCGAATAATTCAATGTGCAAGGAGAGAGAGGGTGGGATGCTTTGTCCGGTGCTCTCGCCTTCCGCCCATTCTACTAATAATTGATGCAAGATAATGCGTAGCCGATATCTAAGATTCCCAAGTGGCTTTTGATTAAAGCGACACTGGGCTTTACATTTGAATTTCAGATTTTTGAGAAAGAAATCTTACAACAATAGCGAACTGACGCCGATATACCATAGAAGTCGAGGATCGGTTGAACTATCGCCCAAGTACAATAGTAATAAGAAATAATCCAATTCCCCTCCACTCTATCGTCGTATGTGGCGGATAATATGTGTGAATTATACTATATACTTGCTATTCTTTCCCTTTGTCGCTTTGGGGTAAACTCCGTCAATTACTAAACGTATAGTCAAGGCGCTGCTACCCAAACTATTAGCACAATGTGCCATTGGCCGCGATCCATGGGCAAATCCATCCTAACTGAGCGGAACTCGGACAGGCACTCGTGACCTTCCTCGCGCCAAATGCTCATCTTCTTTGTGGCTTCGACTTAGCAACCCTATTCGGTAGCCCCTTCGCTTACGAAAAGGGGTAAGACATCAAGTCCAGGCTAGCAGTTTCCGAGACTTTACTAGCTGGAAATCCGTCAATGTGTATGCAACAAGTCCACGGTAGTATTTTCCGAGACTTGTCTATTAAGACATCCGCCTCAGGCAGTCGCATTGATAACTGATCGGGTTGCAGCCCGTCCCGGTGCGTCGGGCAATGACGCTCCCGCTCCAACCGTCGTGGCCGCCGTTGAACGCTGACTTTAGCCACAAAGCCCCCCCCCCCCCCCGTGGTTTTATCGGGGAGCAGGGCGCACGAGGGTAGTACCCCGCCACAATCGAATTGGGTGAGAGGTAAGCAGGGAGCGAGAGAGCTGCCGCAAACCCGGAAAAAATCGTGCGCAGCTTGGCATTCTTTCTTTCCACCAACGTGTTATCTTCGACAGTTCTTCTATCTGATCCTTTCTAAATAAAGGGATTTCTTCTTCTTTTCTAGTGGTTTCCTTCTGCTTTTTTCGAATAGGATAGTACCCGCCAAACTACTATCAAGTCGAATGATTGAAGCAACAGCCTATGGTACCTTTGGAGGGCCTCTTACGATTACGCTCCATGGCAAGAATACTCGTTCAGAAACGAACTCAAGGCCTCGAAACCAGCGCCACTAGAGGAGGATTCAAGTAAAAAGAAGTCGAGAATCATTACCAAAGTTATAAGCTGCTAAGCCACATCCTATATTATTGTCACGCCCACAGCAATTCTATGTATGTTTATCCATAGTCAAGTACTGAGGCGAGATACATTATCCACATCAACTTTCTTCTTTGAGCATTGTCTACCTAGACTGTCAAGTCGTACAACTTCGGAAGTACCTCTTTTAGGAACCGAGTTAATATGGCAAGGATATAATCTGATGATTACTGGACGTCGTTACGGTACCCATCTTTCCCCCGCCTTTATGCTTGTTCTCCACAATTTTCGTCGCCCTATAAAAAGGCAAGGAAGTACTCACATGTAACAAACTGTGAGTATCGATTGCCCCTACAAAATATTAAGCTCTTTGAAAACACGAAGCGCCGTTTAACCACCAATCGTTCTATTTCTTTTACTATGTATTTCAAGAACTTCATTGCCAGTTTGCTACAGTAGCCATGGTTGCTAGTCTCGCCTTAAGTATTCAACATAGGATGTTGGACTTTCCGCCTTGACGCAAATGGAACTACCCTCCGTACAGTCGCTCATTCCGTTGACAACCCCAATCAACCAGATCTTTTTGCTCGCGATGATGACACTACTGCTGCTTCAGCAGCGACAGCCATGCGACGCACAGAACGCTCTGTACCCGAATTGGCAAAAGGTACTTCCACAAGTGGCGTTTATTGCTGGGGTTATGGCCTCGGCCACGCAGGAGTCGATATCTCAACCCAGAATCTCCAAAACTAGGCAGGATTAGGCAAAAGTGAGTGTTCAAGGCCATATCAGACAGCAAAATTCGGCACCGTCATCAATAGCACGCTTGTATACACTTGTATTGATAAAATTGGTGATGTGAGAGGTTCCGTACGAATGTTAGGGAGGCGTTGGGTGAAGAGGTTTTAGTTGATCCATAGTATCGCTTAAGCTGATCACTGTTATCAAACCCCGCATATGCTCGTTATTTAGCTGATCACTATTATCGCTTAAAGAAGCGAGACAGCTAGCCGAGCAAATGAATAGGTTTTGTGGCAGTCATATTTTAGGCATGTGCTCTGCATATGCTTTCCTTATGCGGGCTTAGGGTCAGGGGTTAGGGTCCGGGTTAGTTCCGGGGGGTTGGGGCCGGTGAGAGCATCCCGCATTAGGATATATTAAAGCGTAAAGGCCCTACAGGTTAAGGTTAGCATATGCTAAGTATATAGGTTCCATATGCCGAGCATATACTACAGATAATAATAATAGTAAAGCAAGATATATTCTAACTTACTTATATGCTTCTTAGTAATAAAGGTTAAGCATATGCTAGGAGTATGCCTGGCGGGCCGTTGGGAAGAGGTCGGGGTTGGAAGGTGGGAGTGAACGAGGACATATGTTTATTTATTATTAAAGCTAGCAGATATAGAGTGGTTTTTGGTGAGAAAAGTTGATCCACATTATGGAAAATACAAGGGTATTCTCGCTAATTGATAATATCGATTAGCTTAAGCGATACTATGGATCAGCTACTGGCTCTTGGGTGAAATGGGTCCTGCTTACGAGGCGGGATACTATATATTCCCCAGCACCTTTGACGCAAAGATCATCGGTAAAAGCCATGGGGGAGATAACATATGCGTGCAGCAGTGGAAGTGACACGCCTTTGGAGCGTGGGAGGCAGCGGTTAAACTTTTGGAGGTTCTGTTCTGTTGATTCGGGGTATACTTCCTATCTGTGGGAGAGGACTATATTGCTACTACGTGCCATTCTTGTTAGAAGGAACACAAAATAGTTGGAATTGAAAGCTTGGTTTTGCTTCACGATACGGAATGAGTTTGGGTGAAAAGAATTCGATGAAGGAAGTTGCTAAATTCGGCTGGAAATGCGATTAGAAAGAATAAGATAATATATTTGAACTGCTCTCAGACAAGATTTTATTATTGAAAATTTGAAACCCACCAGCGTTTCTTGCCCGTAAAATTGGGCACACAGCGTAGATATTGGGTGTGCTTACTCTAGCCTGGTGAAAGTGAGGTTGTGGAATAGGCGATCGATGGGCATTATTAGCTTCCAGCACGTGCGCTTGTTGAAAGCGTAGGTGCTGTAAGCAGCCCTGCTGGAAATATGGATGATGTGAGTGATCGTGTTAGGAGAAATTTTTCTTGAAATCACCTTGCTGCTGATGGGGAGGAGGCAGCGGTAAAGAAGGAGGTGTTTCCAGAGTCTGAAGAAGGGGGATGGGGGTTGGAGAGAAAGATGAAGCTGCTGAGGAAGGAAGCCGTTTGTTCCTTTGGGGTTCTGGAGTTAAGAACGTTGCGAGAGGCTTTGGGGTTTGCTGTCGCGGTATTTATACTCTGATAATGTTTATTTAATTTGCTGACAAACACAATTTTCACATACATATCGAGCCACTGATGCTGAAGCAACTCGAGCCAGTGGAGGATGCTCAATTCTGTTCAGTCTATGGTCAGAGTAATTACTGACGACAAGTCCTCAATTTCCATCTTAATAGTGTAAAGCTATGCTCCTCAAAAGTAAACTTCCCATGGCCATCCCAACATGATCCCCTAATAGTGACCTTCTCAGCACCCTCTTGATTATTGTCTCTGATATGATTGCTCTTGCCTCCCACAATAAAAATCTCGACTGGGCCAGCCACTTCAGGCAAGGTTGTCGACATCGCCTCCGTCTCGGAAATGTTCACCACCGCCAAATTCATCCAGCCATCTTCACTCAAGGCTGCCGAGACATCTAGAAGAGGCAATTCCATCGTGCTCGCCAACCAGGAGGGAAATGTTTTCCCCTTATAAGCAGCAGAACGTACATGTGTGGCAAGGGACTTCCCGCGCATGTACTTGGAAAACAATAACAGTGGCCAGTATGTAGTCTGCTTGATAATGCCTCTCTCTGTGGTCATCAGGGGTGCGATGACATTCACGCTCTGTGCGATCGTAGCCATTCCAATATGTTTGGCCTGCCGCACGAACACATTCAGCCAAACTGCGACAGCTAGCGCGTCCGAGAGGTCGTATAGTTCTTCCGCCCCTTTGTCGCCTGGTGCGCGTGTTGGGTCCCACACGTTCCATTCGTCGAAGCAGATAGTTGGACGGGTCAGTTTCTTCGCTGACGTGTCGATACTTCCGCTCATATAACCTTCGTAATCAAAATCGCAACGTGCGAGATCGATCATTGCCGATGTCATCTCTATTGCTCGCTCGGCTGCTTTTGGTGATGTGACATTCTCACAATGCCTTCGTATTTTAGTGTGCGACAAATTTTTTGACATAACCTGAACACTTACTCTCTTCCAAATGTATACATATGTATGGAATGCATGTCAATCCATTGAATTGACTCTTGGAGAACATATCGATCCCAGTCGCTATGACCGTTTTTGCCACAAAGTATAAGAGTAATGGATGGATCAAGAAGCTTGAGTGCTGTAACATGATTAGAAATTTCTGACCTTAGAATTGTATCAACCCGCGGAAGTTTCGATTTACCTTTCGCCCATTGATGCGCTTTTTTTGCGTAATGCTCTTTCGTGTCTTGTTCAACCTGCCTGTACGGTTTCAGTTTAGAATTTTCAAACGAATATTTACGACTAAATGTCTTGTAACTGACCAAGGGCCCCAAATCTCATTCCCAAGTGCCCAGTATTTCACTTTGTATGGCTTTTCATGGCCATTCGCTCGTCGCATGTTGGCATAGTGTGTATCTTGCTCGGAGTTGCAGTATTCCAGCCATGCAAGAGCTATCGAAATCAAACTGATATTAGCTGTAGACTTTCCGTAAAATCTTTCATAGCATTCTTACCATCTTCCAAAGTTCCGGTCCCCATGTTCAGCGCCAGATACGGCTCAGCGCCAACTTTCTCACACCATAACATGAACTCGTCTGTTCCGAAATGATTCGACTCTGTACCCAACCAAGCCAATTCTGGTCTCTTGGGACGTTTCTCTCGAGGCCCTACCCCATCTTGCCAACGATAGGTCGCTACAAAATTTCCTCCGGGGTACCGAACAACAGGAACTTTTAGCTCTTTCATGCAATCAATAACATCTGTTCGAAACCCGTTCTCGTCGATCAAGTTGTTTTCGTTCTTGGGGTCATATATGCCGCCGTATATACACCGTCCCATGTGTCTAAAGAAATCCGAATTTTCTTTTAGCTTTCTGAGATACTAATATACCGAGAGAGTTGGAAAAAATTGACAGTCAGTCTTTTTGCTTTCACACAGGGCGGCTCACTCAGTAAATCCCCCATACATCAATGGGTTGATATCCGAAATCGCCTGATCTGGAGACGTATAGATGGAAGCTTCATTTTGGGACAGAATTTCAGTGAAGCTCGTCATTCTGAATAAGGCAGTCTGATTGTAAATAGCAAGCGGATACAGATGAAGAATCTGTTTTTGAGAATGTGGGTAGTGGCCGTAGTGGTGCAAAATAACCACAAACACGTTGTCGGTGATATAAACAAAATATTACACTTCGCAGAGCTGAACTTAAGCATGAAAACTTCAATGGCAAGCATCCTCCAATGGTGGGCGAAAATCCATCTTCTAGGTGGATAGAAGCCCAATAGTATATCGGGGAGTATCGGTGCGGGGCACGCTCGTGGAGTATCGGCTCACTTGTGGGGTATTAATTAGCTGGCTTGCGGATACTGACTGTTTGCGCCCCTCTTCCGTCTTCCGAGGTTCTCCCGAGGTTCCCCAAGGTTTTACCGATGTTTCCCCAATGTCCTCCCGACTGTGTTGCCAGTATGGTGCCCCACAAACCTTAAGGTAGCGGGCCGGTTTCTCAACTGTTGGGCTGTTGCTCTCTCGCTTAGTCCTTGGTATGGATCTGTGAATTACTAGTGTCCCTGGAAGGTCGCCCCTCCATTTCCCGCTTTTCACCCAGAATCCAGATCCGGGGCCCCTCACGGAGAACAACAGTCTGGCCGGCCAAAGGTGCGTCCACAGAGTATTAAGTCAATTTTGATGGGACCCCTCCTAAATGCTGCCCAAGGATTTGCCTCTATGCGGAATATGCGGAATATGCGGAAACTCTACTAAGTTATTCCTCGTCCAGTAGATTGCAATAATCTATAAAGCCCGCCTGCATTCCAGCTTTGGACCTTTAGATTTCTACCATCCGTTATTTCCCAGCCATTCTTCAGCCGTTACCCTTACATCGAGTAGCAAAGCATATCTTCTTATTTCTCCATCCAAAGGTTGGCCACTTCCGATTTGCAACCTGATTCTCGACACCGTGGTCTCTGCTCGAAAGACTCAGAACGAAGTCACCATGGACCCCGAAAAGAATATGGCCGTTACACACATGGACCAGCCCATCGACTCGAGTGGTGAAACAGCTGCTCATCTTGCGAACCAAGAAGATCACGAGCAAACCAGGATGCAAGCCATCAAGCAAAATCCATGGGCATTTGCATGGTGTATGTATGCCGTCTGGCTTACTCTTCTCGTAAGCTTTGAGAACCAGGCATCTGGAATTGTGATCGGTATTCCACAATTTCGGAAGGATTTTGGGTACTTCGCAGACGGCACTTATGTTCTCCCTGCGAATTGGCAGGCTGCATTCAGTGGTGGGCCTGTTGCATCGTAAGCTATGACCCTTATGATCAGTTATGAAAGATGAAGGCTGAAAGAACTTAGAACAGCAATTGGAGCTTTGACAGCCGGATTCTTTGCCGATCTAATTGGCCGCAAGAAGACGATCATCGCAGTCCTTGCCATCTCATTTGGCTCCGTAACCATGGAAGTGGTCTCAACCACCAACCCGCTTTTCTTCGCTGGGAAAATTGTTAACGGTTTTGCCGTCGGAGTCTTAGCAGCTGTCTGCCCAACGTATATCGGCGAGCTTACTCCCCTTGCTCTCCGCGGCTTGTTTACTTGCCTCATGGCCCTGGCCTATACCATTGGTCCCTTCACCGCTGCTCTAATTCTCAACTCAACTGGCACAGTTGAGACACGCTGGGCCTATCGCGCCGTTTTCGTCTCTCAGTACGGATTCTCCGGAATTGCCGCACTATTTGTTTTCTTCATGCCCGAATCTCCTTGGTGGCTCTGCAGCAAGGGAAACGAGGAGAAGGCAATTCGAAGCCTCAGTCGTCTCGGCTACAATAAAAACGGCGAAGGCCCAAAACGACTGGCAGTTATCAAACTCACCCTCGAACAAGTCCGCAAGGAGACTGAAGGCGCTAGTTATCTGGAATGCTTTCGCAAATCGAACTTGAGACGCACTATCATCAGTATTGCCCCGCTCTCTATCCAGGCTCTCTGCGGTGTCATATTCATTGCCGGCTACTCTACCTACTACGCCCAGCTAGCAGGTTTCAGCACCAAGACCTCATTCCAGCTATTTGTAGGCCTGCAGGTCGTATCCGTGACTGGCAATGTTGTCTCGTGGTCGTTAATCGATCGGATCGGGCGCCGCAATCTCACTCTCTGGGGTTTGGCTTTCCTTACTGTTGTCTTGATGCTGGCTGGTGGTACCGCTACCGCTGGGAGTGTACCAAGCATCAAGGCTTGTCTGGGGTTCATGATTATATATGGCTTCTTCTACAACATGACAATTGGCAGTACAGCTTACACAATCCTGACCGAGAACGCGACCTCTCGGCTCAGGGTTAAGACCATTGCAATTGGTGTTGCAGTGCAGAATACCTGGTACACGATGTTCAGTTTGGTTCTGCCGTATTTGTTCAATCCTGATAAGGCTAATCTCGGGGCAAAGGTATGCTTCCCAATTCACACGGCACGAATTCTGTACTAATACAAGCATTCTGATAGATTGCCTTTATTTTCGGTGGCATGGCAGTACTGTGTCTCATTTATATCTACTTTTATCAGCCGGAGACGACGGGTCGCTCATACGAGGAATTGGATGAACTCTACATGAAGAAAGTCCCTGCACGCGAGTTCAAGGCTTTCGTCACAGATGCGGAGAAACAGGGGCAGGAGGCCAGTAAGAAAACTCATATTTGAAGAGGAGTGTGTTTTGATGTATGATGGACTTGTGGCTGGCTCGAGAAGTCAGAGATCTCACTTTTGGTTTTCCCTAAAATTGTTCACACCTTACTCGTAGTGCATCCACTACTGGTGGCTCACTGGTGGCTCTAATTCGACTTCTGCTGTAATAATATTCTTATCGTTCAAAAGGTTGTCTACATGTGATGTGAAATGATAAAGGTTATCCCCTAGGGCCTAGGATGTGTTCATCCTAGGCAAGGGAGCGTGTAAAGCGGGTTTTCGTCGGGATCTTCGCAGGCCCAGCCCAAGTGTTTGTTACACCGCCTTGAGTTCTGCCTGGCAAAATTCGCCCATAGCGTTTCGCTACGGGGCATTCCAGCGCAACCCCTGAAAAGGCGGTGTGACAAAACTCAGGGGCTGCACCTGCCTCAAGCGGTTTTTCGTCGGGATCTCCGCAGCTGCACCTGCATAATGGGATCTCCAGATTTGCGGCTTTTGAGGCTTAAAATGTGGAGAAGCGACAATTCCCATTTGCTCCAGATCAGGCTTGGCGGTGTTCCTGGCTGGATCGTTCCAGGATCGATATTTGCCTAGATCGTCAGGCATTGCTGCCTCTTGATCCTGGACCGATCCTGACTCGTGAATTTTCGGCAAAGCCTGCTCCAGATCCTTGGCGTGTTTTCGCGAGCCCCCAGGCCAGGAGGAGCACACCTGTACTGTCCCCCCACCCCTCCCACAAAAATAATAGCGGCTGCCACTGCCCCAGTTTTCGATGAGGTACGATTTCTGAGTGGTTCGAGTCGTAGTCAGCCATTTAGCATGGGGCAAAAATTAGTCTGTGTATTAATCTACAGTACAGTACTGTAAGGAGAAGGTTCAAGAACGCTTTCAGCCCTGGCAGTGGCTCTCAGCCAGCTGGAAAGGCGCTTTCTCACTGGTTAAACACCCTGGATTCCTACTTGAACCTATACCCAAGACATATGCGCTAGCAATTATTCTTTGGGGGGCGGGGGGAGAAGTAGCATCATGTGGAAGGTCTACCCCGCATGTAAAAATATCAAACTACTAAACCGTTACTACTCCACGCTCTCCCACATTTATCAATTCAGTAGCGACATTCACAATGTTACATGGCCTGCCTGGGACTCACTTATCACATGGACGATCAGCAACCTCTTACAATAGACGACGAGCGAGCAACGCTTGCCTCGTGTGCCGGTCGCGCAAAACCAAATGTGATAATCAGCGGCCAAGATGCGGCTTTTGCGTCTCAAACGGGGGAAATTGCCGCTATGTAGACTCAGACCCCTCTCAGCTCGATCGCTCTACCCTTACGATTCTTGAACGAATTAGCCAGTTGGAATCATCACTCATCAACCATATTGATTCCAAATTGGAAGATAGAGCTTTCTCACCTACCAACGAGCAATTCCCGGGTGAGCCAAGAGACTTGCATGATTATGCCTATCAAACCCAGGGGCACATAGTAACTTCAAGACCATATGAAAGCCCAACCACCGGATCCGTCGATTGGAGGTCCCCTGCTGTGAGTGGAATCGTCCAAAACAATCCGGGTACTCCCGTCGTCGTCCCTTCGGATGACGCACCGCCATCAGCTGAAGTACTACTTCGGGCATCTGAAATGTCAATCGAGTCTATATTGAAATGGCCAATCTTCCCGGAAGCTGCTCCACATCTGGTCGCAACGCTTGAAATTCCACTCATCGAAGTCGTCGACCGACCAAGGCCAAACAATATACGCCAGCAAAGTTCAGCACTTCCGGATCTCAGCCCTGACACCATCAATTGCCTCGTTCAGAATTTTCTGAATAACAATCACATTAAAAATCCCGTTTTAGATGTCAAGGCACTTTGGGCTGATGCCAGAGAATTTGCCGAGTCAGGTCCACAATGGGATGCAAGAAGTTGTTTACTAGTAGGGCTCATATATCTCAGAATGGTCGATCTCTAACAGTGTGTTTGTAGTTGCTTGTCTGCGCAATCAGTACATTGTCAGCACCACTCACCGACGAACTTTCGCCCGGAGTTTCCAAGCAACAAGAGAGACTCTTAACAGCAGAGGCGTACTTTCTAGCGTCCCAACGACGTATTGGGATGCTCTGCCACGAGAATTCGTTCATCGGGGCACAATGCTCATTTCTAAGTGCGGTGTATCTGTTGTCAACATTGAGAATCCTTGCGGCGTGGAAATGTTTTGTCCAAGCAGGGTCACAATGCCTAGCATGGCTGACTAGTCAAGGTCGTATGACTCGGGATAACAAGCTGAAAGCAAATATCTCTTTCGGGGGAGATATGCTATGGCAGCAGAATGAGAACGAAAGGGCGCATCATATAGAGGAAAGCTTATATTGGAGCTGTCTGAAAAGCGAAATGTGAGTAAGCTCACACATAGATCCAGCTCCTGTTACACTATTTACGGCTGATTTCGGTAGCGAAGTAAGGTTCCACCTGAGGCTACCTGGCTCAGGTCTCGGAGAGGTCGACTATCCTCATCTTTATCCATCGCCCCCACAGGATGTGCCAGATATTTATGATCACACTTCTCCATCTTCGGCGAGTTCGCGGTCGTTCTCGAACCCAGAACAAACGCATGTGGATCGCCAGAATCTGCAGCTGGCCTGGTACTTCTACCTTGCAGAAATTGCAATGAAGCGAAAATTAAACAACCTTCTGGTTTGGCGATACGATAACAGATCAGAGGGAGAATTATTAGACCAAAAGAGCAAAGACCTCAGGTTGCAACGGAGTGTAGTCGAATTTGAAAGGCAGAATGAAGACTGGTCAGTACACCGCCGTATAAGCGCCACGTTGGTTTGCAAAGATTGAAACATTGGCCAGGTATCATATGTTGCCAGCGCAGATGAAGTTCCCGCAGGATTCGAACGTGCCGTCAAATGATATTCTCCGTCTCATATTGCGTGGACATATGAATGACATCAGAGATTTCGTTCGATTTCCAGCACTCGAAGAAGTCCTTGCATTAAACCCACATGCTCTCCTGAGAAGCTTCAGTCCAGTCCAGCTCCAGCTTACTCGGGAGTGCTTACAGATAGCTGTAGAAAGCATAGAAGCAAATCGAGAGTCATTCTTTCATCGCCACCAGGGCACATGGTTGATGGCTCGAACTTGTACCAGGAGTTCCCTGATATTGCTAGCCATGGCTTTGAGATGCCAGGCGGAAGCACAATCTACTGGGGTAATGGCCATAGAGTTGGAAGAAATGATGCTGCCATCGCGGTGGAGAAAGGTTGTTGAGCAGACAGTTGAGGTACTTAAGTATTGGTCGGATGAGAGCAATGATTTGGCGCGATTGAATGACCTGTTGCGGGACTTACTTCACACGTACGATTCATGATTAGCTGATATAACGAGGATCGCAATTCCCTTATACTCAAGCTCCTTGTTGTGATATCTGGCCTGGGGTAGCAACAGCTATGCCAGAAATCCCCTGCCTCCCTCGTGTATGATACCGTTCAGATGACAGCAACGTGCTCACTCCATTTGCAGTGCGCTTAGGGAACCATATGGCCAAATGTTACAGATCACCTGAAGTAATCACGGGCTCCTATACTAGTTGTAGGATAATATCTTAATTCTATAGCTAGACGATTTTGTATGCGTGTTGCTGGTTAATTATCTTCCAGTGTTATTACGACCAACTGTATCTGGTGAGTTTATAGTTGTCGGATCGTGATTTTTTTCACGACCTATTGAATAAGGAGGCTTTACTTGTCTCTATTCCCAGTCCTTGGACAGTGAAAGTTATAAACATACTTGGTCCGAGATGGTTAGATTACTTCGTTAAATCTCAAGACGCGTAACGACCCACGCCTCCCGTGTCTACCTTGGAGAGAAGTGGGAAGAGATATTCATGGTTATGCAACTTCCACTGGCGTTTTAGAAATACTGTAACGGGTGAAACAATGGATTCTCATCTAAGGATGCTTCTAACGGCACTGGAAGCACGAGGTATAGAGTTGAAACGGTTTCAGCTTGTTTGATTTTGGCTACTCTTCTTGTTCTTTTATTTCCTATCTCAGGTTTGAGAAAAGAATTAGCAAGTAAAAACTTTTCTTGCTTGTCCTGAGCAGTATTTTGGATTTGTAGCAGAACACAGGTATCGTGTTAAGATTTCCGCTTGTCCTTAAACCAGAAGATCCACCACCTCAGCGCCTGCTTATAGAATTTATTGACTATGATCTCTAAGGACATGAACCTGGGTAGTATTTATCTTTGGAAATCGTTTCTCAGATCTCGAAGAGTTAGACCAAATAGATGTTTCGGAAATAGAATTCTACTCTTGAGAATGGTTGAAGCAGGGTGAAGACGTGAAGCTCTAATAACTCTTGGCACTTGAGATAGCCCAGTTCTCCTCCGCTTGGTGGTATGTGATAGCAAAATGCTTACTTAAATATGTATCGCCTTGCACAATTTCGAGAAGGTTGTGGGAACCTCAAGCGAGCCTGGTGGGGCTTCGCGAGAAACGCATTGGAAGTCTCCCCAGCCTTGTACATGCTCTTGAATGCCGTTGATATCAATAACCATAGATCAAGAAAGCTGTTACTGTCCTAATATTGTCCAACTTGAAGAAGGAAAGTCAAAACATTAAGACATCCGTTCGCGCTAAATCACGTGGATCTGGGGCTGCTAAGTTCGAACCCCTGAAAATCTTCAACCGCAATTGATTCGTCTCCTTCCACAACTCATCTCCCTCTCACTCATATTGGCAATCACCACATCTTCTCATTATTTCTTCATGCCACGAAATCCCAGAAAATGGCGTCCAAGACAGCAACCCTCATCCTCCTTCTGCACACCACAGTCTCCCTCCTAACATCCTTCATGATCCAATCTTTCTCCAACGCGCAACCAATCTCCATCCCCTGGGAACAATCCATCCTCTTCTACCTACAACTCCATTTATGCGCCACCGTCGTCACATTCCTTTTCACTTCCCTCCTCAAATACTGCTTCGCCCGCAAAGACCGCCGAATGTCGTTCAAACGTCACGTGTTCACAGCCCTCATTCTCGCCCCCCTATTATCCCAAATAATAGGGCGTTGGAAAGGCTGGCTAGTGAACGAAGACGACGACCCGATTGTTTGGACTGCTGCTTGTTATGACCAGCTTGATACTCAGGATCCGAGTGTTATTTTGAAAAGTGCGTTTTGTGGGCTGAGGTATGGGGTCAGTAGGAGTAAGGCTGAGTGGTGGATTGGCAGGAGAAGAGAGAGGGTCGGGTATGTAGAGATGCTGGCGAAGGTTTGCCAGGAGGGTCTGAGGGATATGGGGTATAGTAGGGGTTTGGATGGGGGTGTTTGCTGGATTGGAGGGCAGGATGAGTGGAGTGAAGGGGAGGCGAGTGAGAGGGAGTGGTATAGGAGGGGGTTTGAGGAGTGTCATGGGAGGTTTGGGGTTGATGCTAGGTTGGAATGGAGGGGTGAAGTATGTCTATCTCTTTTATTTCGCCCTCCTGATTGAAAGATGGGGATGATATTGAACTGACACTTGACACAGCAACCTCTCATCAAATACAGGATGCCAGCAATCGAAGGCTCAAAGTTCAACGGCGAATACATGGAGATGGCTCTTGATCCGTCACAATTTACAATTTAAGTCTATTAACATCTAAATCAACACCATCTATCTACTCCACTCATCCCATCATATCGTCTCCGCCTCCGGATCAATCGGCACAAGGTCGCCTTTCCCCTTAAAAGCCTCAAGAATGTCAGCTTGCTCATTCAACATAAACCGATCTGTCTGTTTTCCAATCTTCGCCAGGCCTCTCCAGCGCTCGAAATCGGCCGGGTTGCGTTTATCACCATGAGCTTCTTGGGGACGTTCCCAGTGGCCTTGGCTGAAAGCCAAGAGCGTCGAGATCTTCTTGTTAGGGATGTCATAGACGAGAGAGCAGATTGTGCCAGTTTCTGAGGAATGTGTGAGAAAATGAGGTAGAATGGATGAAGATTTGAAAGAAGGAAGGGAGACGGACCTTCGAGCCAATTACACTGCCATAGTTCACCGGGTCTGATGCATTGGTATGAGGCTGTCTGGTAATTGATGCGCCCAGCCATGGGGCCGCCGTGGATTTTATACACGATTCTTTTTTCAGAGAAGAACCACCTTCAGGACACAGGTCAACTCATTTCTCTCGAGGAGTGGATTGAGGGTTTCCGGTGATAAAGTGGAGAAGTACATTTCATATCTCCATTTCTCAGGCTTGCCATTGGAATCATAAGCATCATAATCATATATCAGATGAAGGTCACGGATATCTTTGTCGAATTGAGGCAGGACCTTGGCCTCCGTTAGCCCGTGCGTTGGGACTGGCATTATTTAAATATCAATGAAGATGAAAGCAGGAAAATGAGGAAGGAAAATCGAGATTAAACATATCCAAATATGTGAAGAAATGGGGTTTAAAAGAACACTTATAGACTTTTAATCTTGAGAACGTTTTTAATGGGCCCTGATGACGAGGCGGCCTCAGATGTGGGATGATGTATGCGGCAAGCTAAGGGATAACTTCGGCTGCCTTTCCAGAAGTCGAGATTCGAGAACGGCATCTCCTGATATTTGGGCTTTTCTGTGATTCACACCACGAGAAGTTCACGAGATTAAGCCGATCCCCAACATTCCGTTTCAGGATCCGCGCTTCTCTCACATGGTTGTGGTGTTGCTGAGAACAATTTTGACTTAGGGGTTCGTAGTATAGCCCTTTCCTCCCCTGTAGGCTGAGGGTATGGCGAAGGTGATTCTTGTACATGATGAGTATTTGACAGCTGATCTTCTGAGATTTCTTCCACGAGGACCAATTCTTTCTCTAGATCTAAATACGTACATTTGTCTATCTAGATATCTACATCAACTCTCAAATCTTTGGCGACTCTCCCATGAACCCTCCAGTCACAGCCTGCAGCAGTTGATTCGCAATAGCCGTCTGAGGCGGAAGTCTCAATCCGCCCTCCTTATATTCCTCTCCAGGCGCATCTCCAAGACCGGAAGTACCAATCCTCAACGCCTCTCTAATCTCATCCATCTCCACCCACTTCGCATCCTCCAGCTCGGGATCATGCTCAAGATGGATCTTCTCGCCATCCGGCAATGCCTGACCAATTGCTCCAATCATGAGATTCGCTGGATAGGGCCATGGTTGCGTGGAATGGATAACAACACGACCGAGCAGGACACCCGATTCTTCCCAGACTTCTCTTCGCACAGCTTCTTCAACTGACTCCGCGGGCTCGCAGAAACCGGCAAGTGTGGAGTACCAATGCGGTGGCCAGCGTCGTTGTCTTCCTAAGAGTACACGTTTGGCGTCGTGGCTTACTACGGCCATGATAACTGTAGGATCTGTTCGTGGGAAGGAGAGGTTGGAGATTCCTTTTCTTGTTGCACAGGCTGCTCGCTCACGGGGCTTGGCTTCGACGGAGGTGGCTCCTCCTTGTGCAGTTGGTAGGGAGGCAAAGTCTGTTGGGGGACAGACTCGTTTCGTGCCCGCGTTGACGGATAATGTAGGTTGGCCGCAGCCTCCGCAGAAGGGATTTCGTGCGTTCCAATCGAGGAGGGCGCGGGCTTGCGCGTAGATGGCAGCTGGTGCTACAGTTAGCAGAGTTTGGCTTCAAGGACACAAGAGAATACCTTCTGGGGCGTTCAAGGTCATATGCATTCGCCCTTCCACGAATTGCAGACCTTTTGCCTTCATTGCCTCAATCACACCCGTTGCTTCTTTTTCTAATGTCCCTTTCGGCGTAACATCCACTGCAAATAATGGGCAGCCGGAATATATGCCATGTTCAAAACCCTCCTTATTCCTCTCGTCCAGACCCAGAAACAGTACCAATGGTAGCGTAATCGACGAATTGTATTCCTTGATCATCTCCGCCTCCTCTTTCTCAAAGGGGTTCTCCCCAATCAAAGACCTAATATCGTTATGGGTCGCATATGCCAACTTTGTAGGGTCTTTCGCCAGGGGCGAGAGGTCGTTGAAGAGGAGAAAGGAGGTGCTCGGGTGCACGAGAGCTTTGGAGATGAAGCCATGGTCTGCGCGAAGGAAGGAGACGCGGTTCAGCGGGCTGCCAGAGAAGTAGTTGGCGACTTCTCGCCCGAACTTCCTGCTGAGCATCGAGTCCACGTCGTGATGGGCGGGGTCGGGAAGGTCGGGCTGGGGGGGCATAATTTCGAGTTGTGTTTGGCTTGTTGCTGCTTTGGAAGGATTTGTGAAGCTGCGAAGAAGATTGTTCAGTAGAAAGAGAGCTCGTCGCAACCCAAGGGATAGCGACGAGGGCTAGGAGGTACACAGCGCTGGCTATGTACTTGTGGGGTTGAAAGCTACCATTCCGATTCCGGGGGATTTCTCAGCAAGCCCTTATCACCGAACATGCCTGTGGATTGGAGGAACCACAGCCGGGAATAAATGGAATACTTTATGACGCCCTAACATAGCATGCCGAGGCGTGCCAGGCTGGAAATGAGTAAATAATTTCCACATATCCCGTTGCTGATGGCGACGTCAACCCCGCCCCGCTAATGTCGCCGTCTCTGATGACGGAACTTTTTCGGCATCGCGGAGAAGGTCACGTGTTTCTATCAATGAGTGAAAAAGATTATATTTTGTATTGAAATGTTGTTTTATAAATCGAGGAGGAATGCGCATGGAATCGTGGTTCACCCTTCCCCTTATGCTCCAAAGAATCGAAGGCTCAGATATGGCCTAGCAGCCATGATTGATTCTACTTGGGGACGGGGCTTTCGCTTCTTTGCAGAGCCGAAAAATAGATTTAAATCTCAATTATAAGTATCTGTGCAATAGAAGAATCTATTGTGCTCTATTGTGACCCCTCGTGATCGAAGAATGACGATCCCAGGGCAAACGGGGTAGCGAGGTCGGCAAAGGGGGTTCATAAGCGAGGTCATCACAAAGAGGGGAATGACCAAACCTCTGTCAGATTGGTATAACACTAATTGACTTAAAAGGCGAGAATCAAAGCTTGAAATTACCATGCTCATGCTCAGCAACAAGGTCATCCGTTTATAAATCAATTGAAGAATGAACCAAGGAACAGAGCCCAATTAAGTTAGTTTCCGCCACAGCAGGTAGAAGGCGAAGCCCGTGACCTGAAAATCTCCGTCAGCCTCTTGGTCCAAGCAATCTTTCATCTTCCTCACACCTTTTCTCATCTCTCACAGCACCTCACAATTTGGATAATCTGCCCTCAAATCTCTCCGTCCGACAGCTGTTATTTTGCGGAGGAAGTTGCAGGAGCGGACTCGAGGCTCTGGCTGGAAGATCTCTGCGACGGAAAATTTCGTCATCGAGATTCAAGATTGCGGGGTAGAAATTGAGGCTGAGACTCTGGGATCCAACCAGAAAGAAAAGTGGCATCTTCGCCCCTATTCTCGCTGCAGTGATGGTCCCTCCATCGCAGAATCTCAATTTGGACATCACTGCCATTAGTGGAATTTGCGGGTAAGAAGTCAGGTGGCGAATTAAGATCCAAGCTGACAGGGAATAGGTCAATATCAATCGCGTGTTGGGTCGTTGTCTTCTCGCCTCAGATCGTTGAGAATTTTAGGAGAGGGTCAGCTGATGGGTTGTCGTTGCAATTCATCATCGTCTGGCTTGCTGGCGATGTATTCAATATCCTCGGCGCCGTGCTACAGGGCGTTTTGCCAACGATGGTGCGTCCTCCCCAATATATCACTAGGGAAAGTACTTACAGTCTCCAGATCATCCTAGCAGTCTACTACACAATAGCAGACATCGTCCTGCTCCTCCAATGCTTCTACTATCGCGGCTTCACCTGGCACGACGAAATCGTGACTTCAAAACCCTCTCACGTTGGTGAAGCCACCGAGCGAACCGGCCTGTTGGCACCAAATCCCGACCGCTCCCGACGTTCCAGCACCGTCTCAGCGAGCCATCTCTCGCCCGTGGTACCTCTTCTCGAAGCACCCAAAGCCTCCGATCCCCCGGCCCTCACGCATCTTAAACCAACAACTCGCCTCCAAGCCACGCTCTTCAACCTAATCGCCATCCTCATGGTCTGCGCCGCAGGCGTGATGGGCTGGTACGTAAGCAACCGCTCGCAGGGCGGGCATTCCTCCAAGAAGTCATCCTCCTCAGATGACATCCTGAACTTCAACCTCTGGGGCCAAATCTTCGGGTATTTCTGCGCCGTGCTCTACCTCGGGTCCAGGGTACCCCAAATCCTTTTAAACTATCGCCGGAAATCCACAGAAGGCGTTTCCATGTTATTCTTCCTATTCGCATGCATTGGGAATTTGACGTACGTGTTAAGCATTTTTGCGTACGAGCCGCATTGTAGCGGCAAGCGTGGCCAGTGTAGGGAAGGAGAGGCGGCGAGTGTTTATGGACGGTATATTGCTGTTAATGCTTCTTGGCTAGCCGGGAGTCTGGGCACGCTGTTTTTGGATCTGGGGATCTTTGCGCAGTTCTTTTTGTATAGGGAGCAGGAGGAATTTTGGGGGGAAGCGGCGGTGGAAAACGGGGAGGGGAGGGGGGATTCGGGGTATTAATGAGGATAGGTTTTGGATATGGAAGGTGTAGGTGCATTTGGGAGGCTTTTTGAAAAGTGATATTTGGAGATTCGGGAAGTTTTGCTTTGCTTGGGAAAATGGTAGGAAAGTTCGGGCATCTATTTCTTGTTTTTTTCCGCGGGGGGGGGCCTTGGAAACAGTTGTAAGTCTATTGTACCCATCATCTGGTGTAGAACGCAAAGAAAATACAACAAATCAGACCGCATGCTCATCCCTCTAAACGTTGTGACGGAGGAAAACCAGCCTCCCCAAGCATCTAGTTCATCAACACAATCGTAATCCTTCTGCTGAATCTCATGGGTCCTCATACTTAACGTCATAAACAACAGTCTTACTAATACCACCCATACCCTTGGTGCTCTTCTTCCTCTTCAACCACCTAAAATTCCCTTCCCACACCCCACACTATTCCCCTCCGGCGTCTCCGCAAAACAAACCTCACTCACAACACCTATCCCTATCTCATTCCTTTCACTAACACTCCACCCACGAATCCTACTCCTAATCTCCTCCACCGCTCTCTCCTCCTCTCCACCCCTTGCCGCTCCTTGCTCAAAAGCATCAATCCCATGCATCCTCACCTCTTTCAAGCCCTCTTCAGTGTCGCCACTCCCTCCCCTCGCATGTCCCATTACATTCCCACTCAACACAGCCGCCGAGGAATTGTTCTTCATAAGGGAAGGGAAGTGCCGGTTCAAGATGGGCTTCAGACAAGGTAGAGAAGAGCAGATGATGCCAGTGTTGATCTCGACTTCGCACCACGCGGCGATGTTGACTTTGAAGACCGTGAAGTTTATGCTGTGGAAGGCGGGGAGCAGGGTTACGAGGCGGACGATAGAGACGATGCATGCACTTCGCCATCCTTCATCAGCGATGCTAACTTCTAAATCCGAGAGAGGGGGAGAGGGGTTGAGGAGGGACATACAACGACCCCACAGCAAACGTCAAACCAAGCATCCACTTCTGTCTCGTAGGAAGTTGCAATCGAACACACATCCTGATCGGCAGTAACAAAGTTGCGAAGTCAGTAACTATGTTAAATACTGCTTGCACGTAGAAATAATCTTTCTTGTTCACACAACTGCCCGGGATGTAGAAGTCCCACGAGCGAGCAACGGGCGAGCAGCCGAAGATCTGGATGCCGATGGAAATGAGGATATAGGTGATCTCGAAGGCGCCGATGGCGTAGGCCAGGCGTCGGAAGACGCGATCGGGATTGATGCGCAGGTAGAAGAGGAGGATGGAGAGCTTGACGAAGAGGGTGCCGAGGTAGTAGGTTGTGAAGGCGCCGAGATCGATCTTCAAGAATGTTATTACGTCGCCTCGGGTGAGGTTCCAGAGGTCGACGCCATAACCGTAGGGAATTGCTGGAGATGTAATCAGTGGGCGCTATCGTTTTTGGGAAGAGGCACGTACAAACTAGCTCCAATGCAGCGAATGCCCATGAGAAAATCTTTCGGATTGGGGTCAGCGGTGATTTCAGCCCGAGGGAGGAAGAAATACCAGGGCAATGACGAGGAACACTTTGGGAGAACGTCAGTGCGGACTTTCAAGCCGTAAAGAACTTGACTTACGATCATCTAGACCGAGAAACCTCAGAACATAGGCCCTGGCATAGAGTCTCATGGCTACAAAAATGGTAGCTGCGCCAGTGAATGGCAGGCAAAATGCATTGAGCTGCCATGAGATATTGGGTGGATTGACAAAATTCGCAGTAACTCCGGGGGGTGGAGGGAAAGCTGGAAGGTCGGACATATTAACTGGAGCCAAGCCAGCTAGAGAAATCAACTCTAATCAGATAAAGCCGAAATGATGAGTTGAACATCAATCAAGGTGGATGGAAGGCGGGAGACAGAGGCTCAGCTCGAACACACACTTTTGCTGAAGAGCAGCGATATAGATCGCCTCATCATAGCATGTCTAATTCAGATCATGCCGCCAGTGCCAGCGACAGAGGTGTGAACTGTACTTGTAGCTCAAAAGAAAGTTGATCATCATTTTGCTTTTCCTTGGCAAAGACTCCCGGACGGTGAGGAGGAGGTCATCAATTCGATATTGAATCCTGCTGAACCCGGCTGTTGGTAGTTCGACATATGCAGGCAGTGCAGGATTTCATAAATTCCGAGAAAAGAAAGCAATACAGGCCTAGAATGTGAGATGTTTCCTCGATTATACTTCTCAAGCCAGCAAGATATGAAACCATCTGAGGGGTAGATAATCGTCTTTCAGCTTTTGGGCAAAGGAGAATGACTAGTAGCTTCTAAGTACACTTGCTTTATGCAGATCAGCAAGCAGGTTCGATAACTGGACGCGGTCCAGATCATGCAGGCAGGGCACCTTCAGATACGCATGATTCCCAGAGTGGGGTGGCCAGGTACAGATACCCGTGGTGTGAATATGTTCCTTGGTAGGGACAAGCGGTTGAGGACTTCCTCCAATGGAAACCCAGAGCCATCACTCAGGTTGAGGTGTGCCAAAGACCACTGGGCAGGGACGAGGGGCGTTTGAATGCTGGCACGGATCCAAAGCTGCAATGTTCCAGGACATGGGTCGGGGATTGTGGCCGCCCAAGCCGTCGTGTGGTGCTAGAAAAATATCGCCAGACGATACTGTAGGACGAAAAAGCAAAGGTGTCTAGGGCTAGCAAACAAAACGTGCTCGTAGAAAAGGTGGAAGGGCTGGTGGATCGTGAGTGGTCGTTGGAGAAGGTTTGGCGGAGGCGTCGCCTGAAACGGGGAGCAACGGGAAGCTAATCCAGGCATGGGCAGGCGCCGAAAGGCCAACTTCACTTCAACTCCAGGAAGACCGTTCCAATTCTTTCATCGGCATCAAATGATATCGTCAGAATATGACACGATTTATCTTTCAGATGCTATTGCTCGGCAAGTCGTGACAGCTTTGAGGATGGAGCAGGGGATTCCGCACCCGGACTGAACTCCTGCTTCCTCTTAAAGACCTGGCCTGGCTCCGCGACGTATCTCACCACTCCCTCGGATCACATAACGAATACGTGCGATCGGGGTGTTGACAAGGTAATGGAGCTCTGGTTCGGACTGGTCACCGGAAATCGGTGGGAAAGGCTCGCGATTTGAGGCACAGCAAAGTTGCTTCGACTCATCCTGGCAACTTAGCAGCAACAACCCAGACTCCCAAGATCAGTCCCATCATTGCGGATAAGGTCACCATTTTAGTAAAATGGGACGTCCGCATTTGTTTTTCGTCGTCAAAATAAAGTTGAATATCTTCCAGAGTCAAGCTAGTGAAACGCGGCTTTCATGCGTTTTCGGCTGATCGGATGAGAGCTACCCATACCTTGCTATCGGGAGGATTTGATTGTATTCGGATTGGGATGCAGTTGCGGGGTACTATCATCTGCCAAAGCAGCCCAGTATACCGCCGCTGGCGGTCATCAGAAAAATGTTTCTGAACACAAGATCCCCTGAACTTTCTTGCCAGACCATTCCCAGTTCACTACCCGATCACGAGCGACGAAGTCTGTGCTTCCATAATCTTCCACCCCAGCTCTTGCAGCAAGCGCCCGCATGCTTTTGTTTAGTTATCTTAACCGTTGCATATGACAGAGTCGCGCGGCCGCTTCATACTTGGCAAAATCTTGTCCACTTCCCCGGTATCCAATGGGTTAAATGTGGTTACATTCAGCCCATTTAGGATACAGCCTCGGCGGAAGGGTTGTGGCGACTCGGATGTTGGTGACAAACAAAAATGGCCGAAACGGGTGAGCCGAGTTTGCACCAGATGTTCCCGACTGGCTCTTGAGCGAGTCTGTTGCAAGGATATTTATTCACCGCATTGACTACAGTGCCCACACCCGCACAGATGCAATACTGCCGGCAATTTTGCAAGCTAGGTTGTATACATCCAGCATGGCCTTATTATTATCTAGAGGATGATCCCTCCTACATCTCGTTCTTTCAGGTCCTTCACGCGTCTCTTCGAGTTCTACAGTCGCGGTTGCAGCTTCATTTTGTCCATCTAGGACAAAGTATTGTAAAAGTCAGCAATTGCCATCACATACAGTATCAAACAAAGCTAGTGTCTTGCCACCCTCACCCTCGGACACCTTTGGCTTTTGCTTTGGCCCCACCTCTCAAGATGGCTGAAAAGAACAACAGCAACGAACAGCTCGAAGAGCGCAATGGCAGCAACGAGGAGAAGCAGACAGGAGTCAAGCCAACTGGCGATGCTGCCGAAGTTGAGGCCAACCAAGTCTTGACTGAGTTCACCGAAGAAGAGGCCAGAACGATAATTCGAAAGGTTGACTTCCGCTTGGTTCCGTTACTCTCAATTCTGTATCTGTAAGTGTTACTCGGGTCTTCCCTTACACGGAGTCGCCGTTAACAAATCTCACAGGATTGCCTACGTCGATCGAAGCAACATTGGAAATGCCAAAATCGCTGGCATGTCTGATGACCTGAAATTGACTGGCAATCGTTACAATGTAGCGCTCACCGTCTTCTTCGTTCCCTATGCACTTTTCGAAATTCCCAGCAACATCGTGCTCAAGCTAATCCGCCCATCCATCTGGATCCCCATCCTCGTCTTCTCTTGGGGTACAGTCATGACTCTAATGGGCACCGTATCAACCTACCACGGGCTCGTTGCTGCCCGTTTCTTCCTCGGTGTCGCTGAAGCAGGTTTCTTCCCAGCAGCAACATACCTCCTCACAATCTGGTACCAGCGCTACGAAGTCCAACGTCGTATGTCTGTCTTCTACGCCGCCGCATCTCTCTCGGGCGCCTTCTCCGGCCTCCTTGCCTACGCCATCGAGAAGATGAAAGGCATTGCTGGACTTGGTGGCTGGAAATGGATCTTCATCCTCGAGGGCCTTGTTCCCGTTGTCGTCGCACTCACGCTCTACTTCTTCCTCCCTGATCGACCAGAGACCGCAAAGTTCCTCACCGAAAGAGAGCGTCTGTTCGTCGTCGACCGCATCGCGCTCGGCACTGGCTCAGGCCGTGGCCGCATCACAAACGCAGACAAGGTATCATGGGCCAACACCAAGGTTGCTTTCTCGGACTGGAAGGTCTGGATGGCCATCATCCCATTCTGGGCTTGCAGCATTGGCACCTACGGCTTCACTGCGACAGTCCCTACCGTGCTCAAACAAATGGGCTACACCACTGGCAAGGCACAACTCTTGACCATTCCGATCTATGTGGTCGGCATGACGGCTACCCTCATCGTTGCTTTCTGGTCTGACCAAATCCAGCAGCGCACCCCCTTCATCATGGGTGGTTTCGCAATTGCAGTCGCAGGCTTCATCGGCGAGCTCGCAGTCCCTCATCCCCACCTCCCCGGCGTGACATATTTCTTCCTCTTCCTAGTTGCCGCAGGACTGTACTGCCCCTTCACTGCCGTCGTCACGTTGGTCGGGAACAACCTCGCGCCATCATCCAAACGTGCTGTCGGCATGGCTCTTCTCATCTCCATTGGCAACCTTGGTGGTATCTGTGGTAGCAACATCTACTTTGCGGCTGAGGCGCCTAAGTACCACACTGGTTTTGGGGTGAGTTTGGCCATTTGTGCGGCTGGCATTCTGGCGGCGTGGATTTTGAGGAAGGCATATCAGAAGGAGAATCGATTGCGGGATGAGCTGTTGGAGAGGGAGGGCGAGGAAGCCATCCGTGCGAAGTATACGGAACAAGAGCTGTTGGATCTGGGTGATTTGAGCCCGTTCTATCGTTATACCATCTAAATGATTAGCGGGAAGATTTCATTGGAAGCAAGATGTTGTTGAAGACGAATAGGGCGACGATGTTTGGAGGAGTTTGTCGTGTTTGGGTGCTTTGTTGGATGATAGGATGATATTTAATTGCAATTGAAGCTTTAATTTCTATCCTCATTGTATCACGTTCTCGTGTCTTCTTTGCCTGCTCGCATTCAACGATAATTGCAGGCATAGCGCAGCTCGGAGCCTCCGCTACCTGATACTCCAACGGGGTTTGTGGTGTGAGAGTAGGAGGATGGCACAGGACTTTCGTGGTCCGTAATTGGAATAGATCAAGTATTGTAAGGCGATGTACAGAATCTCACGACCTGGAATTGGGAACCAAATTTCGACATGGCCCGGCACTGCCTCCGCTCAAGTCCGTGACATTTTCGCCATACAATAGTTCTTCGCTACAATATCTTCTTTCGATTGCATTATCTCTTTAACTTTATTAACTTGTAAAGAATCTAAAGACTAGTGTTGCGAATAGGTTAGGATTTGTATCTTTAACTTAGATTATACTTACACAGGTTACCTACCCACGGGCTTATTTAGGTTAGCTTTGGTATAGGTCATAGGTTTAATCTAAATAGCCTCTCGTTTTTTAAAGGTTTGCCTCTCTACATACTTTATTTAAGTTCGGGGGTGTAGATAACATATGTTCAACCTGCTGCGCAACACTGCTAACCGTAATAACTTGCGAAAACGAGCGACTCATCGCTTCAAATGGAAGTAAACACGATTTGTAGCGGCGGATTGTTACCAGGGATTTCAGGGGGCAGTCGCTTAATATCAACACCTGCCAGGGGACATTGTTCCCGAGGTACTACTTCTAGGCGAGGCCTATGCCGCGATAAATGGCTATATTCACGGCTAACTCGGGAGTAACCCACGAGCGGCCCGTGACGCTGGTTCTCGATGTAGCGCGTTTACTCTCTGTTCAAGAACTACCTCCTAGAACCGGTAAAGCGTCGTCGTGTCACTCTTATAAAGATGTTGGAAAGTGCCATTGGAGTTTGGCTCGTTCCCAGGCCAGGTATTTACTTATATTATTACTTGCGTCTTTGGTTAACTAGACTCAGTTCTCACTTCTTTTTTACCACGTCCCGGTTCTGGATTCCCTAACATTATCCCCTGGCTGCAGTTTTAGGCGATATAATTTTGCTTGATTTGCGTCAGAGACTTCGAGATATATATTTGTGTAATACTTATAGGCGTACTAGCCTCTCTAGCTTCTCCCCTGTCCGGAGAGCCAAAGACCAAAACCTATCACTATGATTAGAGATACTACTAAGGGTTTGTTGGTAGAGAAATGCTCCCCACTGGGAAGTAATAAACGGCATAAAAAGATAGTTCTGCGCAGTGTTGCAGACCACTTCACTTTGAACGGGAAAATGGAGAAAGGGTAGTCCGAACTAAAGCTGAACGAGAACGAGAAAAAAAAGGTCAAGCAGAACCTATTCTGCCTAGCACAAGAAGAGCGCCTGGACCGAGACGGATAGAGCCTATTCGGCAAGAAGACTTCTATAACTTGAGAGACCGGATAACAGATTCGAGAACACCCAGGGTGGGAACAGACAGGGACAGGCGGGCCACTAGGCGGGAAGCGGACAGAGATAGAAGAGCACCCGACGGGCGGGAAGGAGAGAGGAAGGCATTGTTTTAATATTTCCTGGCTTGTGGGTCGAGTTTTTGCTCGGAATCATCTGCCGGTTATTTACATTAAGTTGCGATAAAGAGCTTCGGAGATATTTGGAACATATGTTTTGAAATATGGAGTACTATAACTCTCAACAACCCTGAAATTCAACGTTCAACTAACATAGAAACTGGTCAACGCTTACAGGACAATGCTGGACGACGATATGGAGAAGCAGTTCGATGTTCCTCCTTCACTTTCTCCTCATCCTCGTCGTCCTCATTAACCTCCGTAATTTGATCCTCGTTTTGCTCTTCAAAAGTAAAATAATTTTACCATAATAATACATCACCTCTTTAGCTATATTCATGGATGTCAATGCTGTATAGTAGCATGCAGAAGGCATGGATCCTGCGAGTTCAGGGTCTTTACACTTGTCTTGACGGAAAAGGGGCTTCTCGCTTAGCGAGCTCCAATTCCCGGTTTCTGATGGCGAGTAGGGGTCGTCCACGAACCATCTAATTCATTAAGTTATGAAACAACCAAAACTTGAAAAAAAGGAGTCTTTGAAGAAGAAAAGGCATATGTTCAAGCTCTAACTAAAACTATAGGAAGAGAGGAGAGAACTTATAGATCGAGAAGACAAAAGTATCGGGAACGGATCTTACTTGCAATTGAAGGCGAAGAGGCATCAAGTACTTGGCCACTTTATATGTTCAAGTTTATCTGTAATTCACTCCTCGCTTTCAGTTTCCTCCTTAAGACGATGTCTCACCAAAGCCAGGCCGCCAAAAATCCCTCCAACTGTCTAAACCATTGATTCCTTTCTTCCCTTTCAGCATCTCTCCCTCAACTCTAACGCGCGTCCCCAGAAACTCTTTCCTCACTGCCTGCTACTGAAACGCAGACCTTCGTGAAAGGTTCTTACTTCCGCGGATCCTAAGGACAATGCCTCACCCAATTCAACCCAGGCAACCTCTTCCACTCCATCTCGTTTCCCTCCCAATTAATCTTCTCCTCGATCTCTTTCAACCTCTCCACAATCTCCTCTAGCATCTTCCACTCTTCTCCTCCTTTCTCAACCTGCTTCTCCACATCTAACCCAACCGACCAGAGGGTCCAGAGGAAGGTCTTGACATTGTTGATCGAGAGGTGCAAAAGGTAGAGCTTGTGGATCATGGTGGCGGCTTCCGCTGGGGGCAGTCTGTGGGTTGATTTGGGATTAACGGTCGTATGGAGGATGGAGAAGCATTGCTGTTCGAGGCGGCTGGGGGTTTGGCCTTCAGGGAGGGCCCGCATTTGGAGGGTGAATGAAGCCATGGGTTTGTTGATACGGGATTGGCAAGGATATTGGAATTAAATCAATTGATGTGAAGGGTGAATGCGAAGCAGTTTGTTCGGGTTTTGATTTGGGAAGCTGCTGTGAGGTTCGAAGTGCAAAGAGTGCTCAGGCCGTACCTACCATTTATGTCATCACAAACACCACTGCCCCAGTCGGAACCACAATTTTTGAGGTTAGTAGGGCCTCGAATTTTACTGTTAAGAGATAAGATCCTATGAGCTCAGAAAATAAAAACCGGTTTCGGAAATTCGAGGAGGTATTGAACGGTGAGTGAGTCATTGGCGTCCCGGTCCACTTTCGCTAGCAATATACATCCAGAATAGACGATTATGTAGCGGATCTGCTAGTGGTTATATAAATATCGACTAACGCAGCAATCTCATGAGATCAGAAAAAGTGTGAGAATCGTGTTAAGTTTTTACAACGTTCTTCAGGTTTGGCTTGTTCCGGACATAATTCGGCGAGTACTGAAGTACTTTTTCAAGGGTGTCTCGCTTGGACAATGGCACTCAAAATAAGCATCACCATTGTCGCTAAGGAATAGGGGTTGCATCCCCTAAGCCTCGTTCCATCCAGCCATCAGTGGTTTTAATGGGTCTCGTGGAGAAAAGAGACCTAATGCGTATAGGTCTACGAATCCTCGATTAAAAATGGGACTCGTAGAGTCGTAGATCAAGAGAAACGGGGTTGTCGACAGCTGGTCATACGGAGACCAAATGAGGGTGTCTTTCAAAGCTGCACCTCTGCACTGTTCTCGCGCTGTTGCCGCCAATTCCGTAAAGGGATTTGGGAAATGATAGCATGGAGATAGAGTCCGAATATACAGTTGCACTTCCACAAATCAGTTGGATTATTTTCTTCTCTTTAGATGTACTTGTAGGGGTTCATGATGCCGTTCGGATCATAGAGCTTCTTGATCTGCTTCATCAGCGCGATCATGGTATCACTCCGACTGTGTCCAATGTAGGCTTTCTTCGCCAGGCCCAACCCGTGCTCAGCACTAATGCTCCCGCTCCGCTTGGAGATCCATTCGTAGACAAATGGTTCCAACTCTTTTTCGACGTTCTTATCGTAACGTCTCGTTGCCACATTCAAGTGCAAATTAGAGTCGCCCATGTGGCCATAGCCTACGACGTCAACAACGGGATGTTCGTCCGTGTCTCCAATGAGACCAGCCTTGGTGATCTTCTCTCGTGTCTCTTCAACGAGAGAGTATAGTTCACTGATCGGTATTGACAAATCGTATTTGTATACACCTCCCCAGTGTCCAAGACTTTCTGGAATACCCTCTCGCCACCCCCAGAGGTTTCTCACTTGCGTCTCATTTTCAGCAACAACTCCATCCGAGACAATCTCCTTCTCCATGACATCCTCGAGAAAGCTTTGCAGCTTCTCATTGTCATGCTCAGAATTGGAGCCACTGGTCTCAATCAAACAATAAAACGGGTGCGCACTTTCTAGAGGTCGCTTGTTCTTGGTGACTTGTTGAACTAGGTTCTGACTTTGATTATCCATGAGCTCAAAGGCCGAGAGAATCTCAGATAATTGGCCCTTGGCTGCCTTGAAGGCTTCCTGAACCTTCTCGTATGATTCGAGACCGAGGAATGCCACGTTGATGGCTTTCGATCGTTGTGGGCAGAGGATTGATACTCCAGTAATGATTCCAATGGTTCCTTCGGCGCCGATAAACAATTGTTTGAGGTCGTAACCGGTATTGTTCTTCCTTAATTTTGAGAGATCGTCCACAATTGTGCCATCTGGTAACACGGCCTCGATACCCAGCACGCTTCCGTGCAAACTTCCGTAACGTAGCAACCTCAGACCTCCAGCATTTGTTGCAACATTGCCTCCAATCTGGCAAGAACCCTTGGCACCAAGATCCAGAGGGAAAATATTGCCCCTCTCCGCAAGATACCCATCCACAACCTCCAAGATAGCTCCAGCATCAACGACCAGTGTTCCTGACACCTCATCAAAGGACCGAATTTGGTTTATCCGACTCATATTGATAACAATCTCATCAAACACAGGAACGGAACCGCCAACTAATCCAGTGTTACCGCCCTGCGGCACCACAGCCAGCATATTATCGTTGCAGTACTTTAGGATATTGCTGACTTCTTCCGTCGACCCAGGTTTGAGTACTAATTTTGTGTGGCCACGATATTTCCGCATCCAATCCCCATTAAATGGCTCAATATCATCCGTGGCATCTTTGGTAACTCCATCAATGACGGCAGCTTCTTTCCCTAGCAATTCCTTGAAAAATTTGACATGATCTTCTGTGATTTCTGCAAACTTCGAATCTCGTTTGATTTCTGGGTATGTTTCGGAGGTAAATTTGATCGTTTTCGATGTGCCGGTGGTGCCCTTGGCTACTCCTTCAGTGTCTTCTGAGCTCGCAGTACTTTGCCATCGAATCTGGGAAAGTGGTCGTAACGGTCTTGCCGAAGGAGCTGTATAAATTCGAGCTCTGCACAAGGCAAGAGCAGGTCTTGATCGACTCGCCATCTTCAGATGTCGATCGCTGAGTTCCAATGGCCCAGGAAAGAAATTTATGCCATTTAAAGAAGCCGCATTCGGGACAAAATCGGCTATTCAGCCTTGCGTGTTTCGGCCTTGGATGCCAGGCCGCAATTTCATGAGCTCGCGACCGAATTCGTACGCGGTGCAGCCTGCCTCAGAAAACAGACCAAGCTCAGGAACCCACAACCATTCAGCTTCACGACCGCCTCATCATTTCTTGACGAATTCCACGAAGCTACAACTTGATACCTCGATTCAAATCATCATAAGCCATGGCTTCTGGATATGACAGAGCTCTTTCAGGTAAGCTAGGATCCTTGCTACAGCTATGTTTGCTGCGAACTAACAACATACAGTCTTCAGGTTCGTAACCAGCACACTCAAAGCTTCTAACTAATTATAACATCACTTCTAGTCCTGATGGACATGTCTTCCAAGTCGAATACGCGCTCGAGGCGGTGAAGCGAGGTATGGAATGGACGCAGTTGGTACATATGTTGAAGCTAAGGCCGTTACAGGAACATGCGCAGTTGGAGTGAAGGGCAAGGACATCGTGGTACTGGGATGTGAAAAGCGTTCAGCAATGAAGCTTCAAGATACCCGCATCACACCGTCCAAGATTGGTCTTGTCGATACCCACGTTTGCCTCGCCTTCGCGGGACTCAACGCAGACGCCAGAATCTTAGTCGACAAGGCCAGAGTGGAGGCACAATCTCACCGTCTGACCGTGGAGGATCCGGTTACGATTGAGTACATTACGAAATTCGTTGCTGGTGTTCAACAAAGATATACGCAGAGTGGTGGTGTTAGACCGTTTGGTATCAGCACGTTGATTGTTGGATTTGACCCTAATGACAAGACCCCAAGACTTTATCAAACCGAGCCGTCAGGAATCTACTCAGCATGGTATGTGGAGCAAACGAGAAATTTGGGAGCTGGTTCTGATAAATTTATAGGAAGGCAAATGCTATCGGTAGATCAAGCAAGACGGTCCGCGAGTTCCTGGAGCGAAACCACAAGGATGATATGGACAGGGAGACTACCATCAAGTTGACCATCAAGTCGTTATTGGAGGTTGTGCAGACTGGAGCAAAGAACATTGAGATCGCCATTATGGCCCCTGGAAAGCTGATTGAGATGCTGCCAGTAGAGGATATCGAAGCATTTGTCAAGAACATTGAGCAAGAGAAGTCGGAGGAGGATGCTAAAAAGAAGAAGGGCCGGACGCCAGGGACTGGCAATGCGGCTATCTTGACGAGAGGGGAGGAGGGTAGCAAATAAGGAGACGCTTTGATGATTCTGATCTCAAATAGACCAATGTACAATAGCCTTGAGCGACGAAAAAGAAGCTTTGCCCAGACGTTTTGCTTTCTATTCCGAATTCAAGTTATCCCGTGCTTCCCCAGCCGGTATGGATCCTGCGCAGACGTCGTGGCAACCGCTCCAAAACGTCCCCCCGTGCCCCATAAATCACTAACTCCATCCCCTCCATGCCGCTAAATCAAACCCGTACATCACCACTTCCCTAGAATCACCCAATGGTCTCAGCCCAACTTATTCGGAGCCTCCTTCACATCAAATATTGTCCTCTGCTCCTCCCCTCGAATCCGATCATCCTTCAACATCCTACTGTCGACTCGCGCATCCTCTCCCTCGACCTTCAGCATCGGCTTCGGTGTTATAGCCTCTAGGACAAAGTGGTTGTCGCAGTGTGGGCAGTACTCGTCACTCTCCTCGAACTCTTCGGCGTCTTTTCGGAATGCCTTCTTGCACTTTTTGCAGGCAAATGTCTGAATATTGTTAGGAATGAGGGGTGAAGAGTCAGCCAAGGAGGGGTACCATTTCTGTCTTTTGGAGGAGAGGATGACTTTCTTGTTCTGCGTGGCATTCGGCGCAGTCAAACCATTTTCGACCTGAAATTCGGTAAGAAAAGCAATTCTATTGGAGAGGGAGCAGAAGGACGTACAGCACGGTGATCTGATAGAGACCTGCGCGTTGAGGATGTGCTTGCTTGAAGGGGAATTTAGCTCTGCTCCCAGAATTGAAGGTGAAAACTTACCACATGGTGACTTGTAAGAGCAGCTCAAGCTTTGACACGAGAACGTACTGAATCGAAGTCACAGAAGAGCAACTAATTTCTTGGTTGGCCTCTTGCAAAAAGTTCACGAGTCTACGCGCCTCGACGCGGCTTAGCTTCTGGACTAGCGCGGATGACTCAATACATCAGCCGTATTAATCGCGCCTTCAAATTCCCGTTCATCACCTCTCAACATCGTCGCATTGACTGCTGGCAGAGCTTCACGATGCCGGTAAAGAGGAAAGCTTCATCAAGTATGGGGCTTCATTTGCTACGAACTGTTTCCTTGACCTCACTAACACTTTCTTAGCTGTGAAGGGAGCGGAAAAGACCAGGAAAGATTCCGTTGCCTCAACTCCAGGACCCGCCACTCCTCGAAGCATCGGCAGCAGCGATGAGTACGAATCCTCCGATGTGACCGAGTCTGACGATGAGGCGGCTAAGCGGGTCAAGACGGCCCTCGATATCAAGGAGTATAAGTCGAAGAAAGTCACCTCTGCTGTGAAAAGCCGAGACTCTGCAAGCCATCATTTCGGAGAGCATGACTTCTCGTACCTCTCACTCAAGCCGGATCATGACAATAGACCCTTATGGATCGATCCACAGAAAGGGCGAATCATCCTCGAGAGCTTCTCGCCGCTGGCAACACATGCCCAGGACTTCTTGACGACTGTTGCGGAACCTGCGTCACGACCTGCATTCCTGCATGAGTATAAACTGACCCCCCACAGTCTTTACGCAGCTGTCTCGGTTGGGTTGGACCCGAAAGATATTATAAATGTCCTCGATCGATTATCCAAAATCCCCGTGCCAGAAAACATTCGAAACTTTATAACAAGCTGTACTCAGAGCTATGGAAAGGTCAAACTGGTGTTGAAAAATACCAAACATTATCTAGAAAGCTCCGATCCGGAGATGTTGCAACGGCTGCTCAAGGATGAGGTTATCGGCCCACTTAGAGTTCAAGGGGCGGAGGATATCACCACAACCTCAGCGCCAAAGATGGGCGCTTTGGTGATCCCTGGTACCAAGAATGCTGCTGGTGTTCAACAAGCTGCTGCAGACCAGCGGAAACAACCTCAAGAAGGTGAGAACGCTAATCAAGAGGACATCTTTGCCACTCTCAATGAAGAGGACGACGACGACGACGACGCCGATGCCGTGCACGCTTTCGAGATTGTTGACGAGGGGGTCGAACATATTCAGAAGCGATGTTTGGAACTGGGGCTCCCTGTGCTGGAAGAATATGATTTCCGAAATGATGACGCCAACGCCAATCTCGATATTGACCTGAAGCCAACTGCTCAGATCCGACATTATCAAGAGAAGAGCTTGAGCAAGATGTTCGGTAACGGCAGAGCAAAAAGTGGATTAATTGTCTTGCCCTGTGGAGCTGGCAAAACTCTGGTTGGTATCACAGCAGCGTGCACGATCAAGAAGGGTGTGATAATCCTTTGCACAAGCTCCATGTCCGTGGTGCAGTGGCGGCAGGAATTCCTGAAATGGTCGAACATCAATCCAAACGATATTGCAGTCTTCACCTCAGATAACAAGGAGAAGTTTACTGGAAATACCGGTATCATTGTTACAACTTACAACATGGTCGCCCAAAAGGGCAAACGATCCTATGATTCTCAAAAGATGATGGATTTCTTGCAGGGCAGAGAATGGGGTCTCATGATCCTGGACGAAGTCCACGTTGCTCCAGCTCACATGTTCAGACGAGTCGTCTCTGTCATCAAGACACATTCGAAGTTGGGACTGACGGCAACACTTCTTCGAGAAGACGACAAGATCAGCGATCTGAACTTTTTGATTGGGCCCAAGCTTTACGAGGCAAATTGGATGGAACTTGCTGAGCAAGGTCATATTGCTCGTGTTCAGTGTGCAGAAGTTTGGTGTCCAATGACGACTGAATTCTACCAGGAATACCTCCATCAGACCAGCAAGAAGCAAGCTCTTCTCTGGATCATGAATCCTAGGAAGTTCCAGGCATGTCAATTCCTCATTGACTACCACGAGAAACGAGGGGATAAAATCATCGTATTCTCAGACAACGTCTATGCCCTCCAGGTCTATGCCCAGAAGTTGAAAAAGGTCTTCATCTTTGGAGAGACGAGCAACTCCGAACGTCTCCGTATTCTCGAAAACTTCCAGCACAACGAGAATATCAACACACTCTTCCTCTCCAAGATTGGCGATACATCTCTCGATCTACCCGAAGCAACCTGCCTCATCCAGATCTCTTCGCATTTCGGATCTCGTCGTCAGGAAGCGCAGAGACTGGGGCGTATTCTCCGGGCCAAGCGGAGAAATGATGAAGGTTTCAATGCCTTCTTCTACTCCCTTGTCTCCAAGGACACCCAAGAGATGGTCTACTCTTCCAAACGACAAGCTTTCTTGGTCGATCAAGGCTACGCCTTCAAAGTCATTACCCACCTCCAAGGAATCGAGCACCTCCCTGACCTCTCCTTCACTACTCCCGCCGAACGTCGCGAGCTCCTCCAGAATGTCATGATCCACAATGCATCAGAAGATGCCTCGAAGGATTACGAGGACGTCGATGACCTGTTCCATCGCATTGATGGCGGGAGGAAGAAGAAGAAGAAGGGTGCCAGGAGAACGGCAGGAACTCTGAGCGAGTTGGCAGGTGGTCAGGACATGGCGTATGTGGAGCAAAACAAGAGCCGTAACAAGGAGTTGAAGAAAAAGAAGGAGAGCAATCCTTTCTTTAAGAAAGTGCAGAGAGAGCAGCAGAAGAGGAGACTGGCTCGAGATGATGAGTAGGTTGACATATTGGCGTTTATGGTGACAAAATATGCATGGCAGCATGGAGGATAAATGGTGTTTGGGATGAGATTTAGAGGCTTGGCCATTACTAAATTGAACGAACGAACTATTAATGAACACCTTCTACTTCATTACAGTCTTCTCATGTCCCCCTACGCCATTTCATGCAAAGCTGGCTACATGCGTTCTTAAAGCTTAATATACCAGGTATTCGAGTACAATCCAGACTCTGTGGGAATACTTGCTGAGGGTAACATAGTCTCTATTCCTTGAGTCTCTACCACTCGGTTCACTGTTCTAGAACTTCTAGATACATTCAGATAAATAGCATGTGGAATGTCCCACGATTATTAAGTACATTCACCAAGTGAGTTCTCCTATTGTTCCATGAGTTCCAAAACCAGATCAAGCCTGATGCGCTCCCCTCTCTGCAACTCCTGCATATCCACATCTGGTATCGCAGCCGTTCTGAACTCGCCGAGATGAAATTTTCGCTTGCTCCATCACCTTTCCATACATCCCCGCTCACTCCTCCCCATTGTCCCATGCAACACCTGTCTATTCTACCTATTTTGCATCCTAGCTTTGCCAATATCTGAAACTCCCAGAAGATCTCGTCTGCGTATCTAAACTTTCCATTTAAATCTCCTTCGATTCCTAATTCATCCCTCTCCTTCTTCGCTTTTGTCCTTCTGCATTCAGGGCACTCGAACGCAGGGTAGTGCTCAATCATCTCATGCGGTGCTGCCACGCATTTGTTGAGGGCGGGTGAAAAGAAGATGCATCTTTCCAACTCAATGTAGTTCATATGTCTGCATTCGTAGAGTGTGAGGTGGTCTTGGCACATGTTGAATGTGGATTCAGACAAGACGGTTGGAGGGAAAGTGTGGTTTGGCGTTAAGAAGAGATGAAAAGGAGAGATCTAGAGATGGGACAAATTATGAGTCGAGTGTTGGTTTCCTGTTCAAAATAAGACGAGTGGATGGCGAAAGAGAACTATTGTCCAGATGATTCGTGCGACGGAGTTGGAATGGGGTGCTCTGAAATTTGCATCGTTTGGATCAATTAAAATGCTAAATATACTCAAAGATGCGAGCAAAGGCCAGAAGAAGTTTGCTGTGTGTGTTCTCTCTTCCAGAAGCGGAGAAAATCGCAGGGCTGATAAACGGAGATTGTATTCCATCTGGCTTGCTGATTCTATGGCGTTCTGAAAGGAGGTCTTTCTCCAATAGAGTCTGATCTACGGCCGCCTCTGTATTTTGCGGATGCTTCAATGACCTCCCAGGCGAAGAGCTCATAGAGAACCACTCAGTCTCTTGATGAAAACAATGTCCTACACTCAACATTCTTGTCACATTATTAAAGGCGGATGTCAGCGAGAAGTCTGCACAATGTTCGCACCCCACAGCGGAGCTGGGAAAGCTTCAATGGATTGGTAGGTTGTATAATAGGAGGAAATCAATTTATGATTCATTAATACTGACGAAAGCCTTGCATTTCGTCTGGCACATGCCCCATGGTCTTTTAGTTGTAAAGCAAGCTACTGCTTCGATTTAGATCTCCCCAGTGTCTTTAAAAAGGGACTCGCTTGGTAAGCTTCAACGATTTTCGTGATTTCCGTCGGGTTATGGATTCGAAGTCCCTTTTCGGATCTTGCAAGCGCAAGATCTAGATGCGGATATTTGGGGGGCTCGACTTGGAAGCCAGCGTATGCCAAGCAAAGTTTAAAAGCATTGAATGTTACTAGAAGGCAAATGAAGAAAGTAATAACGAAACACAAAAACTGCTGCCATTTTGAGTTGAGTGCAAGCATTTTCACGTTACCATATCCCACCCAATACGCCCCCTATCAATCATTTCCATCCAATCCGACGCCCAGTCCCAAATTCCATGACATACAAAATTGCTCAATTCCAGAACCAGCCATTCTTCGATGCCTTCTTGGCCTTGGCTTCTCCCTCTGCTTTCGCCATTTCGGATAGGGCTTTCGACTCTTCAGTCATCGATACTAAGGGCCTCAGATTGCCGTCTTCATCCCGTTCTTGTTCCTCGGTATGGCTCGATGTTGTAGTTGTTTCACGCCCATCTGCGAACATTTTCCACACATGGACATAAGTCCGTACTGATCCATCAACTTGCTTTACGCGTTGAGTGGTCGTACTCTGCGAGATGACTTTGTCTGGGTCCTCGCCCAGTGTCTCGCACCCAGCTTTCTGTTGTGCCTGTTTCTGCTTCCTAAAATCATCTGCTGGATCATTGAATTCTTCGAACAGTTCTTGAACACTCTTTGATTCCAACATCTTGTCAAAGACGCGGAAGATATCAGGAAATTTGCCCGAATCGAGGTCTTTCGCGAACGTAGCTTTCGCTTCGGCAACCACGGCTTCGAATTTTTCGGTTGGTTGCGAGGCCCACCTCAGAAAACGTTCATACATCTCTTGCTCGGTCTGAGCGTCTGTAGCGACAGGGAAAGGAATAGAGTGTAGTTGAGGTGGAGGCAAAACTTCACTTTCCTGGAGAAGATGGGACCGATGGAAATGATAGATCTGATTGTAGTAGCAATTCGCTCTCGTAGCAGGGTCGAACCGAAGCAACTCGGAATCGGGTTCATGTACACCATCAGAATCAGGATAGTGTATACTAAGGCCGTTACCAAAGACTTTTGAGAGTATGAGAGGCTTTGGTCGAGGCTGAGTTATCCGAATCAAGTCTTCGAACGCATCAACATAAGGAAACATATCTCGTTCCTGATAGTGGGGAGAGTTCGCGCTTTCAATCAAGCGAAAGGGGGAGTACGGTGAGAACATCAAGTAAGGTAACAACGAATAATTCGACCGTAACATTGTCGAAGCGTTGAGATCGTTGCGTATCATGTATTGGGCCGTTTTCAAAGGATTCGAGGATCGCTCATATGGCTTCAGCAGCCAAGGGTTTGCTGGCCACCAAAAATGACAAACACCATCTTGTTTCTTCCAATCTGAGCTGTCGCCATCAACTGGTTGATGCAGGTGGGCGAAGAGTGACTTCGTGATTGGAGAGTATAGCGGAACGTCTCGCATTCCATCATTATCGTGATCACTTGTCGTGGCCTTCTCAAGCCAGCGTGCGAAAGCTGGCCAGTCTGCCGACGTCCTTGTGGATATGTACTCTTCTGCGTCCGTTCCCTGTCGGCCCAATCTTCTAGCTTCCGATTCCCTCAATTCTTGCTGTCGTGCTTGTAGTTCATCACGCCGCCGAAGATCTTCGTCAAAGATTGCCCATCGACGGTTTTCGGAGGGCTTTCCAGAGAAAGCAGAGGGAAGGCCAAGGATGCCTTGGAGGAGTGAGCTGATCTGTTGGTCTGCGAATTGTCGAAACTTGATGAATGGATTATCGGTTTTCGATTGGGCCTTATTCGAGTCCTTCTCAGGATCAGAAGGTGAAGCCATTTCACTGCTGTATCTGAGCTCTGAGGTTGAAGTTCAAGTTGTTGAACTCGAGGCGTCGATGCGAGGAAGCTCACGACGTTAACAGGAGGGGTGCTTAGTAATAGTCCGCTAGTTCTACATTTGGTTTAGACTGAACGCGGGGAAATTGAGACGAATCCATAGCAGACGCCGCGCTTTTTTGACACTTCACTGTGCATATTGCGGTCGAAAAGATCTCGACCTGCGTAGAACACGCTCTATTATCGTGCAATTGCCTCGACAATCACAAACAATGTGTCGACTTCTCTTTTGAGATCCACAAGATGGCATCCACGGAAGCCCTCAACGACCCAGCGCCAACAGCGCTGCCCATGTTCGATCACCCCACCCTGCCGTCGCCGCAACATGCACAATCTGTCCCAGACTCCCACCGCCGACATTCCCTCCCTCTACACTTCCTCCCTCCCGGTCTCTGGAGTTCCAATACCTCAAGCGCAAGTCTGGTGGAATCTGAAGAGGCAGCTCGCGGTGAACACATCCTAGACGAGGCGACAGTAGCTCATCGAATCTCCGCCTTGCGACAACTCAATGGTGCGACACGCTCGCGACATCGATATGCGAAATCTACCGGAGCTCGAAGCAGCACATTCAGCCAGCCGGTGATTGTGAGGACGTATTCTGGGCCGGCTCGGCCGCGTTCTCGGCAACGGGACGTTATCACTGTGAAGAAAGAAAAGGGGCTCTCGGCAATGACCAATGGAAAGATGGAGCTGAAGTTGCCACCCGTCGAAGCTTTCAGTTTCAAGGGAATCATGGATGAGATAAGACACGGAGTTGCAGAAGATTTGGAAAGGATTGCGGAAATTTGTGCCAGGAGCAAGTACAGTCTCAGCAACCAGTACGAAGTACACATGCCGCCTCATGGACGTGGAGAACCGATTCTGCAGAGAGTAGGACTCGGAGTAAGCTCGCATACCCACGGAGGTGGTCCAACGTTGCAAGCAATTGGCTCAGACGATGAACAAGCAAGGCATGTAGGACGAGGATCAAGAGGCGGGAGACGGACGAAGTCGGTTGCATATGGAACATTGGAGACTATCATGTCATCTTCCAGATCGTCTGATGAAGACAAATCCAAGAAAAAGTCAGCTGCCGTTCTGGCCGAGGAGGTGCGTGGAAGAGCGGCGAGGAAGGAACTTCAGGCCTCAATGTCAGAAAACAATGTGACCAGTGGTGCCGTCGAAGATGGAAACGCCGAGCAGATGCCCCCAAAGCATGTTCGATCCAGATCCGCAACACTCGTATCGATGATTATCGATAATGCCCAAGGCTTCAAGAACGATGGATCCTCGAACTCGATTCCATCAACTTCTTTGATCAGTGAGCCAGCACGACCTCAAACATCCACAGCAATAGACTTGGAAACTATACCAACCTTTGATGAAACAGAACGAGAAAGATCTCCAACACTGTACTCTTTCATGTCACCAAGATTGGGAATGCTTCGTCATGAATCTATGTCCTCTACGCTCAGACCAGAGCCAGAACCGAGACAATCGATCTTTGGAAGTCTCGGTTCCTGGTTGCCATGGGCAAGGTCGGCCCAAGGTGAGAGCAGCTTCCAAGGCAGAACAAGGAGTGCTTCTCATGCGGAAGGAAGCTTGAGAGAACTTTTGAAATCGACAGACTTCGACCGAAAGGGAAAGGGGGTTGATCGCAGTGGCTGAATCTCCTTGGAGTCCGAGACATGAACGGATTTCGTGGGTCGGAACACCACTGATGTTCCTTTGGCAAGAAGTTCAATGAACTATCCACTCCCGCTGTGGACAAAAATAGCGTCACCGATTCTCTTTCTCCTCAGTCGAAGTTGGACATTTATCTGGACTTTGGTGAAATAGGACTTGAGTGTTCTGGATTTTCCGAGATTTTCGAAATGTTGTTAAATGTACCAGAGCTGAGGGGCACATTCCGTGAGAGAATACCTGAAATGATCCCACTCGACTTGGGACAATTAGTTCTGCTTTTCCCGTTCACCGCGAGCCACTATACGAGGCTATGAGTCGCTTAACGAATTTTCGACCCTGACGAGTGACTTGCTTCGAGGAAGGCCCAACTCGGCTATAAAGGTCAGCCGCTCCAGCTATCAATCTCACACCTCCTACAGCGGGTACACCAATCCAAACGTACTGTTTGCACCGCTCCCCTTCCTCAAATCCATTGCTTGCCATTGTTCCCCCTTCTTCACATACATTGCTAATTGTCTCCGTTCTAGACAGTCAACATGTCTTCTCAAGAAGCCGACGCGGTCCACGGCCCTGCTCAAAGTTTGGCTTCTCTGACTGCCAACTTACTCAGGCCTGGTCGCTATTCGGATCTCAACATTAACTATCGAGGAAAGGTCTTCAAGGCTCATCGCAATGCCGTCGCATTTCAGTCAAAGCCTCTCGCTGCCGAAATTGATGACAATTTTAAGGTAAGCAGCGGCTCTTTGGCTGCCGTGGTTCCCTACTGCTTTCATAGTAGAATGATAGCTAACATATTTCCAGGAAGCAAAGATCAGAAGTGATGATCTAGAAGACCATGATCCGAACATCATTGAAAAGTTTATCGATTTCCTCTACACCGAGCAATACGACGATGGTGGATCGAAAGCTGCGAAGACATCTGCACCTGAGGCTTCTAACGCTCTGCATACCAACACCGCTCTGTATATCGTTGGCGACAAATTCGATGTTACCGCATTGAAGACTTTGGCGAAAGAAGAATATGAGAAAACTTTATCTGCTTCGTGGAACTGCATCTTGTTCACCTCGAACTTGAAGCTTGTCTATGCGGGTACTGCCAAGAACGACCGACTGCTCATGGGGGTTGCAACCAATGCAGCTGCGAACCATGTGGAGGAACTGGTGAAGAACTCTGAGTTCGCTGAGTTGTGCCAATGCGACGGGGATATTGGGTTTGCCGTCCTCAAATCCTGTCACTCACCGACTCTCCAGGCCCTGGTAAAAAAGTGTGAGTCTTGCCAGCAATACTACGGAAAGAAGTTGCACCATCAACCGTATTATACGTGCTCTTCTTGTGGCTACACTTACTAGTAGCTAGACGGCAGATTAGTTACGGGAATTGTTTCAGGGACACTGACGAATGTAGCCTTGTAGTTCACAATATGAAAACCTTTCCCTAAATCCTTTCTCGCCTGCTGAATGTCCGTTTCGCAGCTCGTTTATGATTTCAGCACGGGAGTAAGTTCTTCTTGAGATGCCTTTTTGCCATTTGGCCCTTCAATTCTAAGCTTTTTTTTTACACCAATCCTGGAAGAGACGGCGTTTCATGACGCTGGAGATGGAAAGTCCCTCAACAACAGGTATGAAGTTTGCAAATTCTGAGCGGCCAGTCTTGGGCTGCGGACTTGAAATTCACAGCAATCCACTAGCAAGAACATTAGGAGGATGCTCAACCCACAATGCTGGAGTTGCATTGCGTCCCATCAATAGCGACTGGAATGACATTGCCGCTTTCACAGTCCATCATGGAGGCAAGTGAACAATCGGCAAAGTCAAGACAAAGAAGTTAATGAGAACGGTGCTTCAAACATGCTCAAATATTTCGTCCAATGGGAAAACAGCTACACAGTACCCACTGGAACACCCGGTCAGGTTTTCGATGACTTTCTAGATATCAGTGGAACGATGATTCGTTCCTGAAAATCAGCCAGAGGCAGTTGCACTCTTGCAAGCTACAGCGGCGGGTTTTGGACATGACCCTCCGAATATGGAATCTTCTGCATCGAGATATCAACAAGGCTAGCCCTGATCGTGATCAGCAGGTCGGAATATTTGAAAACCCAACCCACATGACTATCGCAAGTCATCGAGTCGACGCAAGGAATCCAGTGGTTGCCGTTTTCAAATCAACGAATCCAGATGGCTCTAAGAAATACCCTCTTGAACTTAGCACTCAATTTTTCGTCACCAAGATTCTGTTCAACGCTACTAGAGTAAACAGCAAGACTCCTCGAACAACAGGTATCGGGTTTCTGGCAGGAAAGAGCATGTTCAGTCCAGACCCTCGATTCAACGGCAGTGTCAAGGAGACGAGCCCGTCTCCGAGGAAAGTGTCTTGAGATACAAAGGATTATATTTTGAAGCAGGCCTGGCGGCATCATGCGACTAGTATGTGTGCTACTGGAGCTGATAGTAATCAGTTTGCGGTGCTGGACTCCAATTTTCGTGTCCGCGGGAAGAAGGGGTTGAGGCTGGATAGGAGTGCGTTTCCTAAGCCACCTGGGGCGTTGCCGGTTTTGCCGACGTTCATGCTGAGCTCGAAAGCCGTGGATGCGATTTTTAGAGGGTTGTGATATTTAGTAGATGAAATAATGTGGTTCTGTTCGAGTGGGTTTTGGCTTCTTTTCCTGGTGTGGTTGGGCGCAGCAAACCAAGAACAAAAATAAGGAAGTGTTGATGATGTGACTGCTGCAATGCGATGCACCTGAGTAATGACAAATGACAAATGACAAAGTTGCGCGTTGGCATCAACACGAGTGTGGAAATCTTCGGGGTTCAACCTCTCCCATTCAGGGGCATTTGTTTACATTAGCCTAGACACGTGTTCACTCACGTGCGGACCCTTTGCCAAGTGAGGCAGTGTTATATATCAAAATAAGCGATTTACTTTCACATTAGAGGCCTCTAGTCGCGTTGATAGTTGGATCACTAGGAAGCCCGACAGCCTGGGATAGTAATCACTAACGAGAAGCGGGTGCAAACCCTGCTCCAACTGCGGTGCAAACGAGGTATGCTCTGCCACAAGTAAACCAGCGAAAGCGAGTTTCTTGGTCCAAAAGGATTTCTTTTGCTGTTTACTCTTCTGTTCCCTGCTTTTTATACCTTTTGTCAACTCAGAGCTGTGAGTGCGAATTTATTTTTGCATGTTTTTGAGCAACGAGCCCGCTCGCTTAAAAGGGGGTGACCGCTCCCTGTAAAATTTTGTTCTCGACCACTTGAATTCAAATCATATTTTGACTGTAGAACATAGTGCGCTATAAAATATATAATAAACATTTTTGGTTCGAATTAAGCCAAGTCTGTCAATATCATGAGTCAGCAACAAAAACGCGCTCGGTAGACCAATCTGTGACCTGTTTCCAAACCTTGGTATCAAGATGCACCACACCCCGAAATTCAGACTTCAATCAACGAAACTATTACACACCATACACTTGTATCTCTGCATCATAGGTCCACCAAAGGTACCCGATGCCCATATGCCGTAAACCGCATGACTGTTGTCGTTCCTGCACATCAGTATTCCAGACCCTCCTGTTCCAAATGGATCCGCTGCCGCGGTCTGGCCCTGTTGCAAAGATGCCTTGAATACATCTGTCGCAAAGTCTCCTCTCTCCTTACACAGATCCATAAACTCCTCTCTATCCATCAACGCCTTGGCGTGCGCCGCAGCGGTCTTGATCGCCAGATCGCGGAGGCTGTCGGGCTCGGACATCTCTGGTAACCCGTCGTAGATCAGCTCCAGGGACTCGACGAACTCCTTCGTGTTCCAGGTTGTGGCGAGGATCGATTCGTACTTGGTTTTGGCGAGCACCTTGAGCGGTTGGACGTCGTATTTCTCTGCGACGACGTAGATTGCTGCGAGAGTGACGAGGTTTTGAGGGCTGACTGATGGAATGACAGGAGGAGGAGGGTTGTCAGGGAAAGAAGGCTCGGGCTGGACATTGAAAGGGTTTGTAAAGCCTGTTGGACCGAATGAATTGTGAGACGGAATTGGATAGGATCTTTGGGTCAATTGCACAACAGGCTGGTAGCCAAACGGAAGTGAAGGCGCAGAGGTGTTAATAGGATTGTTGATAGGATTGCTGACGGGATAGACAAGATTGTTCATCTGATTCATACTGATGTAAGGGCCTCCTGGGTATTGGCGTGGAAAAAGTCTGGTTTCCATCAGTGATGGAGGAGGGGCGGAGCTCTGGGGTGCTGGTTCGAGATCGATTGGGTTTTCGCTCGTGCCGATGTTGGCATCAATACTAACGTCGCTTTTGTAAAAATACTCAAGCATGAATCCGACGATCTGGGGATCGTCATCTTCCAGATCAATCTCCCCGGTGCTTGACTCCTTTTTTGAGAATCAGTAAAAATGACTCAAAGATATCTGGGACCCTCACTCTGAAATTCCCATCGATGGCAGCAGCTAGTGGTCTCGACTGGGTGCAGACCACCGCCCTGTGAGCCTTCCATCTCTGACCTTGGCATTTTATCACCAAGTCTGAGTATTTTCCACTCTCAAAAAGCCTGTGGAGCTTGAAGTCAATGCCATCCTCAATCTCAGGGAAGGGGGCTCACGATGAGACGACTTTGAGCAGGTGGTTGTCCTGCTGAGGCGGGCCAGGCGGCAAGGGCGGAGCAGGCTCCAAGGAAGTCGATGATACCGGAGCTCGATACGGACATTGATTATTCATGGCATAGGCCGACATTGATGTCGGAGTCACTTGCGACTTCCTTTTTGATGATTGTATGTCGCGCCTCTTCCAAGGTCGGCGTCCCATGGAGCCTGAGCCTGATGGAGGTGAAGTTTCATAAGGTGAGGCTCATCATGGGTGCTGTTGGTTCGGGAGTGTCCGTCCGATTGGCTGGAGGTTCAGGTGTTGCAAGACTTATCTCAGGCTTTCAGCTCGCCGACTACATAGCGAACGCCTCGCCGAGCAGGGCTTCTAACCTCCCATAATCTAGACAAGTTCTCTGATACTCGTCTCTTTCTCTTTCTTCTCCGAGCCATTTTATATATATCTTCCGAAACCCGCCCACAGCCGGTGATGTCATCCTCAGATCTCAAAGGCTCGTTCTCCTTCGGCTCGGGTGACACACGGCTTCTCGTCTCATCTCCTGAAGGAGAGATCACAGCCGCAGTCTCATCACATGCCATGTCACTTGCGAGCCCTGTATGGAAGAAGTTTATATCTCCGCCATGGCGGCCGTCTCAGATTAGCAAGACGAACAAAACCTCGAGGTCAGAGGAAGACGGGGGCGCCAGACTTAGTTCTGGAACGCAGCTTGACGAACCGCTGGACTTCAGAGAAGACGATGCAGACGCCTTGCTTCTGATCCTTCGGATCGCGCATTTAGATTTTATTTCGGTGAAGAAACGCCTGAGTGTTGAGGAGCTGTACAATCTTGCGATCTTGTGTGACAAGTATGACTGTGTGCATTTGATCAAGCCGTGGGTGGATGAGTGGTTCAGAGACGCGCCGCTTCAGATCGTAGGGGAATCCGCAAAACGTATTTTCATTGCCTGGTCTTTTGGGCGGACTGAAAGGTTTAGAATTGCCGCGTCTCTACTGCTCATGCAGAGTGGTATGGATGAAGCTGGCCAGCTTCTGGACTTGAAAGGACAGGCTATACCAGAAGTAATGCCTCCGGGAATAATAGGTTAGTGTATATCTATCCTGCTGGCTTCAGTGGCTAAGGGATGTGCAGAGGAGATCATGTCCCTTCGTCGGACGGCGATAGAGAATCTTCTTGAGATCCCACGACGCCGAATCAAGAGCTACAAGGACAACAAAACCACCATGTGTCGCTACAGTAGACCTGGATGTGACGCTATCATATATGGTTCTCTAATCCGTGGATTGGATCTCCGCAACCTCCATCCAGATATGAAGCCCGAAGACGTTCGTCTGAGCATCAGAACCCTAGCGGATGTAATCTCCAATCTCGAGATTTATCCATATTATTCAGCGAAAGGCGGTGTTCATGACGACTGCTCTCTCTCGGACTTCGCATCAGCTACCGCATCGGTGCTTTCAAATATCGGCAGTCCCGTTCTTGAATCCCACCTTCGACACATGAAGGAACAGTCAAGGAAACTCCTCGGAGAATTAGATCCTTGAAAAGTCGAGAACCATACCTAGCCCTGCATAGGCGCACGCATTTCCACAACTAAAGCTAGGAACCCAATTCGGGTGGAAAAGGAGAAAGCATCTCTTTCTCCCAAATCGCAGCGAAAGAATAATTTGGCGAAGCAACAGTTACGACTATGCCGAATCTGTGGTCCCCGGAACAAGGTTCATTGTCCAAAGTAACCCTCAAACCTGCGGCGCCGACGTGATTTCTCTCACAGAATTATGCAATGGACAAAGAAAAGAAATTTCCAGATGATAATGGCTCAGAAGCCAAGAGAAGGCTATTCGTTGGATAAAGGAACAGTTTCTCCTCATGGCCTACCATCAAGGTCACCTCTGGAAACTGTAACTCTAGCGGGATTGCTTTGGAGCAATACAAGAGGCATGGAAGAGGAGTTGAAGGATGATATTGCTAAAGTTGCGCTCGAGAATTTGGAGCGTTTGGAGAGATGCGAGGAGTTTAGGATGATTCCATTGGGCGACGGTGTGCATCGTTTGGCAGAAAGGGTGTTTGCGAAAGACTTGCCGGTAGCAGCAAGAGGGTCGAGAAGATGCAGGTTGATGGGATGAGAAGAGAGACTGGTGGTGGGAAAGAAAGAAACGTAAGGGTAAGTTTAATGTCCTTGGTGAGAGTCTTGAGTGCTGACTTCGAAGGGCTTATGGAGAAGGTCTTTCGCTGTAAAGATTGACGTCAAAGAAAGAAAAAAAGTTGGATTCACGCCCTCATGAAGTGATGAAAACGAATATGGAAGAGAGCCTTTGATGGGGCGAAAACATGCAATGGAAGTTTTAGGCCGGTTTGGGAAGGAGACGCTTCAGTGGTGATTTCCACATTATCGACACTCGTCAATTAGAATTTCCGGGTATTCTCAGAGCTTCAGGGCCAGATCCCAAGGCCATCCACAAATAAATCTCATAATGTAACATATGATGTACAAGGACATTCTCGTCCCAAGTCTCCCAAGCGCCAAATATGCACCCAACACCCACCACTACCACCATCCCCTCATCGCCTAATGCTTCTTCCCCCTCACACTCTTCTTCTTCCCCCCTTTCAGCCCCTCCTCCTTCTGCGCACTCCCCCTCAACCCACTCCTCGACCTCTGATAAGCCAGCACCAAATTCTGCACACTACCCACATCATGCTTCGGCTTGCGCATATACGTCAACCGCGCCCTCCTCGCCCTCTTCGCGCTCCTCTGCACAACCTCAATGCCTTCCACATTCGGACTATAAATTTTATACCACATCTCGACGCCGACCCTCGTCAACTGATTCCTCAACAATATGCCCGTATCCACGCCCCGTCGACGAATGTTGATGCAGACGCCGGCGAAGGGGTCCCCGCCTTTTAAGCGTACTAAGAGGATGTCGCCGACTTTCGCGGCTTCCGGGTTCGTTTTAGAGAAGAGGGATGTTCGAACGCCGGTTGGGTCGAGGAGCGCGATTTGGTCGGCGCAGAGGGCTTTGAGGGGTTCTTTGGTGTTGGCGGCGGGGAAGGGGGGTGCTGGGTAGACTTTTATCTTTTTAAGAGCTGTGGGAGAGTCAGTATTGCGTAGTTGAGCTGGATGCTCGTGGGTATAGGCGTACCCCGAGGTTTGGCAGGTTGACCGGGAGGTGGTAATTGGAATTTCGAGTAGGGCACGTTTTGGTGATATGTGGTCAAGGACCTCGTTACGACTTTCTGATGTCTTGTGTGCCGTAATATTGACTTCCAGCACGTCAATGGCCGTAGTGTATGTGTTGGGGTCGCCATAGTGGTTGTTCTGGATACAAGGTGCTGTTCGGATGAAGCTGTAGTCGTTGTTCTCGAGAAAAGTTGCCTCGCTCTGATTGGCCGCTGGTGAACATCAAATTATCTCGACAGCCTCGAACCTTGCGCTAGACCTCATAAAGTTTATCCAGCAACTCTAAAGTCGATCAATCGCAGTGCGAAGCTCTCCCTGAGCTTACAGAAGACACAATGAGTGGGAGAGGTCTAGGGAAAGCCTTCCGCTGCTGCGATTGCACGGTCAGGAGCTCATCGAGAGGTGTCTCCATTCAGCGTCGGAACTTCACAAACTCTTCATCCTGGCAGAGGCATGGTGAGGATCGTTCCGCACACTACCAAACACGAAGTGCTAATCCAGCTACAGGTGCCGTCCCAGCCTTCACCGAAACCTCCTCTCCCGAATTGAACGCTCTCCTCTCCGAAATCCGCCTAAAAATCTTCCTACCAAGTCATCTTAGCAGGCAGCACCAAGGCCTAATTTACAAAGAAAAATATGAAAACGAGCTTTCTACAGAGCCGGTAATTGCCACAATAGCAGAAGAGGACTTCCGACTGCAATATATCGATAAGAGAAAAGATGTACCAAATTCAAAGAAAACCTTATTCAGGGCAATGAAGCTCATGAAGGACAAGAAGGACTGGGCCAATCTTCCCAACCTGCTTGAAGGATTGAATGTAGCTGGTACGAACACGAATTCAGAGCATGTCAAGGGCGCAGTTGTGACCCATTGTATGATGGCCGGGCGGCAGGAGGTGCTTCTCGAGTGTCTGAGGCGAGTTAAGGATACGGGGATGCAATTGAAAGAACCGAGATTTGTGGTTCGGGTCATGCTTGCGATGCAACGCAGAGCTTTCAGTACCGATTTCCATGAGCATGAAACGGCGAAAGCATTGAAATGGGCTGAGATGGTGGTGGCGTTGATGGAGAATCCCAAACATGCTGGCAGCAGAGTTCTTGCTGGAGAGAACGATCCACGACTGCAGCCAGAGGTTATCGGGATACTACTTGAGCTTGCTGCTGTGAGAGCTGTGAAGCACTTGGAAAGCCGAGATGTGGACGGGAAGGTGGCGGAATACGGCGCTAGATTGGTAGGAACGTCGTTGGAATTCAAGACACCAGCCGAAGAAACTGAGTATGAACTCAATCCGTGGTTATGGGCGCACGTTCAAGTACTTCACGGAATATATGAGGCGCTGAAAGTACTGGAGCCGTCTTCGGCCGTGGCTGAGGGACTACAGCAGAAGGGCGAAGTGCTGGATGTAATGGTGTCGACATATTACGAAAAGCTGGCAAGCATTGCGAGCAAAAATCAGAAGCAGCTCATCGGCTTGCAGATGTACGAGAAGCTGTTGGGTTAAGGCGTTCACAGGATCATGTAGAGAGAATCAAGCGGATTTGTATAATATGTACAGTTTTCGATCAAGGGAGAACTATATACTTCTCTAGATGCTTCGGTATCGCACCAAGGAGCTTTTTCTCCGTAAGCCACTTCTTCGAGAACAACCTGTCAGCGTATCTGTATGCTCCATCACACAGAACCGTGACCACCGTGTGTCCCTTTCCAAGTTTCTCAGCAACCTCCTTAGCAGCCGCAACATTCAAACACGAACTTGCTCCAAGGTACAGCCCCTCCTCATCCAAGCACCTATACACCATCTCAATACTCTTCTCGTCACTAATATGCAACGACCCATCTAACAAATCAATATCCGGCTTCAAATTATCCGTAACCCTTCCCTGCCCAATTCCCTCCGTAATACTCGATCCACTCCTCTCAATCAAATTCCCTCCAGACTGAATATAAGAATGGAGCACACTCCCCGGCGGGTCCGCCAAGAAACACTTAACTCGCCCGTCTGAAACAGTTTTCAAATACCTCGTCACACCAGCCAGCGTGCCCGCCGTCCCAGTAGCACACGTAAACGCATCCACCTTCCCTTTCGTCTGGTACCAGATCTCCGGGCCCGTGGTCTCAATATGCGCTTTCCGATTCGCAACATTATCAAACTGGTTCGTCCAGACTGCATTCTCTAGTCTATCTGCATGTCTCTTTGCCTGATGATTATAGTTCTCCGGATTGTCGAACGCGACTGCTGGGACGGGGTATACTTCTGCTCCGAGGAGTCGGAGGAGGTCGATTTTGCCTTGCGATTGTGTGTTCGGCATGTAGATGACCAATTTATATCCTTTTGATCTACAGACGTGCGCGAGTCCTATCCCGGTATTGCCTGCTGTTCCTTCAACCACTGTCCCGCCTGGTTTTAGGAGGCCTTTTTCTTCGGCATCTTTCACGACGTAGAGGGCTGCTCGGTCCTTGATTGAGCCTCCGGGGTTCATGAACTCTGCTTTTCCTAACACTTCGCAGCCTGTTGCGTCGGAGATATGGTTTAGTCGGATTACTGGGGTGTTGCCAATTGCTCGAGGTTGTTAGATATCAGCTTGAGGGGAAGGAGGGGTCAAGTACCTCCAGTCATACCCTTGACAATTCCTTGCGCTTTGGAGACGCCGATCCCGTACTGATTGAGAGCTTCCATTTGCACAGCCGTTTCTGCAGCTCTGCGAGCTGTTGTCGCGAACGTTCGCACTCCAAGTCTGAACATTGTGGTTGTTGGAGAGGGTTTCAGAGCTGGGTGGCTTTTTTCGTGATGCCGCCATATCTTTATCGCCGATTCGGCAATGTGTTGCTGTGCCAACGCTTTGGAATCCGCTTTCCTGAAACAAAATTTAAAATTTATCTAGAAAGTGCAGTCATTCTACCCGTCGGCAATTCCTCGCTTTGCTGGGGCCGACTTGCACTAGCAAGTCGGACCCAGCAACTCCGACATACCACCAACTCCGACATTTGCAATAAAATATTAATTATTAAATCAACTACATAAAAGATCGAAATAATAAAATTAGATTATTATAGCCCTCAATCAAGTCTATATTCGCCTAATAGAACTTTTTGCGATATAAGAAGGTTTTGGTATAAATTATTAATAATTCACTTTAAAATCATAATATTATCCATACTTCCTATAGAAATCAGTTTGCAGCATATTAACTAATTGCCATATTTATTAATATTAAATCATATATTACTATTAGAATTAGAAGTCTATATATCTCCCTGTATTATATGAGTATTAATAGCTTTAATCTTACGCTTCCTGCCCCGTGGCTTCTTTCCTTGTGGCAAAGCTTCCTGTCTTCTAGCCTCCTTCTCCAAATATAGCTTCGTCTTATACTTTGGTATCTTCCGGAGCCTCCTAGCAAGCTCTTTAACCTGTCTTCTCGATGTTCGACGCGTGGCTTTTGGCATAGTAGTTGATTTGGTGGTTGAATTAGTGGTTGATATAATTAATTAATGCCCCGCGATTTTTGGTATTTTTTGGCTTTGGCGTTAAGCGAGTTCCCTCCGAAAAGAATTCTAAAAATCACGTTTTAATTTATAGCATAATACCACGTAATTATATGAAAAAATGTTCTATTGCGCGATTATAGAGTCTAGTATAGCCTATAATTATATAAAAAAATTATCTTTATTGGATGTGTGGTTGTTTTTTAATCTAATATATAGACTAAAAAATCGATGTCGGAGTTGCTGGGATGTCGGAATTGGTGTCACCAGCGAGCATAGCGAGCTGGCCCGAACCGGGTGCGGAAATGCCTGCGAGTATCGTCAACTCGATGTGCTGCATCCTGAAGGATGGCTTTATTTTAATGATCCGCGGAATCAATTCGCGATGTTCGGTGAGGATATTCTGAAGCCGTGGAACCTCAACGCTGAGGCGAAATCCCGCCTCTCTGAATGCACCTACCCCCGTCAAAGTTGCCGTGGCAGCCAGGCAGCCTAGCATTTCTCTTTCAAAGAAAGGGTTTATATTTACATCCCAATTCAACTCTGAACACTCACGTGGTGTGAGGGCTGTCTAGGCTCGAGTGGATCTCTTTCCTTTTATATTTTTTGAATGGTGGTTCGCTTGGGATACGGAAGTGAAGTCTCACAGTCCAAACAGAAATTGGGCAACAATGCCCTTTTTACAGTTAGTAGCTTGATCAGAATCCCCCCTCATAAATAATACCCCCACGATAAACATGCGTTTCTGACTTTCTGCTCCTCAAATTGCCATTGGTGCCCAGGAGCACCCTGTTTATCTGCACATGTATTTTGATGCATCTGTAGGACAGGCATACCATTGGTCATTGCTATCCCTCGTACCCCTTTGGATACTTATCAACCAGTCTTTTCATTTCATCCACAGCTCTAGAGACGCCAAGTTAATACAAAATGTAGGCCCACAAGTTTTGATTTCGAGAACTTACAGCTTCCTCAGTGCCTTGTTCGATGGCCACAGACCGGAGGTCTGCAGATCATTGCGCCTTCAAACCGGTCAAAACAAAATGCACTTGGAATAACGATAAGGATGACTTACAGAACATACATCCGAATACGATCTTCAAACTCCTCATTCAGATACTCATCCGTTTTCTTATCGTGGCCAGAGGCTTTGCTCTCTTCGTCCACGAGAGACCGATTTATTTCAAGCTCATCTTCTGGGTCATCATTCTTTATGGCGAACTCCTCCACCGAATCGCTTGCATCTGCCATCTCTATCTCCGCTGGTGCAGAGGAGCCAAATCCTCGCAAATGCTCGTGGTAGCTATCCAGATGGCGCTGATTGAGCAGATATCCGGTGCGAAACCCCCAGCATTGAAATTCAACTTGCTTCTCGTTAGTGAAGGGACTCGCGAAAGAGAAATACACCGAACTAACATTCGTAATGAGCATAAACGCAACATGGATCGAAAATGATAGGTTCGTTCGTATTCCGGTCGACGCCTACATTCCCATGCCAAAGATCCCCATGACACAGACACGGTTTGATAGATTTGCCTCCGGTCTCAAGGGGTCGAATCAGCCGAGGAATGACTTTGGTAATCATCTTCTCTGCCAGGTCATCTATTTCAGCCGTTTGACCATGAACAGAAGATTCAAAGTTGATGCTGCTGCGGAACGTTCTTGTGAAGAACTCTTCCCAGGTGTCACACCAGCTTGTATCCAGACAACTGGTCCCCTGCCAAGAGCTTGTAGGGAATCCAAACTTCCCCGTGGGAGATACGGAGCTTTGATGGAGGTGGACAAGTCTGGATGTGAACTTGTCACCTGGTGGCATTTCGTCTTTGATGTCCCGAAAGATTGCAAGAAAGAAATGCTTGGTCGGATCCTTGACATACGTTCCCCATGCCACAGGCTCTGAAGTGTTCTCTGGAATCAGGGTGGGTAATAAGCCAGTCAGTCAGTCATCAGCTAAGGTATTTTGCTAGCTGATTGGCTTATATAATGGGGGTCAGCTGATTGGCTTAGCTGATTTAGCTAATCAGCAGCTGATCAGTTGAAGATATATTTTTATAAAATTTATATTACTTCAGGTTTAGAGTAATAGCATCCCCAAACGTTTCCATCTGAATTGCCCCTCTCCTCTGCCAGTTCTTTAAGCATTCGTGATGCCATAAGCTCTTACCTGATAGTCTAGAACTCTCAGGAGAAGTTATCTTTGTACAGGAGGAAAATACCCGCTCGCACTCAGAGCTCATAGCGGGAATACTAAGAAAATCATATGCCATTCTAGCAAGATGAGGCCATTCAGACTCTCGTGCTTTCCAATACTCCGCAATACCCAAAAGATCAGTTGGAGGTTCAGCTAAATATAAGGAAAGCTCATCTCTTGAGCGTATAGGCCTTTCAGGACGTAATAAATTTGAAGGCGCCATCTGATTTAGTATATCCTCTAGATAAGACACTTGTCTTTCAGGCTCCGGGGAATAATTAGTACGACCTATTCCGTTATCCTCCCTATACTCTTTCTCCCAAAGCTTACGTATCTTCGTCTTCATTAAACTAAGAGTACGTGCTTCCCCAGGTAACGTCCAGTGTTGCTCAAACCAAGTAAACTTGAATCGAGGGTGTAGGACCATTGAAGCTGTCCATGCAAGAGAGTTATCGGTCTTCTTATACCAAGACGTTGTAGTGTTCCAAGCTAAAGTAATTGAGCTTTGAATACCAGGATGTTTATCAAAATCTCCAGCTTTTGCCTTCTTTTCAAGCTTCTCAAAATAACTAAGAAGGAACTCAAAGACAGGGAGCACTTCCCATAAAGTACCATGTGATGCCTTTCGTACTCCGTCTTTTAAATCGTGGTTGCCTTCAAGGTCCTTAGTTAATCGGAAAAGCGGTTCAAGCTGGTTTTTGATAATCTCCAGGGCTCTCCATTTAGCGGCAGTAATATAGTCCTCTTAAAAGATCTCTTGATCGTCAAAATCGTCGGAATCTCTCAAATCGTTGGTATAGATATTTAGGGCCTCTTTCAGTTCAAGGGCTCGCCTAATCATCAAGTATATCGAATTCCAACGTATCCCCCCATCCAGAACAAGCTTCCATTGCTTGCCTGAAGCAATACCAATATTGGAATCGATTTGCAACTTGGTAAAGACGTCTGATCGCTTCCCTGATCCCATAACGTATGCAACCAAGTTATGTAGCTTCCCTAGCTCTCCTTGCTGTCTCCAAAGCTCTCGATGCTCTTTTGCTCCTGCTTTAGTAAAATTCTCTTTCCAACTTGACTCGTCTTGCCCAAATAAATAAGCCTCTGTAATAAGGTTAAGGATATGTCCCATGTAGTATAGTCTTTTCTGAATTGGATCAAATTCCATTTGTTTGCCGAGCTCTTGCAGTATCGTATTATTATTAGAGGTATTATCAAGTACAAAATAGCCCAAATTATCTTTGTTAATACCAAAACATTAAAGTAATGGTAGGATTACTGCAGCTTGATCTAACAGAGGGGGTTAGTCATGTGATCTCGGAAGTAAATTAAGGTCCGGCCAAAGCACTCCTATTGGCTAGAATCGCTCGGGAACGCCCGAATAGTGCTATACCGCTTTCGTAAATTATTAATACCACCATACAAAATTCTATTTGCAGCGGCATAAATACAGCAAAAAAAAATTAAACTTACCAATACCACGTTTCCTATAATTAGGGAGCTCTGGTAGCCCAATTAGGCGTATTACATTCTCTCCTTTGCAGTTAACCATGTGTATAATAACGCTAATAACACTAATTTTCTCATACTTTAATCCCCAACCGTCAAAAGTATAGTATATTCGTGATTTTGCTATCCGAATCTCTTCTTTGATTTCTGGTTCAAAATGATAAAACATCTCGTTAATCCAGGACTCCACCGTATTATGGGTAACCGGTAAAGCATTTGCAGCTTGCATATTGGCAATTTTGAAGGTATGCTTGAGTCGGGAAGAGGCTGCTTTGCGAGACTTGATATTATCCATTACAACCCATTTAACGAACGCATTTATAAATTCCTGTTAACGGAACGGTATCGCACGCTCATAGCCTCCATTAACCGGGCCTGAAGCTTGTATACTGTCACTTCCATACTGTGCTCTCCATATATCTCCCTGGTAATCGAGAAAGTGTTAGGTAAGGAGGTGATTTTCGGCATTTTTGAGAGAGTTGCTATTATAGTACCATTCCCGGCCTTTGGAAAATTCAGCGTCATGGTGGCCTGGAAAATTAATAAGCATATATCCATAATATAATAATAAAAAGGGCATACAAAGCTTGCATGCCCATATAGTAGGCTCATCTTTTTTACTTGTATCTGTGAGAGCGTATCCAAGCTGCCAGACCCAAGCAGTCCTCTTCCTCTTGCTAGCACCTGCAATGACGTGTTTTCTTGGAAGCCGTATAATTATAATCGGGCGATCGTCGTATAAAGGCTCTCCTGAAGTATATGGAGAGTAATCAGGGCGTCTATCTTCGGGAGGGGGCTCATAAGGGTTGTAGTTTCGATTGTAAGTTGGCACTAGTCGATTGCACCGATCTCGTACGCCCTTCCGTTGCTCCGTAGGCGTACCGTATATCATTTGGGCGAAGGCATTCGGAATATTTGATGACGATTCAGAAGGACCAATTGATGGATCACGAGAAGCTTAACTAATGGGGGCGGGTGCGGAGTCCATTTTGACGATAATTAAGGAATCAAGTGCGAGGCATACAAAATAATGAAGAGATTTTCAGTCCATCGCGCCTAATTATTAAGGCGATTATTACATAATTAACCCGCTACACCCCCCCAAAAATACCCATTTTGGCATTTTTAAGGGGACCCAAAAATCGCGATATTAGTAAGCCTCAGCTGATCAGCCGCTTATAAGCTAGTATATTTTCAGCTGACTGACTGATATAATAAAAATGGTCCGGCTGAATGGCTTAATAAGCTAGCTGATAAGCTAGCTGATAAGCCGGCTGGCTTATTACCCACCCTGTCTGGAATGATGCGATGCAATGCCGAGGCGCCATTATATTCGCCCATCACCATCCCAAGGCCGATGTCACACTCGGAGACCTGATGAGACATGTCGTCTTAGCAAATGGCCCAACCGAGTTTCTTGTGATCTATGGCCGATCAAGGATGGATACCTTCATGAAATACGAACAAGGCTTTTTATTATCCACAAAAACAACATCAAGCTTATAGATTTTGGCCCAAAAGCTTGCTCCGTGAGCACTAACACTAGTGACTCGACTTCCCGGCGGCAGCACTTGATCAGTCAGTCCCATTAACCAACTCATTCAAAACAGGGCTTACCCGCTATGACAGCTAGGTCGACTTCACTTGGCGTGATGTCCACCTGTGGAATCTCGGGGGCGATGAATTCTTTGGGAAGTTGGACCATTTTCAACGTTACTACAGCCTCCCGAAAGTCAACCGTTGCTGGGAGTAGAGTAGAGTAAGTAATTGAATTATTAAGATGAAGCGTGGGGAGAATTTGAGGAGTATCTCTTTAGCAGGTTCCCACGGTTACAAAGTTGGGGGCGAGGCTGTTAGGCCGCGCCCAAGAAACGGTAGGCTCGTGTCCCTTGGAGCCTGTCTTGTGCGACCCCAGAATTCGGTCACACCGCCCTACTTCTTGGGAAATAATTGGATGACAGGGTTTCAAGCTCTGCTTACCTCATGCTGCCCTATCTAGTTGGGGAACAATTGGACGAGAGTTGGTTTCAGGCTCGGTCTGGGTCACACCTGAAGACGACAGGCATAGAATGGAGCCCAGCAAACGGCCCCCCCCCCGAAGGCGCTTACACTAATAAAGGATCGGCCTACACGGGATGGGCCCTAGGTATGGGCTTTGCTTTTCTTCCAAGGGAAGTTTAAGCCCTTGGCCAGCGCATTCGTCCACCTGCATGGGCGCCAGTATGTAAACAAGCTTATTTCCTCTCGCGCCTATTTTGAGGTCAAACGGTGGGCTCTAACCTTGGACGCATGCCTCTTGTACTTTCTTGCCCCAACTCCCCAATTCCCCAATGCTCCGGACGAAGATGAAAGGCTAGTATGGTAAGTGACTTGTTCCTACTGTAGTCAACCTATGGGGTCACGAACTTTGGTTGACATCCAGTTTGTAGCAATCTCGGCCGCAATCTGACACCACCCGCGCCCTGGATGCGTCTTCCCTCCCGCTAGAAAAGCGGTTTCGGCCTTCGTGGGTGCGACGACACATTTACGGTACCTCGAGCGACAATAAAGGCCCACTTGGCCTTACACTACTGCACTCTGCGGCGGAACCACTGATAGACTTCGTTTTCGTTCACGGACTGGGAGGGGGTTCCATCAGAACATGGCGAAAAGGCGACGATCCAAGACTCTTTTGGCCTCAAGCATGGCTTCCTCTTGACCACGATTTCCGCAACGTCAACATACACAGCTTTGGTTATAATTCCGATTGGGCAGAGACGAAGGATTCTTTCCTGAATGTGCACGATTTTGGGAGGTCATTACTTGGAGCTTTGACAACGTCCCCACATTTAAGGAGGAATGGGCCAGTAGGTTTGAGGATGCCCTCGGCCGACCTTTTGACTGACTAACTGTACTCCAGACCCCAATCGTTTTGATTGGTCATTCTCTTGGTGGACTTGTTATCAAGCAAACATATATATTAGCCCGTCAAGATAGACCCCTAGCGGCTTTCGCCGAGCGTATGCGATGTCTCTTCTTCTTGGGCACCCCACATCGAGGCTCAGATTCGGCTCCCTTGCTCAACAATATTCTCAAGACGACTGGCGTACTTAGTTCTCGGCAATACATAGATGACCTGATGCGGAACTCACCATCCACACAAGTGATTAACGACACTTTCCGGAAATTCGATGGCGACCTTGATATATGGTCTTTCTACGAGACACTGAAGACAGGTCCATTCTTGATTGTGGACAGAGATTCTGCTACTTTGGGTAGGCATGTGAGAACCTCATGGCACGGCTTTCTAATTCAGAGTAGGAAGTAAGAGGGAGAAGGTAAACAAGCTTGACGCAAACCACCGAAATATTTGCAAATTTGAAGATCCCTCTGATCCAAATTACATCGTCCTCCGAGACTCCCTAAGTTCTGTGGTTGATGATCTCTTACGAGAAAGTGAGTGCATAACTACCCACACCGGAAGATTTACTGAAGAATGGCAGTAAAAATATCTAGGCACGAACAATATCGTACACAAATTAAAACACTGAAGACATTTCTTGGAGTCTCCGACAAACCCGAAGATGACTTCGCTAGACAAGAGGAAGGGCAGGTGGAAAGGTCTTGTACATGGTTGGAAGAGAGGGAGGAGTTTCAAGAATGGAGAGACGTTGAAGAAGACACCACGAGAAGCGCCGCAGAAAACCTCACACAGTACTATTGGCTCAGTGCCAACCCGGGGACCGGAAAGTCTGTGCTTGCAGCGCATGCTATCTCTCACCTACGGACCACCTTTGGGCTGGATTGTTGTTTCTATTTTCTACAATATGGGAACAAAACCAGGCAGACACTCAGCGGCATGCTTCGTTCAATCGCGCTTCAAATGGCCCTTCTGGGATCTGGAGTCCGGGATACCTTGTTGTCTCTTCAAGAAGACAATATCTGCTTCGACAAAGACGATGAGCGGGCAGTATGGCAAAAATTATTTATCGGTGGGATCTTTCAGACAGAACTTTACCGTCCGCAATACTGGGTGATCGACGCACTGGATGAATGTACCAACTACGCCCAACTATTTCCGCTTCTTACAAAAATTGAAAGCTACTTTCCTCTTAGGGTTTTCTTCACTAGCCGTGTTCATTCAGATATTCAGCATCAATTTTCCCGCCTCGGCCCCAGAGTCATAGAAGCTCATATTTCAGAGAAGAATATTCTGTCGGATGTTGAACTCTACTTAAAGAGCCGGATGGATGTACTCCCAGTAGAATCAAAAGCAGAGCGGGAAGAACTTATCGGGGAAATTATGGGCAAGTCTCAGGGCTGTTTTCTGTGGGTCAAGTTGGTTCTTCAAGAGCTTGGAAATGTCTTCTGCGACAAGAATATCAGATTGGTAATGGATGATATACCGGGGAAGATGGGGCCGTTCTACGAACGCACGGTAAAGCTAATCAGTCAGAATGTCAATATCCGGGAAAAGGAGCTTACCAAAGCCATCTTGGTCTGGACTGTCTGCAGTACCCGTCCCCTTCATATCGAAGAATTGCAAGAGGCAATAGAATTGGATATCGGTTCCAAAGTCCGCAACATGAGAAAGTCTATTCAAGACTTGTGTGGCCAACTTATTTCTGTCGATGGCAACAACACAGTACATACGATTCACCAGACTGCACGGGACTTCCTTCTTAAGGACAAGACCACTGAATTTGCTATTGACAGCGCTCTCAGCCACGAGAGACTTGCCACAGCCTGTTTAAAATACCTTTCTTCAAGAGAGATGCGGTGGCCCCGTAATAAGAGACTCCTCACGAGGGATAGAAAGGTATCGAGATCCTGCTTTGCCGACTATGCGTGTAGGAGTTTCTCAGAGCATGTTTTTGCTGCTAGCTCTGAGGCTGATGACTTGCTGAGGATGCTTGAAAAATTTCTCGGAACCAATGTTCTGAGCTGGGTCGAGCATGTGGCCTTCACGGGAAGCTTATACTTCATCACTAGGACAGCAAAGAACCTCAAAGCCTACCTTGACCGACGGGTGAAGTATCGAGCGCCGTTAGGAAGCACCTTCCAAAATGTTTCTGCATGGACTACAGACCTTATTCGACTTGTGGCAAAATTTGGAGTCGGTCTCGTTGATACTCCAAGTTCTGTATATTTTCTCATACCTCCTCTCTGCCCCATCAATTCCGCTATATATAAAGGGTTCGGCCAGATGGCAGATGGCCTAAGCTTTACTGGGACCACCAACGTCGACTGGGAGGACTGCATATCATGCATCGAATACAAGAATGGCCGAGCGATGGACCTGTCATCCGGACAAAATACTTTCGCCATTGGCATGAGTTCAGGCATGGTCTATCTCTACAATCAACTAAGCTGCCAAGAAGTACTTGTTGTCAACCATGATGAGCCAATCCGACTTGTTGAACTTGACAAGCTTGGGAAGTATCTCTTGACCTCCGGGGCTACCATTCTGAGCCTCTGGGACCTCACCGGAGGTGTGATGTGGACTACGACAATGCCTTCGCCCTGCCTTGCTTTATGTTTCTCCGACGACCGGATTTATGGTATTACAACTACCAATGAAGTAGTTTTGTGGAACATGGCAGATGGATCCGTGGACAATAGACACCGATATCAGTACCAGGAGGAAGAGGATCGACACTTCCTTGTTGAGGAGAGAGCTCCTCTCGCAGCTGCTTTCTCCCCTGACATGGCGCTGATGGCACTTCTGTATCGTGGTGCGCCGACAGCAATCTGGAGCCTTGAAACCCGATCTTTTGTCGGATACTGCTACGAAAATGCGGCCGAGCGTGACGCCGGCGGGAGCGGAGCATTTTCGCCTCTGAGTGCTCTATTCCATCCCAACCCTGGTGTCGAACTGATAGTCATAATATACCAAGACGGAGGGCTTGCATTATATGACTCCTGGTCGCAACAGCGACTCAAGCTAGTTGAAGCGGATGCCTCACATCTAGCTTCCGCCCCCAATGGACGAACTCTAGCTACAGGCGACTTCCACGGTACTCTAAAGATATGGGACTTTGAGACATTAGCACTTCTTTATCGGATTAATTGCCATGAGTTCGACATCAAAACTCTTGTTTTCAGTGGAGATGGCGCAAGGATTGTGGATATCCGGGATTCAAGATCCAAAGTTTGGGAACCTGAGGTCCTGATAAGGAAGACAATCGAGGAAGACCATTTGAGCCTTAGCGATGATTTTAATGCTCCCGCAACCACGATAGACTCCAAAGACATCGATAAGATCGTCAACATCACAGCAATGGCGCCCCATCCTTCAGAGTGCCTCATCATCGTGGGGAAGCGGAACGGGATTGTATCGGCTTACAGCACCACAACTGGGAAGGAAGTCTCGACCCTGTATTCTCATGGCAAGGGTCTTCTTATTGACCACATTATTTGCGGTGACCATGTCATTGCCAGTGCCGACTCAGAAAGGATTGTCAAGCTGTGGTCTTTGGTTGATGATGGAGCAGGAAAGTTTGTTGCAAAGAAGCGACTGTTGAAAGTTCAGACCAGTAGTTTTGTACGCCAGTTGCTACTGAGTCCGGACGGTCAAAGTCTACTGATATCTACTATCCAGGCTGATTATTTCGTCTCCACAACGACCGGAGAACTTGTCAATACACGAAAATCACGACGGACGGGTCCTTGGAGATGGGTGTGCGAATCAGATCCGAATGCAACTCGTCTGCTCCTCGTTACTGAATGTGATCTCCAAATTTACGACTGGAGAAAGTTCTCACAAGTTCCACTGAGCAATTTTCTATTGGAAGACGCATTGAATAATGATGCGAGAAATATTGTCATCAAATCAGCTTCTGAAGATAGTATGGGCAGATATCTCGTCCTGGATCTGCAAACTTCTGTGCGGAGCAACCTACTCATTCTCAATACCCCAACTTTTGACGAGCTCGAGGATACCGTACATATAGATTCCACGTTCAATCAAGTTATCAAACGAGTTCAATTCTTTGTCGGCGTTCAGGGGACGAAGATGTTTTTCATTGACCTCGAATCTTGGTTTTGTTCCTTGGACGCGAAAACTTTTACAGGACAGGAATATGCTCGGCATTTCTTTGTGCCAAGCGATCTTTTGGGTGGAAATTTAGGCATGCTTTCCGCAGCCACGAGCAGAGGAGAAGTTGTATTCTGCAAAGATGGGGAATTGGCGATCGTGAAGAATGGTCTGACATTTCATAATACAGTGATGCTCTCGGATGGCGATAGAAAGATTTAGAGTTGAGGTCAAGAAGAAGCTGATATATGCAAAGTTCCCGCTTCACAAAATCCAATAACAAAGATCATGATAATAATGTAATGATCCATTCTCCTCATCTTGGTAAAAATTTGCTCTCCGATAACGCAAGACCTTCAGGAGTGGCTTTCATGAGCCCCAAGTCTGCTGTTTTGGTTCCATTGTGATCGCAAAGACTTTTTGCTCCAGAGCTTTGTATGCCTAGCCGAGGACTATGTTCTTGATTACCCATCTGTCTGGTAGTACGCCAAGCCATGCCTTTTCTCCGAATGAGGCAAATGGCACACAAGCTGCAAAATCCAAAGGCACATCCCAGAATGGTAAAAGTCCATCCAGGACCAACTGCATGAAGTAACGGCTCGATTGATGCCACACCACAGCCTGCAAGAGCACACCTCGTTATGTTACCCGCTGCGCCTGCTCTACTAGGTTGCTCCGGATGCGTGTCAATAAGTAGGGTATTGTAGGTCTAGTAACCATTAGCAATTAGATACTCCTTGATGCAGTCAGCTCCTGCTTATCTGAATTAAACAAGATACTAGGCAGCCTTGTAAAAAGGTTACTATAAGAGGGATAGATATATGCTGCTATAGCATCAGATACGTTTGCAGACGACGGCTTCCAAGTTCGAAAGCTTACAACCCTTGCACGAATCGCCCATCCGTAGCCAACGATACAGACTGCCAGACACGATACCAGGACGCATGAGCTCTTAGATCGTGCCTTTTCGATTGGGAAGCTAATTCGGTCGCCCCTTTGTGTTTCGTTGACCGTGTTGTTGATGGACTTTGCCGTTTTGTGGTAGTTATAGTCCATTAGTTTGCCTACTTCATATTAGATCTTTTATATATTATGATTAGGATGAAACATAAACATACCATTCATATATCCTCCAATTACAACCCCCGTGCCACTGGCAATAAAGGAGTACCCGATTTGTGCCTCATCCAAATCATAAACGTCGACAAAGATGCCTGGTAAGGACGCTTGAATGCAAAAGAAGACCATGTAAGCCATTGCGCTTATGGACAATACGAGCGATGTATCTTTGTAGAATACCAGACGGATAGACTTGAGCGGATTCGGCAACCATTTTCTCCTCTGTAAGGACCGTTTTCGATCATGATAACATTGCTCTCCACCAACTGTCTGTGTTTCACTTTTGACAGGGAGATAGCTGAGTAGAGTCCTATTCAAAGGACCAACTTCCAAATTGCCACTGCCAACAATATTCCGTGCGGTCTCTGGGAAGAACGTCAACAACACAAAAAGGAAAATGCCGCCGAGGATTGCCAAAAGCCAGAAAATCCATCGCCAGCCAACAGTGTCCGCTAGTACCCCACCAAGCAACGGCCCTATAATGATTCCAATATTCGTTGCAACCAAGGCTGGACCTAGCATTTTCCCCCTCTCAGCTGGCGGTGCTACGTCTGCAACAACTGCATAGCTAATTGCAGTTGCAGCCGATGATCCTGCACTCTGCAATATTCTCAACGCCAACAACGCTGCATACGAACTCTGCAGGGCAAGCCCGATATTCGCAACCACAAAAAGAGTGAATGTGAGTATATACGTCGGCCGTCGGCCGATGGTGTCCGCAAGGTCGCCAAAGATGGTTGGCGCAATGCCTTGGAAGATCAGGTAGACGGTAACAGTAAGGTTTATCATTTGCGGGGTGGTGTTCATGGCTTTCTCAAGCGCTGGGAGACATGCTATATAAATGTTTGCGCAGAATGGCGAGAAGAACATCGATAGTCCAATCATCAATATCAAGAGGCGTTTCTGACGAGCTGTGAAGACAGTATAAGGCACAATACTTGATGGCGGGTCGGCCATGGTAAGTTTTGTGATGGATAAAGTAGTGTCAGTGTCGACTGTCGTAGAATTATTTATCTTTGGCGGCCTGCATGTCTTGGACATGGGGTTTGCGCGACATTTTGTCAGGTTTAAAATCGGTTGATCGTCTATGATTGCTAACCTTCGGCAGCCAGCAGAGCCTATATATAAATAAGCTAGAGAATTTTGCAACGTGCTTATAGTTATAATAGAATTACTTATAAGAAAATAATATTCTAATAATAGCTTTTATTAACTAGAGTTTTAAAATTTAAATTTAAGCACTATAAATACTTATAACTTATGAGTTCTCGGTTTAAATATAGGTACTCGGTTACTAAATTTCTAGACTTTCTTAAGGCTACCTTTAATAAACTATATAATATTAACTTTTAATTTCTTTAATTTAATGAATAATTATTAATTACTACTTTATAAAAAGTTTATATTTAAATAGCCCTTAATTAGTCCTATAACAAAATAATGAAAGTATTAAATTATATATATTTTTTTTATAAATTAAATTAAATTTAAAGAGAAAGCTAAGTTTTTGTTATTCCTATCCCAGCGCCTCCACTTTACGAGCCGGTGGGCAGTAGTCTGTGCGTTCAGGCCTGTTTTCAGGCATTTTCAGGCTTCACAAATTCGCTTATAGGCCTTGGAAAACTAAAGTCTCCTTAAACACTTAAAAGTTATAAGATAACAAAAAATAGTCACGACTTCATATTTAGCATTAGAGAAGTAAAGTAACTAAAGCATAATTTGATTAATTAATTTTTAAAGATTTGATCAGTTGAAAATTTTATTTATTAGTAAAATGCCCTGAGCGTACAGACTACTGTCGGGAGGCTCGTTACGAGCCTGCTGACATAAGTCCGTGTTTTTAGCGATGTTTTCAGGCATCACAAAACCAAAGTCGCCCACTTCACTTCACAATTTCTTTACAACTACAGATTAAATCTTCGCATAATTCAAGCGCACGCAATGAAAAAGTATAGAGTGAGTTTAGAAGGCCTTTAAACTTAATTCTAGGTATAAAATGAAAGCCTCCAAAATAGTTATGGGGCTCATTTCTTAGCGAAATGCCCTAAAAACACGGACTTATGTCTGCAGGCTCGTTAGGTTACTCGTTAGTCTGGCCCATAATCGACACCCAGGAGCGTGTCGTTTTACATTTTCCCAGCTAAAGGGGCTTCGTGGTGCGCAGGCCGATTGAACCCATGAGTATGAATAGGTATCTCACCTATTAGCGGCCCCGCCAACGTTTGGGTGTTATACTGACTTTCAGGCTGCACGAGGTTGCCTGCTGTGGCCATCTTTGGGCCCAAGATATTTAAAAAGGCATCAGGCGGGACAGCCCGACCACAAGGTTTAATGAAAGGATTTGATTTTCTAGCCTTATTAGTCGCCAATAATTTGTTCTAGATTGAAGTGCCTTGATTGCCTGTGGGCAAGGGAACTTCGACGAGGCTAGGCACGCCAAGTACGCTTCCAATGCCAAATTTGTCTGTCCTGGCCAGGTGTCGGAGTTTGACCCAACGATTGGTAATTTTCATTCCCTTGTGTGACCCACTAAGAAACCAGTGGGCGATTGAGAGTGAGAGGTGTTGCTTTCAGCCTCCAGAGACATCATCATGGTTTGGCGACACTCTGGTGGGCGGGTTAGCCCCGTGGCTGTCCAACGCGTCGCAGCCTCTAAGTTTCATAAGTTCGTTAGTGGCAAAGATTTTGTCTCTAATGCACGCCACAGGTCAACCAACGCCCCAGTTTACTATCTATTGGGAGGGACTGCCCACCTTCAAAAATGATATGAGTCGGATGGTCTGACAAATGCAGCAAGGTTGCAGAGAGAGCGACTGGTAACCATATGAACTGGCGGGTTCGGTGTGTTAAGTGCCTGCATGACACCTTTGAGAAGAACTTGCCTACCCCAACGCTTCCAATCCCCAGCTTCCTCTTCATCAACCCTCCCCCTTGCATTCTCGCCTACCTATTCTCGCTCAATTATTTTCTGTTTTCTGGCTCTTACTGGGTCATTGTCGTCGTACAACATGCCTTATCCTTCACTTTTTGGCCATTCTGTGTGAGCTTATTTTGCGATATTCTTGAATAGAATAGCAGGTGTGCCACACTTAACGGTCAAGAGTATATGATACTGTTTTCGTGGCTGTAGTTGTGTGACCATCTCTTCTTTCTATATATTCTCTAGTTCTTCCCCAATTTCCATGCCAGAATTCAACCCAGACTCAATTTTTCCCTAGCTTTCTTTTCTAACTATAATCTTACCTTCACACGCCTCGTATTTTTAATTGCGCTCTGCGTGTGTGCATTGCGGTAAAAAAGAATCCGTAGAACCCTCCTCCCCTAATATTAAAAAAAATGGGAATGGGAATGGGTATGTATTGCTAGCGCAATCTTTTAAACATTGGTATTATCATGTTTGACGCTTTCATAGCTGCGAGAAACCCGCGAACACCAATCATGAACCCCCCGAATGAATGTACACCGCCAGGAGCTCCGAAGCCAGCCCGATTTAAGCCCAAACAATCAACATCAAGGGCGGTAACGACTAAGACACAAGATGGGTCTTCATCTGCTGTAGAGGATCTAGTGAATGACATTGATGGCTTGGGAATAAGCGGGATCGGCGATCACTTAGTAGATGTAGGATCTTTCCCTTTGCTTTTAATTAATAATCAGAAAACTGATATTTTAATAGATAGGATCCATATCCTTTGCGAAAAAATCTGTAGGAAACATGAATCTCTTTGAATAGATTTGGAATACATTAGGTTCATGGAGGTGGAGTTCACGTTGCTGCGAAATAGGTTGCAGTTTAGTTACTTCGATATGGCAGAGCAGGACTCAAATCCATAATCCGATAGACTATTGCTTGAAATATTTCTAATGATTCGAAATGACGTTAGTTGAGCTGCTTAGGCTGTGGAGGTTACTTACACTGTCGCTGGAATTCAAATTTCGCTGACGAAGCACCTTCCCAACCCGCTATCGCTTGCATTACCTACGAGTACTCATAAGATAATCCGGACAGCATTTTGTACAGTACATCTACTCTCGCTCTAGAGCCACCTCCTACTGCATTTCGATCTCGACTCCTGAAGCGCGCGGTTACACTTAGTAGTTTTACAGAGCCACGATAGAGAACCAAGAAAAGCAAGACAGCTAAATCTTGACAACATCACGTCAATAATGAGCCCCATATAGCAGACAAGAATGATAACATATCTGACCAAGAGGTCAGCCCCAAAGGCGAATCTAATCATTCGCCCGCAAGGTGTTAGAAATGCTGTTCTCCTGTTTCCTAAGGCCTGCGTCAAAGGAAACTCAAAAGGCCAGGGAAAATCAACACAAGATCCTTCATGAGATGGTAACAGTAATCAGTGCGAAGGGTCACGTTTCCCAAAAAGCTGCTGGAAACCTTCATCGTCGAACCAGTCTTGCCGTCCGTAGAGCCGGTGGGTTCAAAGAATTCGAACCGGGCCGAGCTACTCAGAAAGCCGCGGATGACCAGCACTCAGGAGGGGTCCAGATACATACGAAGCCGCTGGATGGTCCGGGCTAACAAAAGGTCCAGCTACCAAATCAGCTATGGGCCAGGAAATTCGCGATGCTAAATTCGAAGCCCTAAGAAAACATGTTCAGCATCAGAAGATATTAGACAAAGATAAGATCCGGAAGGCACCGTTCGCAGAGCATTTAACAAGCTACAACAGGGCATGCATTAGGGACTTTCTCCTAAAACAAGCTTACTGGTATGACAAGAACAAGTGTCCTAGTGGTCTGAGGTACTATGGGGATGGTGGTCCAAAGCCGACATTGAGACTTGGAAGGCAGATGTTCAAGAAGATATCCTTACGCGGGTACCATAAAATAAATTAAGAACAGACAGGTATCTCGAGGAATTCAGAGCTAGAGCAGCAGCGACGGCGACTGCAAGTACAGAGCGACAGTGTCACAAATGACGATAAACCTGTCAGACGACGAAAGCCACGTTAAACCTATCGCGCGATGTCATATAAGGACGGATTCCGCGATATCAATGAACTTCTCCTCGCTGAACCTCACGAAGGATCCTTCTCTCTAACTCCATGTCTTCTTCAGTGCTTCCAGCTGTTCCAAGACTGCAGAGCGACTAGTCCCGCCTGTAGCATACTTCAACTCCACAGAGCGCTCGTAGTCGAACACACTTAGCACGTCGTCGCCAAACCTCTTGTCAATACCTTGAAACTGCTCAATAGTGAGTTCGTTCATCCCTTTTGCCTCATGTTCGGCAAGTGCGACCATCTTGCCCGCCAAGTGGTGCGTCTCACGGAATGGTACACCTGCGCAAATATCAGCAAGAGAGTTACAAAAGTTCCAACGTATAGCACAGCTTACCTTTCCTGACTAGATACTCAGCAAGATCCGTTGCCAACATGTCTGGGCTTAGTGCAGCACGCATTTTATCTGGATAAACCGTAGCTGTGGCCAGCGACCTCGCCGCAATCTGGAGACTGTCCTTCAAGGTCTTGACAGTATCTAACATCGGCTGCACGCTCTCCTGCAGGTCCTTGTTATACGTGGATGGGATACCTTTGATGGTCATCATCAGGCCGGCCATTGACCCGAATATTCTCCCGGACTTGCCACGCAGGAGCTCAAGGGAGTCGCTGTTCTTCTTCTGTGGCATCAAAGAGCTACCAGTTGTATAAGCGTCTGCCAGCTTCACGTAACCGAATTCCAACGAGCTGTATATGATAAGGTCCTCCGACCAGCGCGATAGGTGACTGCTGATACTAGAGGCACATTGTAGCGCCTCGACAACGAAATCTCGGTCACCGACTGCGGACATGCTATTCATGATGAGACCCTCGAAGCCTAGTTCTTTTGCCATCTGCACCCTATCAATGCCAAAGGCATTACCAGCAACGGCACCGCTACCAAGAGGGAGTTTGTTGATGTTCTTTCTCGTGAACCGCAGGCGCTCGAGATCGGATTGGAATGCCGTGGCATAGCTGAGAAGCCAGTGGCTCCATCGGATAGGTTGTGCCCTTTGAAGATGCGTGTAGCTTGGCATGATGTAGTCAATATCCTGCTCAGCACGTTGAGTAATGGCCTTGAGGAAATCGACAAGGTACTCCTCAATCAGATTCAGCTCATCACGGAGCCACATGCGCATGTCGGTCGATACTTGGTCGTTGCGGCTGCGGCCTGTATGTAGCTTTCCTGCAATCTTTGTTCCGATCACTTCGCCGAGGCGGCGTTCGTTCGCAGTATGGATGTCTGTTCCCTTAGTAGCTGATCTCTAAAAAGGAAGTTTGGTACAATCAAACCCCGCTTGGTGTCCCAGCGGAAGTATAAATGGCATCTGTACCAAAGTTTGCTTACCTTCATCTCCGGGTGCTGGCGCGAACTTGCCCTCCTCCCACTCCTGGAGAATTTCCCGCAGACCTCGCTCAATAATCTCGAATTCTTCTTTCGTAAGGATACCTGTCTTGACGTTGGCCCTGGCGTACGCTATTGAGCCTTTAATGTCCTGGGCGTAGAAAACGCGATCGATTGATAGACTCTCATTGTACTGGTCCATCAAAGGGTCCGTGGCACCCGTAAATCTGCCGCCCCATAATCGAATTGGCTGGTCATTTTTGGGTAGCTGGGCCATGGTGACGATCTGGGGTAGGTCGAAAGATGAAGATTAGCTCAAAACCAACATAAAATTGAGGTCGCGTTCGCGAGCGGGGGGAATTATGCGGGGCAGAAATTTTTTTATTTTTATGTGGGGCAAGATGATCGGCGCCAGCCGCTGATTAGCCGCCTTGGCCCGCTCCCCTCCTTTCGGAGAGAAGTTCTTCCCTTCCGACTACTTTCTTCTTTCCTCTATACAGACTTCACATCCTGTCTCTCTTAAGGAGACAAGAGACAATACTCTACACTCTTTAGGAGATCTCTACTTCCTGGCGTTCCCTTATTTATGTGTTCTATATCGCTATTAGGAGGACGCGGCTACTCGCTATCTATCCCTTCACATTATCGTACTAAAGCGATAGCAGGATTATGACTAAGCACGGCAGCGTACAGCACCAGCAGTAGATAGTGAGAGCCGAGCAACCTGAGCAGACGTCTCTCTAAACTGAGTCGAGGGACTGAGTCCTGTCTAAGCACCTTGAGCACCTCTAAATCAGACTGCCCACGATTATGTGGAACGCACCTTCGGCCCCTTACGTGCCATGGCTATAGTTTCCTGTCTAATTTCCCCAGATGACCGTTTCTGCGCCCTTAAAAATTGTTATAAATAGAGTAAACTATTTTTAGATTCGGAGTACTACAATTACGACTATATCGGTTTAAAGGGTTGCACCTTAGAGTAGTTGCGTGTATAGTAGAGATTAATTCAGCACATATCCGCGTTCGGAACTGATAGCTGATGATTCGATTAACTCCAAGCCACTTGAATGACAAGATGAAATGAATCAACTCCGGGGAGGGACGTTACTCATTCCTTCAAAGATTGATCTGGGATTTTCGCGTCGAGAGGAACTTACCCTTAAACTTCTTAATGTGTATGTCTTGCTTTTTGTTGCGCTGTCTCATTTTTCAGTGCACCCAGTGAGTGTGCGAAGAAGAAAAAATCACATTAATTGTGACGGCTGGCGTCACATGGGTGCTACAGGTTGGTTTCAGCTAAGGTTCCAAGCTATGGTTCAAACTAAGCTCGGATTCCAAAGCTCGGCATTTCAGTGGTCTTGGCCATACCTACTTATCCACTGCCACACCTCACTCTCTCTTCTCTCCTTAGCTTTAGATTCTGTAGGACATTGGAATCATTGATCTTTGCGCCTCGTTCCATCGCTTTGTTCCTGCCGTCACAAATCCGTCCAATTTCTATAAGCTAGTAAGTCAGCTGGATCACGCTCAAGGGGATCCCTTCAGGCTCCCTCGAGAATTGGTTACAGTTTCTATATTGTCTACATATAGAATTTTGTAAATCCTTTTGCCTGCAATACAGCCGCCTCTTTGAGTTTATGAAGATATCATGAAGGTATATGTGGCGGCTCCGCTGGGACGGCCCCAGTCATGTGTAGAGGCCCAGAGGCTGCCCCCACTTCTCACGTGAGCCGTATACCTTGTATATAGCCCTAATCTCTCACACTCTTATCTTATCTCCTTAGCTTTGGATTATCAGTAACTGGGTTTATTAAGCTTCACTCAAAACCTCTGGTTCTCCTTCGCTTCGTGCAGTCACAGGGCTGATTTTGAAAGAGCTTAATGCTAATCTCGTATACTTATTCCTCGAATTTCTCTCGAGACTAGGCATTTCTCTATTCTATAATACTCTATACTTACTTTAGACTTGAACTTAATATTTACTAGATTAGTATTACTATATTACTAGTTACTTTAATTAAAAGTCCCTAAATTTTATAAATAATACTTCCATATTATTTTAAAATTCCTTGCACTTTTAGCTTCGTGATTTTATATAACATCATTAAATTACGTTTTTATCTAAGATCTCGATCCTAGCCTATAGGAGTAATATTTAACTCCTCGTCTCGTCGGTAGTAGTCTGTTTCCCGAATTTATCATCCCGAAGTCCTAGTCTATACGCCAAATCTGCATCCTTGACACCTTCATGTGTCGACGTAATGTAATCCTTGAACGCACTAGACATGCTGACGATTTGGCTTAAATGCTTCTCCTTGATCTCTGGGATGGAATCTTCAACAGAAGCACCCTTCTCTCTGGCCATCTTGGAATCGTAAATGGCAAGAGCAACGGCCGTTTGAAAAGCTACGATTCGCGAATCAGCCATAGACAGATACTAACAGGTGGTAAACGTACCATTGCGGATTTCGCGGCCATTCCATTCCAGCGTCTTGACTTCCTTATTCTTCTTGACGTACTCCTTCGCATCGTACTCATAGATGATCTCTGGTCCGCCGTGCTTGTGGTCTTCCTTGAGTTTGCGAAAGAGGTTATCCCATATCTGCCCCCGCGCTGAGTCGTCGAGGCGCTCGTAACCAATCGATACGTGGATGCGAGACATGAATGCTTCGTCAAACTGGCCTACACGGTTGGTGGTTAAAAACAAGATGCCTTGAAAGTACTCGAGTGCGCGCAAAAAGACTCCATGGAAGGACTTTTGTTAGCAGCTTTCTTTTCGCATCTGAAGTGAGTGATCTTACTCGATACGATACTGTTGCGTTTGAGATCGTTGACTGAGCGCCGCTCGAGATAGACGTCAGCCTCGTCGAGCAATACAATGGCGTCCCAGCTGTTGGCGTCTTTGAAAAATCGGAGAAGATTCTTCTCGAGTTTAACGGGATCGTCTCCTAGATCAGCCGCAGTGATGCTTAACAGTGGCCTTTTTGTATACTCCGCGACAGACTCTGAAGTAAGATCAGTATTTCCTTTGAATTATTGGTCGCTATCCATACCAGCTGTGAGCGTCTTCCCGGTTCCAGGGGGCCCGTGTAAGAGGAAGATTTGGCCTTCCCCTTTTCCGTGGATGAAATCAGCGCTGAAGAGCTCAGCTTGGCCGCTGCTGTCCGCGTAGGTCTTGACGATCGCTTTAATTGTGTCCTTATTTGTTTCGGGTCGCATGACGAGTTGATCGATTGCATTTTCCACCATCCTGGGGTTGTCCAGACCGCTGACATCGAGGAGATCTAACACAGGTCAGGATGCTTCTGCTCCGATGAATTAGATGTTAGGCGAACTCACCGTACGCGCGATCTTTGAAGATAAATCCAAACATGTGAGACATGCATAGCAAGTACTGATGCTCCGAAAGATTCTCAGTCTCCTTTGGATCGATGGCGTCATAGTCGCCGAACGTCACGGATATGCAGTTGTCCTTCACGGTATCGAAATTTATGCAACTACTACATTCGCAGCGAGGGGTCCTAGCTTTTTCGCCAATGTCAGTATCATCATCACCTAAATCCCAATTGAATAATGACTCGAACTCGCTCCCATCCCACGGCTGAGACTCGTGCTCAACAACCACTCGGGTACGGTTGTACTGAGAAGGGGATTAGTACCGCGATCAAGTGGCTACATACTGAGCATGAATAGTTGCTCACCTTCCTCCAGCCTGGCTTTAGCCCTACGCCGGTGTATTCCAGGAACGCGGGTGATTTGGCAAATCGAAACACCTTTTTCCCACGTTCAATAAGCTGCTTTCGCCGCACGCCGTCGTCCATCTTATCTTTGAATCTGGTTGGGAACAACGGTAGTGAGATTATGTCCCGCTCATTGTCAAATACCGGCACGTCGATGACTTCGGATTTCCGTTTGACGACTTTTCCATCATATTTCAAATTCCACACCCTAATGGAGTAGTTCTGAGCTCTGACTGACCCCACCCCCAGCCCTCCAAAGAAGTGTTCAACGCCGCCCAATACCTCTTCGACTACGTACGCGTTCAGCTGTCCATTTCGACGGACATAAACGTCAGACCCAGGCTTCAGCAGCAGCCAAAATCCTGCGAATGTTGTAGTGGGTACTTTCTTAGCCCATTTGGCTTCCAACTCCTTAATCTGAATATTAGGCTCCCGGTCGAGGTACTTGAGTAGTAGGTCAATATGACGGTTACATTCTTCGTTGTACGCCAGCGTGTGATTCGATCTCAGTCCAGTGGTGTCGTTTCTGTAGTCGGACAGCTCTTGTTTATGGTAGAATAGGTCCCCATAGGGGTGTGGAAACACCCCTTCTTTCAGCTGATCAACGTTGTCTCCAGACAGCGTTTCGGATGAGTATTTAATGATCGCCCGCAGCGCGTTGAGCAGAAACGGCGAGTGGATGTACAGACGCGTCCTACCGATGCGGTCTCCGACCTCTAATTTCGGCCCGCGATTTGGGGTGGGTTTTTGCCGACTGTTGTTGATCTGATAGAACGTTATAGATATCTTCTCCTCAAGCACAGGAAGTGTTCGGGCTTTGCTGTCTGATGTCTCTAGGACCACAGAATTGTCAGAGGACGTGCTGTACAGGAATGCCGAGCGTCCATAGGGATCCTTCTCGTGGTAGTCGATCGTGTACTTGATTTTCACTGCATACTTGCCCTCAGAGTCTTTTTTACCCCCCTCAGATTCATCTCGGTACGTATTAGAAACATCGCCAGAATCGGCAGATGAATCCGTGTGGGAATCAGTCTGAGACTGAAGGCGGATTGTGACTGTCCATCCTGGCTCAACCAACATTTCCCAGAGGGGGGGTATAATAACTATATTTGTATCGTCGATCCGAAGTTCGTACTTGCCCTCATCAATCTCCTTCTCTTCTTTGTTGTCTTTATAGGAAAACTTGATAAGGTATTCCATGCCCTACGACAAGTTAGCAGTCACATATGCAAGGACGGCGATTAACGCACCTTCCATGTCTTACAAACAGCCCAGGGCAGCATGTACTGCTTTCCGCCATAGTGTTTCAAAGATATGAAGTTTTTCTTGTTGGCCACCGGCGTTTTGGCTGGTAGTTCTTCCTGAGCTGGGGCCTTGGCGTCCTCTTTTAGTGCATCACCGACCGTAGCCGCGACGGGATCACTCGTAAACTCGGAAGGAGCTTTCTCGACCGGAACAACAAGTCCGGCTTTGGTTATGGTGATCTGAATCTCAGATTCGCTAGCCGCTGCTGGGCTGGCTTTGGGAACATCAGACAAACTCGGTTCTTTTGGAGCGTCCCGGTCCAAACGTACCTATCTCTGCTTTTTCAATCTTTTCTGCTTCTGGGTCCGCATCACCGTTCGGCGGGCTATTGCTTTCGAGGCATTCGGTCTTGGCGGGAGTCGCCTCAGTGGATGGTGTATCCATCGTAGATGTATCGGATGTTTCGTTCGAGGGCACGGGGTTGTCGGCTACAGATTGCTTTGCTTCCTGATCGAAAGCCATTATTGATGGTATGAGCAAGAGTCGAGCGTTCCTTCGTTACAAGGGTCGGCAAAGAGAGGCAATTAGAACATTTGCCCCACAAGAGACAACACCTGAGCAAAACGCGATCTCAGGCACTTCTCTAGCTAGCTCAAATTGGCCGGCTCAGATTCAAAAAGAGGAAGAGCAGGAAGGCTGCGAGATATATGAGATTTACAAACCCCTGTAAACCCCGTTGCTATGAGCAGGCTGAAAATGAGCGCAGCCATGCAACCCTAGAAACCTAACAAAATGCGGAAGAGGCATCATAGCGAAGGGTCGTACAATTCTGCGAGCTATGAATCAGAATCGGTGGTCAAATTCGCAGGTGCATCCGGCTAAAACCAACAGTGCTGCAAAGACTTTTGCTTTTGGGACAGTGCCCCTATAGTCCGACAGTCATTGGCCGCCTGCGGCTCTGCGAGACCTCTCTTCTGACCAATAATTGCACCAACATTGTCCACCTACCCTGGCGCTTCCCCACCACTCGAGCAATATGGCACACGGCCATGCGGTGTAACCCAAACTTACGCCCCGTTTAGGAGGGCTCGTTCAGCTGCGCGCCCCAAATATCCATATGCATCGTTTCAAATGCTGCGTATTTGGCGCCTGGCTCCGCAGTCCAGTGCCGTCCCATACCGAGTAGAGGATTATGGCCTACTACGTAAAGAGCCACCAACGCACCTCCCAATACACCTTCCACTAAATAGCAACCCCAAAATGGCGAGTCCGCAACCGCAGCCTGACGATCTCGAGGCTGAGGTGGTTGAGGGCCAGATCATTATTCGCCGGTTCACGGATGAGCTCACAGGGGCCAATGAACTGGAGCGGTCGACCAAGGCTGCACAAGCTGAGATAGAAGAAGAAGAAAAAACGGAGGAGCAGAGGCGAATGAAGCTGCTCTACGAAAGCCCAGCAAATAGTAGCGCTTCGTAAGACTAGACCCTATCAATTTGTAGCTAATATCTGAGAGAGTTGGCTAGACCGCGAGACTTTGACGTCGCGGAAATCGCAAGGCTGGAGCTGCAGAAGATAGTTGATAAGTTCATCGAAGATGAGAAACCATCGGTACTTCAACGCATGGGGATCTCACACAAGTCGGCGAAGACAAAGGCGAAGGAGATGCTCCAGGATTTCGCGCAACATGATGTGAACGAGCTTAAAGCCTCCGTCGATAATTTAGAGGAGGAGTGGAAGAAAAGCAATGGGGCTGTAAGCCGAGCCCCGGGTACTAGAGCTATCCTACTCCTCTGACATTATTCATCCAGGTATACAGTGCTTTTAAGAATCTGTGCAGAACTCTCGATGACCACAAGAGCATCTTTGCGATATTTCCGTCGCAGAATATGTACACCTCGGTTTTATGCGGGAGCCTTTCTTGCCTCGTGAAGGTGTGTCTTCCAGGTGCAGGTATAGGAGAAGACGACTGATCAACTCAGGCAGCTAAGAATCATCGCGACATCGCTGAGACACTGTCCAAATCCATCGCTCGGATTTCAGAGAAGGTCACGAGATCCTCCAAGCTCATCCTTGTTTTCAAGACCCCGAGGGTAAGGCAAAAGCTCGCAGACATCTATGCCCTCATGTTCCAGTTTTATCACAACGCCATGCAGTGGTACTTGCAGTCGAAGCTCACCAAAGCATTCTGCGCCTTCGACGAAAATCTGAAGAAGGGGTTTGACGATACGACGAACGAACTTGAGGACAACATCCGCGAATTGTATTACGAGGCCGCGATCGGCACCCATGCCAGGCTGGCCATGGTGATGGGCGATGTTGCGTCTCTGAAGGGGGAACGGCGCCGCCAGCGACCAAACTACCCGGCACAGGATACCGCCGCCGGGCAGCGGATGCTCATCCTCATGGCAGAGAGCTGGAGGGACAACAAATCTCCCATACAGGCCCGCCTCGAATTCGCCCAGCCCGGTCTCCCGACAACCGTCTCCGCATCCCGCATCCAAGGCCTGACCGCGGCCGGCATAACACGCGCTCAAGCCCGCGCTCACGGCCCCGCCCTCGAGCCTTTCATCGTCGGCGACGAAGGGCCAGCCCAGTTCGGCGCGGGCCGCTTTTGGGTTGCCGAGGACGAGGTGCTGCCCAAGTTACGAGCATGGATGGTCGAGGACGCGGCGCCGCGAACGCTGTGGGTGGAGAGCCCTCGCGACGCAGCTGGGACGACAAGTGCACGAGCAGCAGCGCTGGCCGTGGTTGCGGCGGCGTGGCAGGCGGAGGCGCCGCTGATTTCACACTTCTGCCAGCGGCCGCAGCGAGATGAGGTGCGGGCGGGCATGAGCATTGAGCAGGTCGGGTTGGTGGGCGTGGTGTACAGCTTGCTTTCTCAGCTGTTGCAGTTTAGCGGGGCGGAGGATCAGTTGGATATCAGTGAAGAAAGCCTCGTGGCATTGGACGGCGGAAAGGCGTCGTGGGGCGCGAGTCTGAAGGCCCTGCGGGCGCTGCTGGACCGCACGCCTGTGTTGATGTACTGCGTGATTGACGGACTAAATGATCTTGAGTGGGAGGATGGCGGGGATTGGTGTCGGCAGTTTTTGGATGTCTTGCTTGCGCGTCAGCGACAAGCCGGTACGGTGTTCAATCTTCTCCTTACGACGGCCGGGCAGTCACGGGTGCTGGCGTCGTCTATAGATTTGAAGAATAGACATCTTGCGACGAAGGGAGCAAGGGAGTTAGCAAGAGTGGGGAGGAGGATTGAGTTATCGAGTAAGAGAGGATAAGCGTTCTTGAGTCATGATGATATGGGGAACAGGCAGGATTGGGACCGGTCTGCTGGGTGAATTGAGGAAAGAAAGGACAAGGAAAGGCATTGTAGGTCGGATTGAGATATGTTGTCTATGAGGGTCTCTTTCGGTGACTGCGCCAACTTTTGGAGGACAACACGCAGGATCGTAACCTTGGTCCTTTCCTTCATATACGTGCGATAGAGTGATGAATCCATAGTGGTCGATAATTGAGATACGGCCAAATTTCGTGAATGGATAGCGCCTATTATGACCCGTTACTACTCAAGAAATTCTCCATTTCATAAGGTATAATATGCGTTAAGAACGGGTAATATTGGGCAAAAAATATTGTGATGTTGTGAGACGAGATGGAAAGGGAAGTTACGATACGGTGAAAATAGGGGTTTGGAGCACTTTCCCTGGTTACCCTACAGTCACGTGAAATAAGGGGGGTAAAATTAGTAACATGTAAGCAAATTCGGGGTAGGGGAAGTAGTTAAGTAGGGTCTAGTGGAAGGAAGGCTTAAAAGAGCAAAGATTTGGGAGCAGGCGCGAGGGCACATTCTCCATGGAAAGAGCCAGGGCCACGCCACGAAAACGGATGAGGAACTTAATTGCGGAGAGCTTCAGTCATGACAGAACTTTACAAACAGAGTTGAAAGGGGCGGAATAATGGATTGCCCAACCTGCGTGATTTCCTTGATGCTCGCAGGTTTCGCCGTCGTCCGCAAGGTAATGTACTGTTGCAAGGGATGAACTTGGAGGGGTTTAACAGAACCAACTGTGGTTCTTGTAAGTTAAAAAGATGAAGATTATAACAGATGCCTGTAGAGCAGCAAGCAAGAACCAAACAAATTGAATCCGAGATGTGTCGGGTTAAATATAATATTCTCGCATGTGAAAAAAGAGGAACGTGATGACAAGATGGACGTCGTTGCTTTCTTTCTTCTTATCGAATCGCTTCTAGTCAGCCCGCGTTGCTGGGTCAACACTACGCGTCAGTAAACCTTGACCGGCGATCAGGAACAACGAACTTCTCAACGACTTCACGACCACGACCATCACGCCTTGAACGACAGCTCACGAAGCAGCATACGATACGATACAAACTGAAACATTCAAGATGCCCGGACGAGTCTCAACCGCCCGATCGTCGCGGTCCTCCGCCGCGGTCTCCCACAAATCCTCCGTCCAAACACTGAACTCGCGCGCATCAACAGCATCAAGAATCTCCTCCCCCTACGTCGAAACTCCCGAAGAAACGCCAGAAAATGAACTACGAACGCAAGTGTCTTCCATGTTCCGCGATGCGCAACGAACAACCGCTTCCCACCGAAAACTGGTGATCAATCTGCGGAAGATCCAGGAAGCATGTTGTTATGAGCCCACGAGCAAGAAAAAGAACAAGACTGGCGCGGAAGATTTCGATGAGGAGCAGTTTACTTACGAATTTACGAGATGCGTGTTGAGAGTTATGCCGGTAAAGAAGAGTGAGAGTGTGGGCGAACGCGCGATTCGGTTTATTGGGTTGTTTCTAAGACATGCGAATGAGAAGGATAATGAGCTTATTCCGGAAGCTGATCAGGAAGCGGGTATTATGGTTGAGACGCCGAGCACACGACTTACCTCACATCTGATGGCTGCGATTCTACCTCTTCTTACGGCAAAGGAGAAATTTGTTCGGTATCGATCAACACAACTGATCTCCCATGTTATCAATTCTTTGGAAGCTATCGATGATGATCTTTTCCAACTATTGCGACATGGTCTACTCAAGAGAATTCACGATAAGGAGGCGATGGTTCGAGTACAGGCGGTGTTGGGACTAGGACGACTTGCTGGTAACGAAGCTGATGGAGAGGCTGAGGACAGCGATGATGACGATTCCGGAGCTGGCTTGCTCGAGAAACTGTTAGATGTCTTACAAAACGACCCAAGTGCCGATGTCCGAAGGTCTTTGCTGGTTAATCTTCCAATCTTACCCAACACTCTACCATTTTTGTTAGAGCGAGCCCGGGACCAGGACCCTGCCACTCGACGAGCTCTTTACTCCCGACTTTTGCCAGCTCTCGGAGATTTCAGACATCTGTCTTTGTCTATGCGAGAGAAACTCCTTCGATGGGGTCTCAGAGACAGAGATGAAAACGTCCGCAAGGCAGCTGGAAAGCTCTTCCGAGAACGCTGGATCGAGGATTGTGCTGGAACTGCTGAAGCTGAAGACGGTCAAGAAGGCGAAGCTGCGGCTGGAGAAGCCAAGCCACCAAGTTTCGACGGCTTACTCGAACTTCTGGAGCGTATCGATGTTGTCAACTCCGGTGTCGAGAATGGAGTTGCTTTGGAAGCAATGAAGGGTTTTTGGGAAGGCCGCCCGGATTACAGAGACGCTGTTACGTTTGACGACAACTTTTGGGATACTTTGACTGCTGAGGCAGTGTTCATGGCACGAAGTTTCAATGATTTCTGCCTGAATGAAGGCAACGGCAAATTCGAGGCATTGATTGAAGAGAAGATGCCCGAGGTTACAAAGCTGGCATTCTATCTTCTGCGCTATATTACTGTTTTAGTCGAGGCCTTGAAGCGGGTTGCCGCTCAAGAGCCAAGTGAGGACGAAGAGGAGGAAGAAACAGTTGAGCAAGAATTTATCGTCGAACAGCTCCTTCACATCGCCCGGACTCTGGATTATTCTGATGAGGTTGGACGAAGGAAAATGTTTGCTCTTCTGCGTCAATCACTTTCTATTCCCGATCTCCCAGAAGAGGTTACCAAGCTCACAGTTGAAGTTCTCCGAGGCATTTGCGCTTCCGATGCAGCTGGAGAACGGGAATTCTGCAGCGTTGTTCTCGAAGCCGTCGCTGACGTCCACGACACTATCATGGATGAAGCAGCCTCTGTTAACGAGGACGAGAGCTTCCACTCGGCAAAGTCTGTGGTTAGCTCAGATGGAAGCCCTTCAAAGTCTCAGAAGACCGAGGAAGAGGACCAAGACAAGGCCATTCGAGAGATCATGGTCAACATGAAATGTCTACACATCGTCCAATGTATGCTCGAGAATGTGGAAGGGAATCTTCAACAGAACGCTAACCTGGTTGCGATGTTGAACAACCTGGTTGTTCCAGCAGTCCGAAGTCACGAAGCTCCCGTTCGAGAACGTGGTCTCCTGTGTCTGGGTCTTTGCTCTTTGCTCGACAAATCATTGGCCGAAGAGAATTTAACCCTCTTCATGCATTTCTTCAGCAAAGGGCATTCAGCTCTCCAGATCACCGCCCTACAAATCCTCACGGACATCCTCAATCAACACGGCGCCCAGACCCTTGAAACCAACCCAGCCCTCCTGAAAGTCTACCTCAAAGCTCTGAAATCCGGCAGCAAGACCCCAGAAGTCCAAGCCGCAGCCACCGTCGCCATCGCCAAGCTGATGCTCGGACGAGTTATCTCCGACTCTTCCCCGGTAATCGAGGACCTGCTCAGAACCCTCGTGGTCCTGTACTTCGACCCCAGCACAGCCCACAACCAAGGCGTGCGGCAAACTCTCTCCTACTTCCTCCCCGTCTACAGCTTCAGCCGGAAAGAAAACCAAGACCGGATGCGCAAAGTAGCTCTCGATGCCCTACACAAACTCTTCGAGGTACAAGAAACGCTCGACGATGAGGGAGATGCTGCGGTGGAGATGGTAGGCATCAGCACCATCGGCGCTCACCTAATCGATTGGACGGATCCAAGGAAATGCTACGTACCAGGAAACCAACTCACGCTCGGTGATGAAGGGTCCAAGAAAGCTGTAAACGGAGACGTGCACCTCGAGTTCGCTCGTGATCTTCTTGAACGATTAGGATCAAGCATTAGCAGTATGTCCCTCCCTCTTCCCTTCACCCACCCTCGTCTGATTCTACTGCTAATGGTTGAAACAGGAGAAGAGAAAAAGCTCCTCGCCCCTCTCCTCCAAAAACTGCACGTCTCACCAGCCTCAACCCATTCCCTCCTCCGCGAAATCTACGCCGAAGTCTCAGACGCCATCAACTCGAAACTCGTCGCCGACGCCACGGGCCGTAATGCTTTATTCAAGATCCACGTCTCTCTGGGCAAGATCGTGAACTCTTTGAAAGAGAAAGAAGACGACAGCAACGATTTGAGGGAGAGTATGCGGAGTAGTGTCAATAGTCAAAAGAGTAGGGAGAGTGTGGCTCCTTCTGTTGTAGGCGAGGAAGAGGATGGTGCGGATAAGACGGTATTGGGGAAGGTGAAGGAGGGAGAGGTGGAAGAGGAGGACGAGGATGAAGGGACGGTGATTGGTGGGCGGAGGGACTCGCTTGTTAGTGAGCTGTTGAGTGATGGGGATGTGGAGATGTCTGGGCTTTGAGTTGAGGCTGAGTTGGGTTCATGAATTATGTTGATATTGGTTTCGGAAGGGCCAGGTTGCGGGGTTTTTTATTTTGTTAGTTTGGTCCCTAATGAATGCAATGAAATACCTTCCTTCAGCCCAGAACTACAATTCGTCGTGGATTTTTTAGCATCGAAGGAGTGAATTTGGACGACTGATTGGTGCTAGGGCTGAATATTGTGAGGAATGAAAAAGAGGCATGTGGAGATGGGTTCGAGTGGGAAGCGAATCATGAAAATCAAGGTGTACCAGAAGTAGCATCATTCTCGCCATTCCAGCGTGCTCGCTGAAAGGATGAATTGCTTTAAGTTGCTCTTTATCTGGACGCCGAGTGCTCAACACGACCTCCCCAAACAGAGCTGATAGGGTATGTCTTCAAGGTAAAGCTGGTCACGATCCTAAAGTTGTTTCCCTGCTTAATTTGATCAGTTCAATTTCCTCCCTTATCTTTAATTTGTACGTCTTACTCCCTTCAGTACATGCCATAGATCTGGATGCTGCGTAGCAGTTGCCTTCTAAATCGTAATATTTCCGAGAACGACCTCACACTCGAGAATATTGTCACATACAAAGCCCATTTGAGAAGGGAAGAATGGCATTCCGCCTGTACCACAGCCAGCATCCGTCCGTCAAACACGAGACAATCGCGACCACGCCCAGGCTCATCAGCGTAAGTAATATGTTCGGATTCTCACTTACCTCGAAGTAAAAAGTCGCCAACGCCAATCCAATCCATAACACCTCCAGGAACACAAGATTCAAAATTTGCAAAGCTCGATAGACATAGCCCCATCGTGCCCCGGGGCCAAGTTTGGCGACCTTGTCTTCTCCTTGTGTATGGACCTGAATTCCATTCATGTGTCCCAAGTCGACGGTAACGCCATCTTGAATATTGCTGACTCCAGGCCAATGCATGATTCCCACCACTGAGAATGGCGAGTTGCACTCATCGTTCGCGTGGATTTTGACCATTTCCGAGATGTCGGAAGAGGTTGGTAGGAGCGACACCGCAGGTAGGTTTCATCATCTGGGCCTGGTGCAGGCTAGCAGCACAAGCAACAGCCAATGAAGCTCTATCGCTGCTTTCGACGAAATCCTCCTGTCTTCAGCGATCTGTATTGAAGTGGTGACGATGAATGATCTAGTTCTGATGAACCAAAGCGCGTATGTGAGGTTGCGAGACCAAAAAGATTGTGATCATTGTTGATTGTACGACACGAGGGAAGGACGTTGGGTGGCGAAGTCGGGAATGTGAGGGGAATATGCAATTAGAGAAGATGCGGTCAAGATAGGGCCGAAATAGCTGAGGTGACGGTCTGGGAAGGCGCACTGCCCCCTCGTTCTTTCCTTTCTGGATCGGGGAACTGAACAACCACTTGGCGGGGACGTTGTTTCGAGAATCAATGATGATGTCGGATGATATTGGAAACATCGTCTGATGTGATATGTGTAGCGATGCTATTTGAGCATCTGCGTATGTATGCTTTGACTCCCCCATTGAGAGACAGCCCAAACCCCTCTCTATATTTCCCCCCATATCTCCTCAAACTCCGTCCCCATGCTATGCATGTTTCTTAATCGAGCCGCCCATAAACACAAGGTATCTTCCCCACCAAAAGTCCCTGTCTAAAAATCAGTTTTCGTCTGTAAAATAGTGTTAAATAGGTTATAATTCATGTGCCTCCGGCTGGCGAAGGATTAACGCCTTCTTGAAAGAAGCTCCTTCTCCCCTCCGTTCTCCCCCGGTCCCTTTCTGGAAGGGCTCCCCCAAGAGAAACTCCTTGCATTGTTCCCGAACTGACATCTCGTGGAACCCTGTCTGCAACAGCGATACTGTGCCGCCTTCGGTAATAATTAGAATTCAATTTCTGAACACGATGACTGTTTGGGATCGTGGGTCCTGGGTGGAGTAGAGTTCCCAAGAGATTCTGTGCTTTAGGCTCTCGGCTCCGACTTCTGTCCACTTTCGTTGCTCCGCCATGGACGGGCTCATTTATCGATGTGCCTGCCGAGCCCCGTCTTCGCATGCGTACGGCAACGTCCTGTGATTCCTTCTCAGAAAGATGTTCGCTTGGGAGCAGAATAGCTCGATCGAGCTCATAAGGCAGGCCACGATGCCGTCCACGGATCTGCATGGCTATGATCACGAGCTTGGCGATGACTCCGAATTCAGCAGAGAAGGAAGCGTTTATGTTCGTGTAGCCAAGACTGAGACCTACGGTACCGTAGGCGCTGACGATTTCGAAGAGGACTGTGAACAGGGTATATGCCGGATCGGCACTTTGAAGCCGGGACCCTTCCGAGATGGAAATAATGAATAGGCCCAAGAAAATGTACCACAAATCGAAGGACAATTGTCGTCGAAGATGGGCGCCGACGTATGAAGGTTCACCCTCGTCCTCGTTCTCTTCAGTTGTAGACCCGTAGATGCCTAGTGACTTCTCCTCGTAGACGTTGGTTCGACGAACAGAAATAGCGATTGGTAGCACTGAAATGTACATCATGAGCATGTAAGACACCTGGATAGCCGGATGTAGCTCGGCAAGATTAACCACACCAAAGCCAGCTGTACGAGTAGACACAGCTTGAAACCAGCCATCCAGGACTCGGATGTTGACCGGAAGCTGAGTGACAATCGTGTTTCCGAGCTGAGTGAAGAAATTAGCACGGGAATGCAAAAAGTGTGATTGAAACGTACATCAAGGACAACGAAGAATATCAAGTCTAGACCGTTCAAAATAACCAAGATCCAGAACAGCCACCAGGTTGCCTTGGCTGGAAACAACAACGTGAAACATCGGCGAGGGTGATCGAGGAGAAACTGAAGCTCTTCCCATATGCCACTCTCCTTAGGTACGTACTTGCTTGTGACCCAGATGACGATTCGAAGCATGATTGGAAACCCTGTATTTCCGACGATGATCAGAAAGCTCATCAATAGGAGAGGCCAAATGGCGGTCTGGAAGGATATCATGCTATCCGGAGTGAGTGTGAAGCCCAGATCAGTAAATGCTGAATTCGCCGTGAATATTGCCCACCAGGTCCTTCCTTGGCCGTCATTCGTAACAACCTGCCCGTAAGTCTTACTATGCAAGATCCAGGGCACTAAGGAAACAAGCCCGAAGAGCGAGAAGCCCCAGAAATAGATCGTCAGAATCAGTGCCAAGGACTTCAAGGACCTGTACTCAATACCGCCCAACTCTTCTCTCTGCGCTTCTGTGAGATCAACAAAGGCTGAGTTACGTCCTACGGTGGGTTCCCAACTCAAATAGGGCATACCATCCTCCTTATCCCTCGACAAAGCGGTTCTTATCGACTGAAATGTATTGGATCTCTGTCTTGAGGCGTGCGGGTGAGTTTCGTCCTGATGTAATTTCTCGCCCTTGAGTATCCTGGGTTTCCGTAATCTCAGTGCGTTCAAGACGTGCTTGGCGGCAAGAGTATCCTCTGCCACGTGCTCCGCCACATCTTGCGTGGTTGGGGAACGAACTGGCTCTGCAATTGTGATCTGGCGTCGTGGAGCCCCGTTGCCCGCATCATGGTCATCGGTGTTGAGGTTGGCGACGTCTCCACTCGTTCGGCTTTCACCAAATGTCGATGCTCTTCTCGAAATTACTTGCGTCATCGGATCTGACTCGTCAACGGCTTCTGGTGTCAAGCCCGCATCGGCATCTCGAGGCCCAGGAATGCGGAGGACCTGCCCGTTGTCGGAGTTCCGTTGGCGTTCAAGAAAGGCAATATGATCCTCATGACTCCTTTGTACTGGCACGCGTAGATCATCATCTGTCATGCCATTGCTCCGCGTCACTTTGTCTGCAAATTTGATCTGTGGTCGATGACCTCCGTCGGTGGGACTGGCGGAATCGTCCTTTCCGGCTTCGGGACTTTGGCCACTGCCAGAATCGTTCGAAGAACGAGCCCTCTCCTCTTTAGCCAAAATTTTGGCTTTTTCGAGATGTTCATGCAAGTCTCCCGGCTTAGCAGTATCATCCGTCATGCCATTCGCTGTTGTTGTGTCGTGCATAACAACAATCTTCCGCCCGTCGACTCCCCTCTCTTCTCCATCAACGTCTCGTTCGCCCGTCTTCGCTTTCGAGAGAGTTTTGGCGATGCTTCTGCGGTTCTTCGAGGCCTCCCTGACGACATGCTGGAAGCGCTTCTCGAACCAGTACAGCCGAAGGAACACGACAAAACTGTTGATTGTGATGGGGTTGCACATCATCGCTGAAATGTACAAGACCACTTGCTGCCATGTATTGAGCCGGTTGATGTCGACCGTATTCAGTCCGCTCTGCGTGGATGCCCCACTGGCTAGGAATAGGGCGTCGATGTACCTAACACCTCCTCGTATGTACAGGCATATGGAGCCAAAAATTGCCATTCCAATGATCCAGAAGTCTGCGGGGAAAAGGTCGTCAGATGGCAGAACAGCCTGTTCAGGGTTGTAACTTACAATGTACAGTAATGAAGTTGAAATGGGGCGTCTTTGAAATGAAGGCAGGCTTTAAAGAGGCAATATGATGCCACACATCGAGGAGAATTGAGAACATATTGGCGGTTCGAGGTGACCAGCACACAGATGGCAATGCTGTCTTCGAGTTGAGATCTCCCCACCAGTATCGTGGCCGCGAGCGGTTGCAACGGTGCTATGGATTGGAAGGGTCTGGCTCGAATGGATGCATTGTCGCCATGTTAATTTGTTGGTGCGAGGTTAATTGGCCATGGGAGGCGAAGAAGAGAAGGGAGAAGGTGGAGGGAGTTGAGGTCCAAAGTGAAGTGAATCGAACAAGGTGGCTCGGATCTCGGGCCTGGACTTGGTTGGCACCACGATTAAAAAAACGCCCTTGTTGGCTTCCGCGATAAGGTCTGCTGCGAGTGTGGTCCTCAGTATGGTCGAGGATTGAGTGAGGTGGCAAGCCGGTGCAGTCAGCAATGCAGGAGTCGTCAATGGAGTCTTGACTCCTGCTTCCTCCTCTCCTATGAGAGGAAATTGAGGCCGAAAGCGGCGCGAGATTTTCTTCAAGAAGGTTTGTTTGGATCGGAGGGGAGCTCTTCGTTGGGTTCAGATCCGACAACCCCTGCTCTCATTTGCCGCGCCCATTTTAAACTTTAAAGTCGTCATTGGCTCGGGCATTAGATTCCCCGGCTCCGAGCATTTGTTCTAGCTTTCGTCTCAACTTTTGATTTTTGATATCTTATTCTTCAACGCCCCTTGGTTTGCTGTGTGCTGATTTCAACACTTTACCAATCCCGAAATTGCTGTTGGTTCATGATCTAGCCAGCTGTTCAATCTTTGTCATCACCTTGCAGGGGATATGGCTTTGAAGGGAAGGGACTGCAGCCTCAAATCATCTGAGAGCCATCAATGACATCTTTGCTTTCATTTTTCTTCTTTCATAAATAGCCTTCTGCGAGTGCAGCTCCTGCATCTAGGCCACTTGATCTGGTACTAAACAGAATAATGTCCCAGAGAAGGGTACGGATTGTGTGGCACACTGTGGTCTCGTCCAGGGAACGAGCACAGGGATGTCTTCTCCCGGCGAGTGCTGCATATCTCGTGAGGGTATCTTTTCTTTGTGTACTGAAGGGCGCAGCAAGTGTTCGTTACATCAAATTCAATCCCGGAAGGACCAGGTATCTTCAAGCAAAATCATATCTCATCAACACACCCACCATCATCTCAACTCATATCCACGGCAACAACTGTATCTAGACTCTGAACATCCAACTGCATTCCACGGTCACCTTCTTCCACAGGCACATCCTCCTCGGTTTCTTCAGGCATCGCCTCCTCAGCAATTATTACCGGGTCCAATGGCTTAACCCTCAATCTGCTGTCGAGCAGGTCAATTTCCCGTGCAAGTCCTCGAATACCAGCAATTAAAACATCGGTTCTTTCCCAAGGAGAAAGACCAGATTTCCCTGCCGCTCTTTGCGCAAAAACAACATCATGCTTAGCATTCGCCCATGCCGGGCATACGTAATCACCATCAACACCATCACTGCCGAACACCGTCACAGCAACCCGCCCTCTCGTCCTCTTCTGTTTCTCCAGTACTCCCACTTCCTTGACGGCAGCAGCCCAGAATCTTGCTGCACCCTCTGGCCCTGGCAGCCACGCCAGTTGGGTAACGTCGATGATCTCCGGGCGAGTCAAGCTATGCTGGGGACTCTTTCTCCTCATAGCACTACACACCAAGCTCAACAGCCCCACGGGAGAATCACACAACGCATAAGCAAATGTATTCGGCTCCCTCAAACCCACCATCCCGACCGCACCGTACCCTCCAGCAGTTCCCACTCCCAACAAAGGTCTCTCCTCATCGTTGATTCTTTGTCCATTCTCGGTCTGCTTGGCCACCTTCGCACTTTCCCTCAACGCCACCCAATCCGCCTCCTGATACCCAAACAAACTCATATGAAAGAACCTGGCCAATGCAAACTTCGCCCACCCCCAAGTCTCCCTCCCAAACCTCGGCCTCTCTACACACGGCTCCAGTAGATGCACTCCCAAACAGCTTCCCGGAAACTTCTCCCCAACTATCCCCGCGAGATGGTAATCAATCTCACTTGGGCTTTCCCTGCCTGATCCGGTTGCGGTTGCGATGTAGAATTCATATCCCAGCCGTCGCATCAGGGTATCGAACACCTCCGCCGTCTTCTCCAGCAGACCATTTTCGCATTGGAATGCGTCGCTGAACCCTAAGCCGGGGATACTGGGGACTACTAGATGGAACGGTTGTGTGGATGTTGGGCTTTTCGGGTGGGTGAGGGGCGCAAAGAGAGGGGTGAGCGAGAGATTTGTCAGTGGAAAGGCCGGAAGGAGGAGGAGCGGGACGGCATGTTTGTGTGGTGATTTGATGTGCAGGAAGTGGATTCGGAGAGGGACGCTCGTGCCTGATGACGGGACTTGGATTGCAGTGCGGTATTGAGGGAGGGTGGCGTTGAGATGTGATTCCTGCGAGCGTCAGGTGTAATGTTCAAGCCTGGATGGAACATTAGCACGCGAAAACGCAACTACCCACTGGTGGGCTCTTGAGGGAGAAAGGAGGGGTTACTGACCAGAAGTCTATCAGCGGTTCAATCTCCGCCTTTGGAGTCCCATACTCCCATTCCCTCGCCCTGGGAAGCAACAACTCATGCGGCAATCTCGTCAACTCGAGCTTCTTCCTCGTCAGATCCAAATACTTTGACGACACCTGTTCCAGTACATGTTAGTCCCGTCATTGTGTCTCTCTCTCCTCCGGCGCATCCACATGACGAGACAAGCACAAGCAAAGAAAACTCACATGTATCTTGTATGGACGAATCTCCTCGCCCATCCCAAGAGTTGCAACACTGGCTTCCATCTTCACTTGAAGTCTTAGCTCGACTTCTTCTACCAAAGTGGTTCCTCAAATTTACAAACTTCGAAAGGCTTATTCAGACGTCGTCGGAAGTCTGTGTGAAAAGTTGCCTGACGCCAATACCCTATTCATTCCCCGTCAATACGTGGCTCAACTGTGGCTCACGCACTCTTTATCCCCATCTTCACCCCTGCCAGGGCCTGGAAATTGCCCCTCACGAACCCTGGAAAACTTGTGCTGGGGCGCCGCTAATTGGAGACGGGAAATGATCGGCAGGGCCAGGCTGCACCGCAACACAGCTCCCCCCAACGTCGCGAGTTTTGATTCGCTGCGAAAGAAGCATAAATCTTGGAACGAAGACCATTGCTGCATGGGAAAGTGGGAGAGGGGTCGAGAAAGGAGATAGGTCCGAAGAAAGTGGTATGATTTGCCGCGCTGGCCGGAAAGGCGAATTTGAGCGCGTGGCACGCGGCTCGCCACAGTTGCTCTTGCCTTTCGAGCCCGGTCAACCAAAGAGGCGAGGCTGGGCTCTCGATCTTCGACTTTAAAGTATCATTCCGTTCTGACAGATGCGTCAGCAAGGGGGCTTGTTATTGGCAGTTGCCCCTGACTTTCCGGCAATAGTTGCCTGGGGAGAAGAACCGATCGAGTTTTTACCCGACGTTACACGGACCAATACCAAGCCCCAGAGGAAAGTGCGCATCAGATAACCCCTCCTCTTCAAGGATGCTGAGCCTTATCTTCAGCCTCCATTCATCGTGAAGAAAAGCCTCCCTCTTCACTCACATTTCATGCTTTCGCCGCGCGAAAAACTCGTTGCTGTATCCTTTCTTTTCCACAACTGCAGATTAAGCCCTCCCGTCCATCCTTACTTCTCGCACAACGCTTCGACGAGGGGGCGCCTTGTGAGTCCCATGGGACCGTGATTGCTTCATCTTTTACCTTGGGGCTACCTGAAGTCCTTCTGCGCAATACCTCCGATTGAACGACCCATGAGCATCAATGGATCAACTCTGCCCCGGCTGTCGGTATCTTCTCTACGAGTCACACTACAGCGAGTTAGCGAGATGGGCGAGTACTTGGGCTCAAGAACACCACGGGAATTGCCAAGCCTTTCGGGCAGCAGCAACTCAGGGTGGTTGCAGAGTATGCGCATTCTCGAGCTTTCTTTTCCCATTTGAATTTCTCAAGAATTTTTGAACATTTAAGGTCAAGATCCGCGAGTTGTGCTGGTGGATGGCCATCTAAGGTTGACGATTGAGCAATGCTGACTTGAGATTGTCTAGGATTGCATTTCAATATATCGGAGTTTTTCCAAGGAAGGGCTATCCCAGGCAAACGCTAGCCCAGGAAAACGGATTTATTGTTCTATCCCTCGATCCAGCTCCGGAATCCCATATTCGTACGCTTTTGAGTTTCATGGGCCAGATATTTGGTTCAGCAAAGTATTTTGTCGCTCATCCCTCGATGGTAGTTCCGTTCTATAGCCCTGTTGAACAGACACTGACCCAGATAATTTAGCTTCAGAGAAGGCACTCGTCGAGGAGCAGACACCCCAAATCGACACAGTGGGGGGGGGTCGTTTTACTTTTTCCCCGTTGAGTTGGGAGACAGTGTTATGGCCTCACCGCTCAGGCACCAAATCTTGCGGCCCAAACAGGGCTGTTTGAACCTTGATTCGATTCCCCTACTCAAACTCAGGAAATCGATAATCTCAACTCAACGGTACACTGTAAGAAGCAGCCATTGATTCACTCCACAGCAATCGTCCGCCTTGACCACACACACTGTCAAGCCACAAGAACGATCCCAAGATATCTTCGACACCTTCCCAATCGTCTATAACCAGCCTCCTCACAATCCAAGCGAGTTGCGAAGCAAACCAGTGTCTCTCCGGGGTATCTAACGCGGCTATCCCTCCTAATACCAGCATCCATAACAGCACACCCCCCAATTCAGCCCCGAAAGTTCTGATGTCCAAAATTCCAATCGCTATCATAAGACGGCGAACTAATTCTTGCAGCACACTGTGAGAATTGGGGACTGGAAGGACGACACCCACACCGTAGATTAGAGCCGTTAAACGGCAGCACTCATAAATATTTGGTTTTGGTTTCGACGAGGACGAGGGTATGCTGAGTTCTTCCGCGGTTTGGAGTAATAATAGCCTTTGCTGAATTGCAGTCCGCACTCTAGCTATTGCGCCAAGTTTGAGGCCAAACGGCTTGCCTTGGAGGTAATAGTCAACCGCAAGGGTAAAAGCGCTGATCGAGTCTAAGACTTGAAGCATGGACTCTGTTATCCCGTACTCTTTCAAGCTCTGAAAAGCGGAAGCTTGCGTTTGAATAGCCGGACGAGGCGGAGATATTGCCCAGGCTTTGAGGCTAGGGATGGAGGCTGTGTGGATTCTGAGTGGAGGGAAGCGAGGCTTTGCGAGAGAATTGGTTGATGAAATGATGTCTCCTCTAACTACAATTAGAAACCAGCACAATAGAATAAGGGAGGAGAATTCCACTCACGAGACAATAATCTCCGCCAAGCCATAGAGTTCGAGGTTTTCGAGCCCGCCTCTCATTCTGATGATGTCCGCGACTGCCTTCGCGTGCTGTGGAACGGGTTTGTAACTCCCATACATGTTCAACCACCTGAGGCTTCTGAGCGGGGAGTTGAAAGGACTACTGTTCCCCTTCTTGCTAATGGAAACTTCTGAAGCGAGGATCAGGATCGCGAGGATAATTTCGTCGCGCGAGGCCTGGCGGGGATCAGATAGCGCCTGGCTTAGCTTTTGGATGACGATGAGTTTGTGGGAAAGGGGTTCGGGTGCGTTGGGGAAGATGTTGGACCAGCGCATGAAGTCGAGGTGGTTGGAGCCTACGTAGATTAAGGCGTGAAATAGTAGAGGTGTTTGGAGGCCGGATGCAAACCAGGCTTTTGAGAGACGGTCGACTTCGCCGGGTGCGACCTCATCAGGCATAAGTCCGGGGAGGAAGCAAGTGACAACTGGAAGTGTATGAGTCTTCAGTCTGAGGAGATCGAGGTATGAGGTTCGCTTAAGGGGAAGATCGCACGCACCGTGGTCTATCAATTCTAGTGAGGAACGGCTCGGCTCATCCATGGGGAAGCTCGAGAAGGGATCAACTCTACCAGCGCCAAGAGCTTCGACAGGACTAGGCTTCAACAGTATTTTCCACATGGACGTCCCTGGGATCAGGCTTCCATCTTTCGACAAGTATCTCTGCTTGAGCTTTGGTCTGCTGAGGGGCTGTCCACAAGCCTTGCAATATGTTGTAAGGCCTCCTTGAAGTTCACTTGGCTCTAGAGTTTCGGTAACAGTAGAAGGCGGGATGCTGTTACAGGGCGATTCGTTGAGCTTAATCAGTGTTGAAGCTTCAGATAGGGAGCCCGAATCCCGAGTTGAGAACCTCAGTCTTGTTTTGGGAGATGGACAGTCCCTATTGTGTTCTAAATAACAGGAGGTATCAGATTCTAGACTTCGAGTCGTGAGGGGAGCATATTTCGGCCGTGATGTGGCTCGTTTTCCAGCAGTTTTGTGAGTTTCCTTGAATTGCTTCGAGTTGTATCTCCGAATATGAGAACGAACATCGTGGCGCTTTCCCGGCTTGTAAGACGGTGCATCACTCGTCTCGTTCACGAATAAGAAGCTAGATGGCCCAGACGTGCTGAGTGGTGAAGAAATAATTTCTTCGTCGTCGGAAGTCCCCGGGACAACTGTGCTGTTCATTTTCAGTCGCGGTGGTTCCTTGTAGGGCGGTACCCTAGATATCTGGCGGCGCAGTTTGTGGTCACGAGCTCTATAAAGCCGTCAGCCAATGGGCAGCATCGTCAGCCCCTTAGCCTAAGTAAGGGTCTGGCGGCTGATAGCTTGGTAGGGCTATCCTCAATATTGCACAATTGAGTAGATAGCGGAGCTTATAACGAGCTGCGACAGGAAGCAGGATGTAGGTTGATGATTCATCAGTCAACAAAGGTAAAGCATTTGACACCATCCGCCGAACACTCCAATCATGAGCTTAGATTAAGATGAGGGGTTAGGGTAACCCTCGCTTAATTAGCACTGCATTCCTGCACCTCCCTGCATGCTCTCGTGAGCAACTTCCCGCTTCAACATGATCTCAAGGTGTAATCTGGTGGGCAAAATCTCAATATCGTCCGCGTGTGCCTGCAGAGCTCTCTCTGTCTCAGCACAACCATTATAAGTGTATCTAGAGAAGCGCGGTCCAAAAAGTGGCCTCTGGGGGTGACGAATGAGACGGGAGGTTCGGGAGCACTTGCATTATACTTAAAATTTGAATTTGAATTTGAGTTACATTAGTTTCTCTGACATTCTTTACTATCCTTTGATTGAGACACTTAAACTATATTACAACAGTTATAGGCTTTGCGACATACTTCTGCTCCAAGAAATTAATATCGTCCTCCGCGAGAAGCCCAGTCTTCGTCTGTGCAAGGCCCTCGACGGTCTGATTGACTCTGTCGATACTTCCAAGTCCAACAATCGGGATTACTCCTTTCGCAACACACCAAGCCACTGCCACAGTCGCCATACTTACGCCCTTCTGTCGAGCAAGCTCTTCCACGCGCCCAATAATCTCGATATCTGCGCTCGTGGTCTCGCCCAATAGAAACTCGCTGTATATATCAGCCTTCTGTCGGGTCGTTAGTTGCGAGCCGTATGGCCGAGTGAGCAGGCCCCGCGCCAGCGGCGAAAAGGGAATGATTCCAATGCCAGTGTATTGACAATAGGGAATCATTTCCCGCTCATTCTCACGGTAGAGCAAACTGTAGTAGTCCTGCATGCTGATGAACTGGTGCCAACCATTCTGCTTAGCGATGTTCTGAAGGGCCTGGAACTCCCACGCGGCCATCTGAACAGGAGTTAGCGTGAAGATTTCAGGTTATAGAAATGAGCACGCAGCTCCAACTGGTATCTTACCGAGCAGGCCCCAATATACCTCGCTTTCCCACTCGCAACAACATCATTCAATGCCTTCATGATTTCCTCCCGCGGAGTCTCGCGGTCCAATCGATGGATCTGCAATACGTCGATATACGTGCCGAGACGGGCAATACTCGCGTCCACGGCATCGAAAATGTGCTTCCGTGACAGCCCGACGCGATTCACCATTACACCATCGTTAACTGTTGTCCTCTTCAGTATTTCCTCTTCATCCAAATTCTCCATATCTTCTGGGAGGCCGGCGTAACATTTAGACAAGAGCACCACGCGTTCGCGAGGGATACAATATTCGCGGAGCGCTTTGCCAATGATACGTTCTGAGTCCCCGTTCGAATATGTGTCAGCCTATATATCCTTAGTCAGTTTCTTCTTCTTCTTCTTTTCTTCCAGGGGCTATGCGGAGTAGGTGGGAGGGTTACGGTATCCCAGGTGTTAATTCCCAGGTCAAACGCTCGTTTGAGTATCGGCAGTGCTTGGGCTTCCGGAAGTGTCCAACTCATCGACCTTGATGGGTCGCCGAACGTCATGGTGCCCAAGATCACCTTGGAGACCTTCAGGCCGGACTTTCCTAGCCTGGAGATTTAGTGTCAGCTTTGCGCCTCGTAAATTTTCTTGCTTTGGCGGGGGTCATTTGGCTGTTGAAGTTCTGACGTCTGCGGGTGACACATACTGGACGTACTCCATTGGGACTGGCAAGTTCTGTTGTCAAAAAGAGGTTTCTCTGCAATGGGGACTACTGTAGCAGTGAAAAAACCTCTCTATTCCGAGCAGGGAAACATGCTTAATATATGTAATTACTCGTGGTCAGAACAGAATTGAATTATGCCGAAGTTTACATATCTGTTAGTAACGGATTCTATTGATGTCCTGCAGCTATCGTAAGCATGCAGGAACTAAACGAGAAGAAAGTAAATCTGGCGCTAGGAATAAGATCGAACAAATTGAATATACCGCAAGCCACCGAGCCAGACTGGTCTCAATACGTGGCAAAAGGTTTCACCCGGCAGGCCGGTATTAGTTACGATAGAGGATTAAACATATCCTTGCCCACGTATTAAAATATTGATCTAGTCATTCGAGCTACCCTTCACCTTGAGAATTGAACAAATAATCATTATTACCAGGGATAGCAAGACCGCTCGCCCCTCATCTCACACCACCACTGCGTCTGTTTATAGATTTCTCCTTCCACACCACCAATCAAGATCCACCACTTCTTCATAAACCAACCTTGCGCTTCCCAGCTCCGTATATCCCACGGGGCGCCCGATCCCATCGCCGGACTCCCACCACCTAGACTTGATCCCCAGCAAATCAAACCGTCGTTTTCAAGGTCTTTGCACAACTCGTCCTCATCGATCATTGGCTCCTTAGCACAAGCGAGTTTGATAAGACGTTCTCGGAAAGTAGGGAATGGAAGCACGTCGATATATGGATGGTGTCTGTGCATTAGCTGCGTGGCACAGGGTCGTAAGTGCGTCTTCAGATCTAGGAAATCGCTGAGGCACGCCCCCTTACAGCGATATTAGTAACAATCGTCTAAATCGCATTTTAAGCGAGGGCCAGGAAGGGCGCGAAAAGGGTCGCGAACACCAAAATCACGAAATTATTTTCTACGATTTCTCAATAACAATAGCCTTAATTGAAACGCTAATAGGCTTAAATTAATGGGGGCATTTGGGGCTTTCCATAGCCTAGAGGGTTCTTTAGCTAGAAGCATATTAATTATATAGTTTAGTAAAAAGCGATTTTACTCCTAATTTTGGTGTAAAATAGTATTAATTCGCCGGCCACGGTCCTAAATCTTATTAAAATAGTCTAAGCTCTTAGAGAGAGTAAGGGGGTATCCAGGGCTTTCTTTATATAAGAGGGCTCTTTAGCTAGAAGCGGATTAGTTATATGGTCTAGTAAAGGGCGGATTTTACTCTTAATTTTGGTATAAAATAGTATTAATTCTCTAGCTATAGTCCCAAATCTTATTAGATTAATAAAAGCTCTTAAAGAGAGTAAGGGGGCACTTATATAAGTTATTTAAGCCTTATAGTACTAAGCCTAGAAGTGTAGTTTAAAAGTTATATAGAGAAGTAGTCAGAGGGGTACAAAAATCGAAAATCGAGGGGCTGGGCTTGGCGAGGCTTGGCGCGCGAGGCTAGAAAATCGCATTTTTGCCCGATCTCAATTAACTTAATAATTATAAGCCCAGAAGAGGACCATAGTAGCTTAAATTAATCGCACCACTGCCCCCATCTATCTTAATTAATATTATAGAGTTTTATTAATAAATGGTGATACGGTCGATATGTGGTTGTGTTGTGGGTTTGGTGTTCCTGACCCTTTTTGCGCACGGCTTAAAATGCGATTTAGACGATTGTTACTAATATCGCTGTAGCGGCTAATTCCGAGACGGAGTTGCGGAAGAAAGGCGACTCGGCGCTGTCGCAGTTCAAACCATCGAGAGAGAGTCCTAGAGACGATGCATTGGCGACACACGCTGCGACGAATAGGACTTGCTTGATTCGGATGTTATTTCTGGGAATATCGGGTACGGATGCCATGTATTCTTTGTTGGCATTTTGCACTACCAATATTTTGTCCGTACGGAGTTTTGTACTATTGGTGGCACACCCTTCTCGGCCGTCGTAAGAGGTAGAGCAATCGGCGTCTACCAAAGTCTCGTGTGAAAGCGCCTTTAACCCAGCTTTCAAAATACCCCGCAGGTCTATCTTCTTCTCCAAGATTTGGAGTCTCGTCTTTTCGTCAAGAACTAAACCCGCTTGTTGAAGTAGCTGACCAATTATGCCACGCTCTTGGGAACTTTCAGAGGTCAAAGGCAGCCCTATTACGGGAAATAATTGATGCTGGTCATCTGCGATGAATAAGCTACCGCGTGACTGCCCTGTTCTGCCCAATGAGCCATCTCTGCTCTCCGCCTCTGTAAAGACTCGTGAATGAGAGCGCGTTAAGGAGGCATTATAAACACCATCTACCTCTGGCGAAGCGTTGGTGCAAATGCCCATCCCAGGCTCGATATTTCGATCACCCTTATTTATATGATCAATAAGGAGGCCAGGTCTAGACCCAGCTATGTCTTGGAGGACCTGCAAATTCCTTCTTTGACGCTCTCCTGACCAGACATGAGATTAGTCTTGCAGTGAAATGCCATTTCCCGCATGCATTGGCTTACGGTAATTTTTTTGTGCTTGCTTATTTTGCGTCCGTCGTCGCTCGGAGATCTGGTTTTTGGGCCCCGTTTCTGCGGACATGCTTTATGATAGTTTGCGCTAAAGGAAAGAAAGCTCTCCTAGCACACACGAACGATGTGGAATTGTTGCTCACCAGATGCTTTGCGTGAGGTGACGTTGAGGATGGGATGTTTGCTCACGAGAGCATGCAGAAAGGATGCAGTAGTGCTGTGTAAGCGAGAGTGCATATGCACCCCCCCGGCAGTGCGTTGGGATGGCTGCGAAGGCACAGCAATAAAGGGACCCGCAATTTAAGTCCGACATCACACCTGCAACTTCCACCATGAATGCCTTACAGACACAGATAGATAGCCATTTCTTTCCTCCCTGCTCCACGCCATATAATCACCACGAATCTCTCCTGTCCGCATATCAGAATTGCTCTTCCCACTTTATTATTCATTCCACTGCAGCCTCGTTGCAAATTCAGACAATGGCACTCATTACTTCACGCTACGCACCAGCCCATATCTCCCCAAAGGGGCCTGGCGATGCAAGACCAACTGCGCTACAAGTAATTAAGGACGAGGGATTACTTGATGGCCTTCCCGGAAAAACTGTCTTAGTGACTGGTGCCAACGACACTACAGGGCTCGAGACAGCCCGAGCTCTCCATATGACAGGTGCCCGGGTCTTTATAACCACACGTACCGTCGAGAAAAATACCACGGCAGTCCAGAGCATCGTTGACAGTAATGGCGGGGAGAAAGGGGGGATTGAGGCGATTACTATGGAGCTTGGAGATCTCTCTTCTGTGAGAACAGCAGCCAATGAATTTTTGTCAAGAAGTGACAAACTGAACATTCTGGTGTGCAATGCTGGTAACTAAAACTCTATCGTTTTGGGAAATGAGCGGCGTTGACTGATATGGTTTTAGGTGTATTTGCACAGAGCCTGGAACGCACAACAGAGGGTTTTGAGAAAGATTTTGGCGTCAATCATATGGGACATTTTGTTTTCTTTCAGCAGCTCAAGGCAGCCCTTCTCGCATCATCCACGGCTTCGTTTAATTCTCGCGTTGTAATGGTCGCTTCCACAGGCCATCGCATGGGCGAAATTCATTTCGATGATATCAACTTCGAGCATCATGAATGGGATCCTGTACTTGCATACGCCCAGAGCAAGACAGCCAACATTTACATGGCCAATTATATCGACAGGAAATATGGCGGGCATGGGCTCCACGCCTGGTCCCTTCAGCCGGGAGGAATTTCCTCGAACCTGGTAGGATCCGAGGAGGCGAAACAAGCCCTATACAACAATCCGGCCGTCTTTCCATATGTTAAGACCACTGCGCAGGGTGCGGTATGTTTTCCCCGATTTGGCTTCTGATCCTCATGTCTCACGAGTTGTGAGGCATTCAAAGTTGCTGGCCGAGCAAATACTGACTCGGAGATTCTGTAGGCAACATCCGTATGGGCTGCTGTTGCGAAGGATCTGGAAGGCAAAGGTGGCAAATTTCTGGAAAGTATGCAAGAAATTGGGGTCTGGACGGGGCCAGAAGAGAAGCGCGTGGATTGGACGGATTCGGGATATGCTCCATATGCTTACAACGACGAGAAGGAGAACCAATTGTGGGAACTAAGTGAAAAGCTTATTGAATACTCGTGTTGAACTGGTGGTGCACAAACCTGGCTAGCCAGGCTAGCTTACGGATCCTTCCAGCACTAGGTTCAACCACTAATTTAGCTGATGCCACTATCGTTTTTACTATCGTTTGACTATTGTTTTGACTATTGATAGCTTGGCACACACTAGCTAGCCTGTTCGGTACAGCTAGCTAGTCATATACGGAGAACACTCTTTACATGCTTTTTAGGCACACACGTTACTGGAGCTAATAGCTATATAAACAATGCTTTGCATCCTCTTCTTTACTCTCTTCACGCTTCATTTTACTTGTATTGTAGCTATTACGCTCTGCTAGTCATTAATCTAATCGTTTTGTACCCCTAATATCACACCCAGTGCAAGAGGTCATGGGCCCGGCCAACACTTAAACGCCTGCAAAACGATTCCAAGCGTTACTCTCTAACCTCAAAATTTCACTGCATTATTTTCGGATTTTATTAAAATCATTACTTTTATTGGATCGCTCCCACTGCCTCGGCTTCGCAATAGCAGTATTCACTAAAAAACACAGCCTTTTTCGGTCGAAACTTCTCTGCGGAATCTAATATACCGGATACCAAGAAAACGACTTATATTACTTATAAAGGAACTAAGGTTAAGCCTCTCTCTAATACTAATATTTATTCCTGGATGGATATAGCTATAAATATCCTTATTATTAAAGATTTATAATAGTATATTAACTTTTCTCAAGTTATTAATCTCTTAGAGAAAGCCTAAAAGAATAATAAAGCTATTATATATTAATTTGTAATAATATAATTAGCAATAATTCAAGAATCTAAATTATATATATTAAGTCTAGACACGAATTTTATTTAAAGCTAAATAATTAAAAGTAAAAAGAAAAGCCTTATACTAATAATAAATAAAAATTATTACTTTTAATAATAAGGAAATAAATGATTTTATTAATTATATTAGCTATAAAGTAACTAAAATTAGAGATATAAATAATTTAATTTTAAATATTATTATTATTAGATATTTAATTCGCGGCTTATTAAAGAAATATAACTTTTATAAACTTTTCTTAAATTTTAATAAACTTAAACTAAAGCTTTTTAAAGTAAATATTATTATTAAAGAAAACAAGCTTAAAATTAAATTCTTTAAATTAAATTCTAATATTACTTTAAAAGTACTAGTTATTTAAATAATAATATTTATTATATATTTTACTAGTTTAATAACTATAATATTAAGAATTCTATTATATATAAAAGGGCTTGAAAATACTTTAATTTTACTAGAAAAAATAATAATTTTATTAATTAAAAGATATATTAATTTTATTTTTAAATACTTATTTATAAAAAATATAAAATATAAAATATTTAATTATATAATAATTTTTAGGAATATTTAATATATTAATTCAAGTATTATAAATTGCTTTATTAGTAATTAAAGGTTTTTTATTACTTATAAAAATATTAACTTATTTTTAAATATTTTTAATAATAAATTAATAATTCTTATTAAAAATAAAGAATTATAATTTTAATAATTTTAAAAAATAATTTTTTATTAATTTTAAAATTATATTAATTAAAGTAAATATTAATTTCTTTAATAAAAGTATTTAAATAATTATAATTAATATATAGCTTATTTATTAAACTTTATTAGCTTAATTAATTACTTTTAAATATATTTTAAAATTATTAAAAATAATTATATTAGCTTTTCTAAAAAAATCTAATATTATAATATAATTCTTATAATATAAATCAAATTATTAAAAGTATTATAATTAATTTATATTTTTAAAAAAATTTATTAGTTATAAAAGCTAAAAAATATTTTTAAAAATATAAATTAAAAATAAAATTAAATATATTTATTTTAATAATACTTTAAAATTTATATTAAATTAAGTTCAAAACTAGTATAAATTAAAAAATATTTAATTAGAGCTAATTACTATATATATATTTAAATAAAATAATATTTATTAATATAGCTATTATTTTAAAAGCTATATATATAATTATAAAACTTAAAAGTAATAAAACTCGAAAGTAATAAAATATAAGTAATAAAATATAAATAATAGAATATAAAATATAAAATATAATTATATAATTTCGTATTTTATAAATAACTTAATTAGTAAACTAGTTTTTATTATATTTAATAAATTTAGGAATTATATATTAATATTATAATATTATAATTCTTATTTTTAAATATTAAATATTTTATATATATTATATATTACTAATAAACTAATAATAAAAATACAAGTAAAATAAAGTATAAAATATATTTTTTAATAAAAAACTAATAATAAATAATAAAATAAAATAAAATCAAAAATTTATATTATGTAATAAACTAATACATTAAAGTAAGTTAAATATTAACTTTCAAATGAAAGTAATAGTTGATTAAGTAAACTAATAAAGTAAGATCAATTAAATAAAAAGTAAAATAAAAATCATATTATTACTAACGTTACATAATCAAATACGAGTCGTTAATAATTAACACTTAAATAAAGAGTCCGGTATTATTAATAAACTAATAATAGTAATAGTTTAAATCAAAATAAAACTAAAAGATATGATTTTTTATAACTAATAATGAATATTTAGAATTAAATTAATAAAAGTATTCATTTGTTAATAAACTAATAAGTATGATTAATTAATTAATATTATAAATTAAACTATATTATAATAATAAAGGGCTGGTGATAAATTATTAAATAAATTAAATAAAAGTTTATTATTAAATAAACTAATAATAAGTGGAGGTGTGAGAAGATAGTTAACTAAAAATAGTATTATTCAATAAGCTAATAATAAATAATTAACATTAAATTAATTTAAATAGTATTTTTGTTATAAAACTAAATAATCAGTAACTTATGTAATATAAAATAACAATATACTTATTAATAACCTAATAAGTCAGATAGTTTAAATTAAATTTAATTAAAGTATATTATTAATAAAACTAGATAATAGAAGAAATAAATTAAGTTAAATAAAAAATAAATATAATAAAATAGAAATATAAAATAGAAATATAAAATAGAAATATAAAATTAGAAATATAAAATAGAAATATAAAATAGAAATATAAAACTAGAAATATAAAAATATAAATAGTAGGAATATAAAGAAATATATATAAATATATAAAGTATTTAAGTAAATCTAGTATTTATTATATTCTATTACTTTATTAGTAAATTTAGTATTATATAACTATAATAATATATATAACTAGACTAGTATTTAGAATACTAAAGCTTTTATATTTAAAAGCTTCTTTTTTTAGTTTAGGAATTCTCGGAATTAAGTTATTCTATTTTACTTTTTAAGGCTTAGAAACCTAGCCTTATAATAATTATTAATCGAATTGAAGGAAATTAATATATAATTAAAAAAAATTCAGTATTTTTAAAGAAAGTTTTAATATTAATATAATTATATTTCAGGAATTTAGTTAGTAATAATTATAAGATTTAAAAGTTAATAAAATATAAATAATACAAACCATAAATAATAAAATATAAAATAATAACAATATAAATAATAAAATATTAAATAATAAAATATAAATAATAAAAATATAAATAATAAAAATATAAATAATTAAAATATAAATAATAAAATATAAATAATAAAATATAAATAATAAAATATAAATAATAAAATATAAATAATAAAATATAAATAATAAAATATAAATAATAAATAATAAAATATAAATAATAAAATATAAATAATAAAATATAAAATCTAATTATATAATTTTATATTTTATAAATAACTTAATTAATAAATTAAATTTTATTAAACTTAGTAAATTTAGAAATTATATATTAATATTATAATATTATAATTTTTATTCTAAATAATTAATTATTTTATTAATTTTATATATTATATTATTATATAATTATAGAATACTATTTATATTAATTAGTAAAATTATTATTTAGAAATAAAAATTATAATATTATAATATTAATATATAATTTCTAAATTTACTAAATCTAATAAAAACTAGTTATTAGTTAAATTACTTATATAATATAAGATTATATAATTATTATTTATTACTTATATTTCGTTATTTCTAGTTACTTTTATATTATATAACTATAGCTATATTAATACTAAAACCTTTTTAAAAATACAAAAAATAGAAAATAATACTTTTTTCTAATTATATATAAATTCTCTAATCTGGCTTAATACTAGATTTCTCAAATACTTTATATATTTATATTACTTTTAAGGTTTTAGTTATATATTAAAGGCTATAGCCTTTTATATATAACTTTTTTTTCTATAATATTCTTGTAATGTGTGCAGGGTCGCACGTGACTTAAGGGCATGTAACGAACCTCGGATATCGCGGGTATTAATTAGGGAGTTCGGTAGCTCTTTAATATCCCAACTAACCACTGTTTATATTATATGTATTAGGCTTATAAATTACTAATTATATATATGCTATCGGGGCCTCCTATTTAGAGGGGGCTTCCCTAGACCTTATAGGAGGGACAGAGATTAGTTCTGTACTGAATTTAATACTGTGGTTTCATAATACACTAATTTATTCTATTATCTTATTGCCTACTAATAAATACCTTATAAGCTAATCTCTTTACTCTCAAAGGAGATAGTTCAATAAGTAATTATGTCTCGAAATCTGCGAAATGTACGACCTCTCGCCAAAGCTATTCCTATAGAGGAAGTCGACTAGATTAACCCCGATATGGGTAATGGCAAAGGCTCGTCTAATACTTTTAACGGGGCCCTTTAGGAGCCTCCGAGAGCTAGTAATAATGACGGAAATAATCCCGGTAATAATTAAGATACCGAGATTAATGCCCGAGTTATTATTGCCCAAGCTACGGAATAGGGCTTGTATACTAAAGTCGAAGCGCTCTAATGAAAGCAAGAATTAGTGGATGTAATTAACTAGCGTATCCTATAGTTAGAGTAATATAAGGGTACCCTCAGGAATACCTTGCGGTTTATTATATCTCGTAGAAACTCTATTTATAAGTCTATTCTTTCTTCCTTAGTAATTCCTACTAGGGAACTTCCTGAAATAGGGTTGGAACTCACTCTCTTTCCTAATATAATAAGCTTTGAGAGTAATCTTAATACTATCTATTAGGAGCCACTATATAATATCCTAAAGATGTATTTGGACCAAGAGAAGCTTCTTAAGGTCTAGATACCTGACTTATATTATAGAAAGTTCCTTAAGAAATAGAGGATATTCGTATTTTTCTAGGAGGCGGTCTTTAGAACCTAGCCTTAGACTTATAATAGATACTTTTCTAGAGTTAATTCTGCTATAAGTGCCCTTAGGGACGAACCTTATAATACTTGGGAGGCTATAATAAAGCAAAGCCTACTATTATATAAGGTCTATTAGGAGTAATTCAAGGCCTACTTGGCTAATATGCTCCAAGTACCTCAAATCCGTTAATAAGATGCCTTTGAGGAACTCTGAGATCTTTATTAGAAGGATAGCGAGATAGTTACCGAGTTATATACTCGGATAATTAGTCTCGAAGTTAACTAGGACTTATGCCCTGAGAGGGACCGGATCCGGACTCTCGATACTGCTTTATCTAACTATAAGACTCATTAGATATTTATATCTATTTTCTTAGGAAGTAAGGCGGTATTTGTTTCCGAGTGGCTTAAGAAAGCTCAGAAAGCAGAATATATTACTTACCCCAAATTAAGGAAAGTAAAGGCAGGGGAGTCTAGTAAGGGTAATTCTGCCCCTAAGGACTTTGATTTAGTAAATTCTGATTTGTAAGGCTATTAAAAAAGGAAGAATAAGTTCCGAAAATCATATAAGAAATCCTTAGGTAGTGCTTTGGCTCCTTTAAGGCCTTAATAGAGTACTAGTTCTACTTTAGGTATGGTTTATTAGACTTGTAAATAGAAAGGATACTTTTTAGGAAGTATAAAGTATTCCAAGTATACTAAATAGGCTCGGTAGAACCCTAATAAGGCCAAAACCATAGAAGAGTTAAGGCGTCTATAGAAGCAGGTTAATACTATTACTATAGAGGAGTACTCTAGAGAAAACCTTCCTAAGAAATAGGGAAAAAAGAAGGCCAAATCTTGAATATTAATAATTTTGGCCATAATAAAAAAGGTATATTACTTCGCATAACTATTTAAGTAAGATTAATATAGCTAGAAATAGGTGCCTCAGAGATATATAGCGGACTCGGTAATACCGGGTTAGACTATAATTTCCTTAATAATAATTAGGCTCAAAGCCGGGGCTTTACTACCTTAGCTAAATATAACTAAGAGTTTATAACCTTTTATAGGAATAGATTTAAGGTTTATTAAGCCTATAATCTTAAGGTATTTATTATAGATAATTATAGCGAGATATATTCTTTTAAGCTCCGGTTTTATAGGTATAAGAATATTGGCTCTTATAGCCTTGTCTTTAGTATGGAATTTTATAAAGTAACCCTTATATAATATATAAATTATATTAAGAAATAATAGGTATATATACCTGTATAGCCTAATAATATTGAGATCCTAATACTAAAAGAATTTGGTAAGAAGTTTAACCAGTACCCTGAGCTAGTGCCTTAAGTCTTATTCTTAACTAAAGGCAAATATAACTGTCCTAGATAGTAGGCTTTATATATTTGTAATAATTACTAGATCTCTGCTTTATTACACGGTTCTGGTAATACTAAATAGGAGTTTTTAATATGGCAAATTAATACCTTCCGGAAAGGGGCCTTAGAGATACCTATCTATTTCCGGGATAATAAATACAAAGACTTTTTAGAGGTTTTTGACCCTAATAAAGCTTCGGAACTTCCTAATCTTAGTAGTATTAAATACTCTATTAATATAGATAGTACGGTTCCGTATAGGCCTTTATATAATCTGTCGGAAACCTAACTAGAAGTATTGCGTCTATATTTGCAGGATATATTTCATAAATATTAGATAAGGCCTAGTAAAAGCCTAGTAGGGGCGCCTATTCTTTTTGTCCTTAAGAAGGATAGAGGACTATGTTTTTATATTAATTATTATAGACTTAACCAAGTTATAATTAAGAATTAGTATTTGCTTCCTCTTATTAATAAGACCTTTAACCGGCTCCGAGAAGCCAAGATCTTTATAAAGCTAGATCTCAAGAATATATATTATTAGGTAAGAATTTATAAAAGATATAAGTAAAAGACGGCTTTTAGGACCTGCTATAGCTATTTTAAATATCTTATAATGCCTTTTGGGCTGGCTAATATACTAGTTATATTTCAAGTATATATTAATACTATACTTATAGGGCTCCTGGATTATTTCGTAATTATTTATTTGGATAATATCCTTATTTATTCCCGAAATAAGGATAAATATTATAATTATATTTGCTAGGTACTTACTAGGCTATATAAAAATAACCTGTTTTATAAACTTAGTAAATACGAGTTTAATATTAAGGAAGTCGAATTTTTGGGCTTCCTTATTAGAATAGAAGGTATTTATACGGATCCTGAACGGGTCCGTAGTATTATTAAATAGCCAGAACCAGAATTATTCTATAATATCCAAGTATTTCTTGAATTTGCTAATTTCTATTATAGGTTTATCTATTATTACTCTTAAGTAATTATAGGCTTAATAGATCTCTTGAAAGAAATGGAAAAGGGCCGGAAATCCGGTTTCTTTATATGAATAAATGAAGCGGCTAAAAGCTTTAAGACTTTAAAAAAAGCTTTTACTATAATACCTGTCCTAGTCTATTTTGACTTTTCTAAGAAGATTTATATTAAAACTAATATATCGAAATTCGTAATTACTAGTACTATTTTATAATAAGTTAATCTTAGTAATAGCCTAAAAAAATACTAGTATCTAGTAGTATTCTGGTCCCGGAAACTTTCCGGAGCTAAACATAACTATAGTACCTATAATAGGGAGCTGCTTGCGATTATTAAAGCTTTTAAGTATTAGTGCTATTACCTTAAAGGGTCCAGGTTTATAATTAAGGTTATTATAGACTATAATAACCTCTAATACTTTATGGAAATAAAGTATCTAGAGAGTTATTAAGTATATTAGGTAATATATCTTGTAATATATGATTTTAATATTATTTACTATAGAGGCGCCTTAAATCTAGCGGACGGACCTAGTAGAAGACCTAATTATAAAGAAGGTCCTATTAATATAACTTGGCTTCTGACCTTTTAGAATAAGTTAAAAAGAGCTTTTATAGTTGCGATTTAGAGGTCCTTATAGATATCTAAAGAGTTTCCTCTTTAGAATAGGTATTATTTAATACTTGCTATATCTATAGTAGCTAAGGAGAAATGTTTATTATAAGACAAGTAAATAGATTGTCTTATAGATCCCTTAACTATAAAATTAGTTAAGAAGCAAGGTATAGGGAGATATCTTAAAGGCTCTATTATTATAGCTAAGGTAATAAGGGTATCTATAACCGTATTACTTAATAGAACTAAAGACTTTTCAGTCCCCCGAGTTTTTGAATTAGATAGTTACAAATACCTAATTCCCTATATATAGATATATACGGCTACTAAAAGAGCCATAGTACTGGCCCCTCTATCTGAATCTCTTCTAAATATTGTCCAGGTAATTTAGAGAAATAATTCTCGATATTAGAATATTATAAAATAGAGGCTTGGCAAGAAAGATACTAAGGGAAAAGAAATCTAGAAAAATAATTCGGGCCTACTCAGGTATTATTCAAGAATTATTATACCTAATAATCCTGCTTTATATTAAGAAGTTATAAAGCTTTATTATAATAACCTAATAACTAGATACTATAGAATAGAGAAGACTCTCGAGCTTCTTAGAAAGTCCTGGTATTAGGAGAATATGGAAGGAGATATTTATAATTATTATTAAGAATATAATATTTACTAGAGAGTTAAGGTAAAGAGGCATTTGCTATATGGTCTGCTTAGTAGTTTACTATAGCCTAAGAGATTCTGGGATAAGATTTCTATAAATTTTATTATAGGTCTGCCACTATATAAGAACCCGGTAGGAGGTCCTAATTTTAATATAATTCTTATAATTATTAACTAGTACTCTAAAATAGTAAGGTATATTATATACTATAAGACTATTAACTCTCCGGAGCTTACTAAGATTATATAGGAATATGTTTTCTCAATTTTTGGCTCCCCTAATAGAATTATTTCCGACCGAGAAATAGTATTTACTAGCTAGTTCTAGTCTGCTTTCTGCTTCTACTTAATATGCAAATAGCGTTTAAGTATAGCTTATTATTCTTAGATAAATAGTTAGATAGAAAGGTAGAACTAGGCCCTGGAATATTACCTGAGATATTATTATAATATCTAAAAGAATAACTAGTTTAAGAAGTTATCTTTTATAGAATTTATATATAATAACTTAAAATATTAGGTTTTATAGGATATATCTTTCTATATATATTACAAATACTATTCTCAATTTCTATAAAATCCTGAGGATAGGATTATAGGAGAGGTACTAGCTATATATAAGAGGCTAGAAACCCTTAAAGTAAAGCGAAGAAAGCTTAAGAATTTATGGTATTATATATAAAATAACCGGGAAACCTACTATAATAGGTACTAGTTAGCTAAATATTACTTTAAAAGAGCCTAGGTAATACTATTAATAAGGAATATTAAACTTAAGGCAGGAAAGCTTAAGCCAAAATTTATAGGTTTATTTAGGATCCTTAAATATATTAGTAATTTGGTATATAAGTTAGAACTACTAAGTATATATAATTATTTATATCTAACTTTCTATATTTCTCTTTTTAAAGAGTATATAGCAAAAAAGGGTCAGGAGCTATACCTATATTTCTCTAGAGAACTTCCGGAATTAGCGGATAATAATAAAGAATAAGAATAGGAAGTAGAAGCTATTATTAATTACTAATAAAATAGTAGAAGCAAAAAGTAATAGTATTTAATTAAATAGAAAGCCTGGCCTAAAGATTATAATATCTGGTTACCTGCTTTCCCTAATCTTAAAAATTCTAAGGAACTTCTGAAATTATATAATTAAAATTATGGCTTAGAATCCGAAACTACTTTTTAATAATCTCTTAAGATTAAAAAGAATTCTGGACTACTAAGAAAAAGGCTACTTAAAAGAAAGAGAGAACCTAGATAGCCAAGAAAAGGCCCGGAATAATAATAGAGACGCTTTTTTCCTGGGTTTTTTACCTATAAAGGTTTTCTAGAGTTTTATTAAGGCTTATGAGAATTATATTTAAATTATTAGAAAAAGGGTTTAGGATTAAGAAAGGTTTATTATAGGTAGACTAGCTATAAATATTTCAAATAAATAAACTCTAATTCCTATAAATTCCTAATTCCTAAAGCAAGAATACTAAATACCGGCCCTATTTAGGACTTAGTAAAGAATTAGCTAATACTCTCCGGAATTTGCTTATCTCTTAACGGGATATAGTTATACTATAATAATATTAGTATTAAGAATATTAAGAGGAGTAAGTAAGGAACTTATAATTACTATATATGCCTTACGAAAGGCCCGAATTTCTAAAGTCAGGTCCCGAATAGCTATAAGTATTATATTATTAGTATTTAAAATACTAGTAATAAACTATTTAGTAATCTCGGTAATAAGCTTAATAATAAGGTTAATACCTTAAAAATAGATATTATGGTATTTCTTTAAGGAATTAGTAAGTATCTAAGTATATTAGAAAAAACTTATCTTTAGGATACTAACCTAAATAATATTATTATTTGCCTTATTAAGATAGGAAGAAGAATTCCAAAGCTTATTAGTATCTTTCTAGTCTTTGAAAACCTAATTAATAGTATTATCCTTATTAGTATAATATTATTTAGGATATGCTTTAAGAAATTTCTTAAAGATTATAATGGTATCTTTCCAGAACTAGTAAGCCTCTAATAAGTAATAAGAAATCTGAAATCGCATTAGCTTTAATAGATATTAAAGCTAAAGAACTTACTAATATATAAGACTCAGAACCCTTATTATAATAGTCGTAATTCTTCTTGCTAGGTACTATAGTATATAAGATAAAGGGATTAATAAGCAAATACTTGAAATATTTCAAGTATTTACTAGTAATAGGAAAGAAGGCTATAAGATTACCTTTATACTTATTATTATAGGGACGGATAACGAAGCTAGAAGAAGATATTATAGAATTAATTAAAAATAATTAAAGAAGACTTAGAGAAGAGTAGAAAAAGAGGCTAGAAGGTAATAATAGAAAAAGTTATATATATGGTTATTAGAAAGGAAGAGAATATATAGTAATATAAAGAGGTCCTTTTATAGAGATAGAGAATTACCTGGATTAACTACTAGTTTTTATACTAGTCCTAATTAGAAACTAGTATAACCGATTAATATATGCTTCCAGGAGTCCGCAAATAATCTCTAGGACCTCAGAAACATTTATATGGGTTTCTTATATAAATATTTATTAAATACTTTCTATATAGCTATTTAGATTATTCTAATACGAGATCTAATAAGTAGTATTGATTTCGTAGGGTAGCGCCTTAGTACTTTGGATCGAGCTAATTAGAATACTCAGATCCTAAACAAAATTACGATTACTGGCTAGCCCCTATATCTGGGATATAATTACTCTTCCTTCTCGCTTACTTAGCCCCGATCTAATTAGACGATTTTTACGTCCATTATCCAGATTATATTAGTAAAACCACCTCCTAAGATACTGGAAGTTTATATTAATTAAATAAATAATTAATTAAATATTTACCAGAATAGATTAATAAATCTTGGGGACAAGATCCTAGGAGGGGGGTATAGTTATAATATATACAGGATCATATGTGACTTAAGGGCATGTAACGAACCTCGGATATCGCGGGTATTAATTAGGGAGTTCGGTAGCCCTTTAATATCCCAACTAACCACTATTTACATTATATATATTAGGCTTATAAATTACTAATTATATATATGCCATCGGGGCCTCCTATTTAGAGGGGGCTTCCCTGGACCTTATAGGAGGAATAGAGATTAGTTCTATACTGAATTTAATACTATGGTTTTATAATACACTAATTTATTCTATTGTCTTATTACCTACTAACAAATACCTTATAATTCTTTTATTTCATATATTTATATTTCCTAATCCGGCCTAGTACCAGATATTTAAATATTAGATATCTAGATATCTAAGTATTTAATTTCCTAATTTGGCCTAATATTAGATATTTAGATATTAGATATTTAAATATTAAATACTAAGAAAATCTTTATATATATTCTTTTATTCTATATATCTATTTCTTATTCTATTTATATTTAATTTATTTCTCTATATTTAACTATATAATATTTATATTAATAAAATACTTAAGGTTATTTAATAGCTTTAATTTCGTTATAGAATTAGTAAAATTTATTTATTTTTTAATTTATTTAGCTTCTATAATCTCTTATTATTTATATATCTAGTAAAGATATATTATATTAATTATTAGATATTTCTTTCGAATAATATCTAATTTAATAAAGCATTTATATAATAACTTCGAATTTATATAAATAATTAGTAATAATTCTATTTCTAGTATTTTATTAATTATAAATTTAACTAAAGTACTTATATTAAAACTATAAGCTATATTATAAAGTTCTAAAGCTAGAATATTTCTAATAACTCTCTTATATTTAATAAAGAACTAGTAAATAATATTAGTATATTTAGTTCTATTTACTAGAACTAAAATATATCCGATTTAGGAAAAGAAATCTCTATTATTTATAAATAAAGTATTTATAAAAAGAATTAAATATAAGAACTTCTTTATTAGCTTTATAAATTTTAGTTTTCTAATAGTATTTTTAATTTATTATTAAATATACTTATTAAATATTTTTATATTAGTTTCTAAAGATTTAATAGCTTAAATAATAATTAATAAATTATATAAAGCTTCTAATTAATAAACTAATATAATATATATTTCTCTAGTATATTAGGTAATATATTAGTTCTTAATAAAAAGATTTTAATAAATAATACTTTTATTATTTATAATAATAATATTTTTTATAAAAATAATTTAGAGATTTTTATACTAGTATTTTTATATAAAGATAATTCTAGTAATATTTATATAAATAATACCTTTATTAAACTTGAGATTATAATTAAAAGTAAGAGATTTATATTTCTTAGCTAAAAACTTGGCCTTTTAAAGCTTTAGTTACTTTATTTTTATAAAATTATTAGTTCTAATAAATAAGGTATTATTAGTTTAAAAGCTAATAATTTTAAAAAGTTATTTATTATAGAAAAAGCAAGAGTTATAAATTAATTATTCTATAAAAAGCTTATTAATATAATAGAAATAATAAGTTTTAAACTAGTAGTTTCTAGTTTCTAATATATTATATAATAGTTTTATAATCTTTAAAATAAAATTATTCTTTAAATTTAGCTTTCTAGTAAGCTTATAAAATAAATTAATATAGAAATTATAATTAAATAAGATTATTAATTAGATATAAGCTTGTAAAATATTATATAAATATAATTTTATAATATTTATTATTATAATAATAATATTAAGAATAATTCTCTAATTAATATATTAAATAATAAGTAATTATATTAATACTATATATTTTTTACTATTATTATAGGCTTAGATAACTAGTCTCGACTTTTTAAGCTTTCTTTCTATATTCTTATTCTTAATCTTATTAATAAACCAAGAGTTAATATATACTTCTTTTAATATTTAAAATCTAGAAATAATTTTAAATATGTTTTTTTTAAAAGACTAGTAATTTTAACTTAATAGAAATTCTTATATAATTTATTATTTTATAGAAATACTATAATATCCGGGATTTTATAAAGGTATTCTTTATTATATTTTAGTAAAATAGTAGAAATAGTAAAAGAAATTATATCTATATTACTTTTAGTTTCATTATTAAATTCGGAAATAGATTCAGATTCGGGGCTATTAGTAATAACCTTAATATTTCTTATATAAAAGGGCTTTATAAAGATTAAATAGAAAGTAATATTACTATATAATAGAACTAGTATATAATTCTTTATATTAATAGCTACTAGCTTATATAATTTATTCTAATTACTAAATTAACTAGTATTTTCTTTATATTAAATAAAAATATTCGAATTTAGAAATAGTTTATAAATATTAGTAATACTAGAACTATTTCAGATATTTAAAGTATTTATAATTTAATATCTAGTTTAAAGCTTCTAAATTTTTATTATTACTTTCTTAAATACTACTAATTACTATAATATAATAAGTAATAAAATATTATATTTAGTTATTTAAAATAAAGTACTATAAATTAAAAGAATTAGAATAATATTATTAGGTTCTATAAAGTTATTAATAGCTTTAAAAACTATTTAAAATATAGTATTTTTATTAATTCTATTAACTTTAGTTATAATAATAAGATAAATATATTAAATTAGGCTATAATAGTATTTTATAATTCTAATAAAATTATAAGCTTTTATAGAAATAATCTTAATCTTAGTTCTTATAATATTTATAAGCTAAATAAACTTCTTATTAATAAACTACTTTCTAGTATTTATTATAATCTAATTAGAAAAACCTAAATAATTATTAATCTAATATTATTTAAATATATTTCAGATATATATTATACTAATATTCTAAAGCTATTAGCTAGCTTAATATTAAATACTTTTATTAATAATATAAAGTATAAGCTTATTAGAAATATAAAAAATATTAATAATAATAAAATAATTAAAGCTAATATTATTTTTTAGATTAAACTTGAATTATTTAAATAATTAGTTATATTTCTAGTATTATTTATAATATTTATAATAGCGGAATTAATATAATAATTAAAGGCTTAAAGTTTAAAGAATCTTATATATTAGAAAATACTAAGTTATAAAATAAAATAAAAAGAATACCTTAATCTTTAGTATTATTTTACCTAAGTAATTCCGGCTTAGCTTTATTTTATACCTATTTCTAATATCCTATTCTTAGTAAATTATGCCCTTATACTAGCTATTATATTACTTCTTCCTAAAGAGAAGTCTAAATACTCTTATTTAGGGAATTATTTAGTTATAATATAGAAAAGAAAAAAGAAGAAATAATAATTACTAATTCTATTTTATCTAATCTCTATAGCTTACTTATAATTAAAGTATAGTCTTAACTTTACTAAAATAATCTAGTTCTTAGTATATTCTAGCTAGTTCTTAGTATTTATTATTTATATTATACCTATACTCATATTAATAATATAGTCTGGAAATACTATATAGGCTATAGCTAATATTAGAACTATTATTATTAAGTAATCTTTAAATAAAAGTAATAAATTAAGTCTATTTATTAAGATAGGCTTTAATATAGTAGCTTATTTACTTTTTTTCTTAGTTAGAATAGTAATATTTAGCTTAGTTATATTACTTCTAAACTACTTAATTAATTTCTAGGTCTTCTCGAACTTAATATATATATTCTTAAGTTAATTCTTTATTTTAGAAACTTATATATTAAGGCCGAATACTTGAACTACTTTATTATTAAATTCCCGGGCTTTAAGCTTTATAATTCTAGTTTTATAAGAACTTCTAAGGGGTTTTCCGACTTTTTAAATAGTATTATATATTAATTTATTAATATTTATAAGGTATTACTTCTTTATCTCGGCTTTTAGAATTATTTACTAGCTTTTGGTTTTAGACTAATACTTTATATAATAATTACTACTTAGTACTATATATTTTCTAGTTATAATAAATATCTTAATACTAGTTTAATTACTTTTACTATAATTAGAGTTTTCTTTATTATTAGAATTCTTACTATTATTCTTAGTCTTTTTATTATTAGAATTCTTACTATTATTTAATATCTTATATTTCTTAAATATACTAGCCTTACTCTTATTAATCTTTTTAGTAACTAGCTTAATAAAATTAATAAAGAAGCCCTTATTAGTATTATCTATTCTGCTTATTAGGCTATTAGGCTTATTATTACTAATAACTAAAGCTTTTATTTTATTATTCTTAGAATATTTTACTAAGATATTCTTTATAATAATTTCAGATATATTCTCAAGAATAATACGGGCCATATTTTATATATTAACCTATTCTTAAATAAGAAAGTTACTATTTTCGTTTATAAAAGTAATTTGGCTAGTAATTATATTAATAATAGTTATAGCTACTAAACTTGAGATACTATTACTATTACTTAAGTTATCTAGAATCTGGTAAATAGTCTCGCTTAATCTGGCTATAAATAATATATTACCAGGATTTCTTATCTGTTTTGTTTTATTAATAGTTTTATTAAGGCAATAATAATAGTATAAATAATTAAGGTTATAAAAATTAAAGTAGTTAAAAAAGTTTCTCTTAATTTTTAATAATATTTCGAACTAATATAGGCAAGTATTTACTTTTAGCTTAGCTTTAAGAATTTACTTTTTTTTATAATTTGCCTAAGTAATAAAGTATAATCTAGTATAATAAAGAAAGATATTTTGCCCAGATTTCTAGAAAAGAAAATAAGTACTAATATAGTAAAATAAAGGAAATATACTAGGATTTAGATAAAACCCGGGAAATATCTAGGTTTTTCTTTTTCTTTTCTAGTTATAAAAGCCTTATTATTAAGGTTTATTATTATCTAGGTAATCTTTATTTAACTTATTTTCTTTAGTATACTAAATCTATTTATTTAGCTAGATAAGAAATCTTGATTTACCAGAATTCTACTTGTGAAATTTATATAGTTTAAGTACTAAGTTCTTAAAGTTTAATATAAAATATTATTTATTATTTATATTCTATTTCTTTTATTTAATCTTATAGTAAAGCTTACTATAAAATACTTTAGAAAAGAGGATCTTTTCGATTTCCTATTCGAGTTTATTATTAACTTTAGTAAAACTAGACTCTTTATTAGTTTGGCTAGATAATAAATTAGTAAAATTCTTATAAAGCTTATTTATATAAAAAATTAACTAAATCCTATATAATAAAGAAAGATCTAATTAATATAAATAGCTAACTATTTTATTAATTTTAAATAGTCTAGTAAAAAAGTAATCTAATTTATTAAATAAATAATTCGTTTTTTATATCTTTTTAATTATATAAATTATATTTCCTAAACTAAAGTCTAGTTCTCGCTATTTCTTATTAGCTTATTTAACTTAATATTCCTAAACTATTACTATATATTCTCGAATATAATTAATAATAATATTAATTCTCTTAGCCTATTATTATACTTTTTCCTAATTAAGTTTCTTTCTTAGTATTTTAAACTTTATTATTAGTAGTATTTAGTTAAAGTTTAGCCTGGATTTATATTTATAATTAATTATTAAGAGAAATAAGCCGATTAATTTATATAAGTAAGTAATATTTATAATATTAAGTACCGGAAATAAATCTATCTAATTATTCTAAAAATAATTAATAAAAAAGCAAAGTTAAATATTAATAATCTAGTTAATAATTTCTATTTATTTATTAGTTTAGGTATATTTTATAATTAAAAGCTTTAGCTTAGTTCTAGTTAATCTTAATAGTTTATTTATAAAGTCGGAAATAAACTAGAATTCTTAATTACTTATAATAATAAGAGAAAAACCTCGGAATTACTAGATATAATAATAAAATAGGCTAGTAGTAGTTCTGGCTATAATATTCTTAGTTATTAGTAAACTTATATATTATTTAGATAATTAGTTAATTATAATAAATATATTATTATATTTCTTATTTATAAAGCCAGAAATATAGAAGTCTATAGATAAATCGTCTTATATTCTTAGAGAAACTAGTAATAAATATAATAGGCCTGGTATTTTATTTTTTAACTTATAAGATCTTTAATATTTATAATAGTTTACTATAAAGTAATTAATATTTATAGAAAGAGTAAGCTACTAGTAAAGTCTCTAAACTAGAATTTTTAGCTTATTTTAACCGGGATATATAATAGTTATTATATTATGAATTTATTATAAGAGCCTAATTTATAAATTATTATATTTATCTAGTATAATAAGTTTTTTATTATAAAATATATAGCTATTTAATATTTCTTATAGATCTATATTCTTCCGGGCTTTCTTATATTTATTTTCTAGAACTAGGTCTATCTAATTAGCTTATAGAACTTTAACTATAATAAATAGCTTATTTATTCTTTTTATTTTAGTAAAAATATAAGCTATATTTTCTATTTTAGTAAAAGCGAGAATTAGATCTAATAAAATAACTTATTTAGTTCTTTTAGCTTTCTTAGTCTATTTCTAGATTAGTATAAGCTCGTTTTTTTAAAATAAGATATTAGTAATAATATTATTTTTGCCCGGTTAATAAGTAATCTAGTAATGAAATTATAATAAGAAACCTATTTATTAGATTTATTATTTATTTAAAAGTCTTTTAGTACCGAAATACTTGAGAGCTTTATAATTAGTAATAATTAGAAAATTAGGTAAGCTAATTAGTTCTACTTACTATTCCCGGAATTCTTAAATAATAATAAGAAGTTCCTTATTATGAATTTCGTAATAGCTTTTAGCTTCTTAAAGAGCTTTAAAATAAAATAAGACTAGATACTATTATTTATTTTCTAGGCTTTTTTGAGAGAATATACTCGTAATAACTAGATCTAAATAATTAGTTTCCAGACAGGTTTCCCTATTATATTTAAAATAAAGAAGTATAAGGGCAAAAAGAAATAAATTTTTAAGCTAATTAAAGATATCTAGCTAAGTTTTATTAAATATAAACTTTAGTAAAGTATTCTTTTTAGTTAAATAGTTTAGAAAATAGGAAACATATTTATAGGTTTAGATAAACTTATAATAAAAGTTATAAAAGCCTAAAAATAACTATATCTTTCTTTTTATTATAAGTTAGTACTAGTTTTAGATAATAGAGGTTTTAGTAGAATTTATTTATATATCTTAATCCGAAATAATAAATCCTAAGAATATTATCTTAAAAACTTTAAATTTATATTTATAAATATTAATTTATAATCCGGTATTTTAAAGTTTTTATAAAACTATTCTAATATATTATTAATACTTTTTCTTATTTTTAGAGAAAATAAATATATTATTAATATAGGCCAAGTAAAAGTTATCTAAATAGTTTATTAGAATAATATTAATATATTACTAGAAAATTACTAGATTATTATAAAGTTTAAATAATAAAACTACTAGTTTAAAGAATTTATATCTTATTCTAAAAGCTACCTATATTATAAAAGCTAGTTTTATACGAATTTAGTTAAAAGTATATTAAATATCTAATTTAATAAATACTAATAATTTAGCTAATTAGTTAAGTATCTTAATAATAAGTAATAAAAAATAGTAGTTCTTTTTTATTATAGTATTTAGCTATTAATAATTAATATAAAATTATAGGCTATTGTTTTTCTTTTTAATAAATAAGAGTAGTAATAAGAAAGAGAATTCAGATAGCTTAATAAAATTCTTTTTTAGGTTCTTAATAAGATACTTTCTTATTTTTTCGAGTTTACTAGAGCTTATCTTATAAAAATAAACTATCTTTATTAAGGAATCTAGTTTATTAAAACAGAGCTTATAATTAAAAAATTAAGACTAGAAAAGCTTATTTACTACTTTCTTGAAAAATACCCTAGCTATATTATATAGCTATATAAAAAAGAATATCTAGAGCTTTTAAAGTTTTTTAGGATTAAAAAATAATATATTATTAAAAATATTAGGTTTATTTATATCCAAGAAATATATTAGATTACTAGTTTAAGTATAATATCCGGCGGGCTATAGTATTAGTTATCTAATTATTATAAGTAATAATAAATATTTCTTTGGTTTATAACTCTATTTCTTAAGTATATAATTAATCTTATTAATAGTAACTAATTTAACTAAGTTACTAGGATCTTTAGTACTTAATTAAAAAATAGCTACTCTAATAAAATAGCGGGAATAATCTAGTAGCTTGCCTATTTCAAAAGTATTAAGATCTAGCTCTTTCTTTCTTATCTAATATTTAGCTTTTCTTATAAAAAGATCTTATAAAGAAATAAGAAATATATCTTTTTACTTCTCGGGTCTGGTTTTATTAGTTCTTTTTAGGATTCTAATTAGAATATTTTCGGGGCAGTTATTTTTTTAATATTTCTTATTAAAATATTAGATTTTCTAAGTAAGATCTAACTAATTTACCTTATAATTCTCTAGCTAATAGAGTTAATTCTATTAATAATTTAATAGAATATTATATTTTACTAGCTATTTTCTTTCTAGAATTATATTATAAGAGCCGAAATTAGTAATAAGTAGGTATTATCGAGTTTAGAAATACTAATTAATAGCTAGATTTATAATAGCTAGATATTAAATAGCTTTACTAAGTTATTTATTAAAATCTTATAAGGAAATAAGGACTTTGAGTTTATATAAGAGTATTTATAATACTTTTATTAAGAAGCAAATATGCTTTTAATTAATTAGAATATATATATTTACTTTAGTATTTACTAAATATTAGAAAGTTATAGTTTTATCTTTCTAGCTTATTTTATAATTAATAAGAAACTAATTTCCGCTAATTAGCTAAGTAAAATCTATAAGTTCTTAGTAAAGTTCTTACTCTAGAAAAGCTATTTCTATATCTAGAGCTAGACTTTTCCTAATTTATTAATATTATATTTCTTATTAAATAATAAATAGAAATTAGTATCTTTATTATTTGCCCCTAAATTATTAGCTCTTTCTAAATAATTCTCTTTAATAAATATAACTTTATTAAAGTCAGGACAGGTACTTTTTATATATCCAGGCTTTCTATAACTATAATAATAAAGATCTTCTAGGTAGTCTAATCTCTTTTTAAATTCTTAGTAAACTGCCTCCTTTAGCTATAAAAATACCGGCTACTAAGGTTAATTTATTAAATATAGGATTATTATAGCTTCTTAGATCCTAGTAAGCTTTTTAACCCGGGATAGTATTTAATAACAAATGGTTTCTACTAGTTATTTCTCCTAGAATTACTTATTCTTAATTAAGAGAAGCCTATTCTCTTATTTTATATATTACTTAATAAGATCCCTAAATATATTAAACTTCTTATTACCCAAGCTCTTAAATAGCTCGAGATTTATTTTATTTATTAAATTATTATATTAATTATCTAGTAATTTCTCTAGTTTTATTATTAAATAAGTAAATTCTACCTAAAATACCAGAAATAACTTATTTCTTTACCTCAGGTACTAGTATACCTCTTTTACTTCCTAGTACTTTATTTCTTTATTTTTATTATAAGCTTACTAGAGAATCTTAAAGATCTATTTAATAGTTAAGATTTATCTAACTAATCTAGGTTCTAGTTAATTATAAATAAAGCCACGGGCGTCTCTAGTAACTAGTTATATTATATAAGTAATTTTTAGTAATTTATTATTAAATTCAGAGAAGTTCTATATTAGTTTATTTTTTATATTAAATATCTAATTATTAATCTAGTAATTATTCTTGCCTATAAATAAGGCGAGATCCTTAATTCTAATAAGCCATAATTAATTATTATAAACTAATAATAAGAGGAAGCCTTAATATTAGCCCTCGAATAATTCTTCTAATAGGAATTTATTATATTTCTAGATATTTACTTACTTGGGTCTCTACTTTATTACTTCTTTCTATACTAGTCTTTCTCTTATATAAAGTCAATTAGTAATTACCTTTAGCTTATTAACTTTCTTAGTAAGTTAGTTAATATATAAGTAAAATTTCTAGTAGTATTTTGCTTATTTATTAGTTATAAGGTAGTATTTATTAATAAGGTTATCTCATATAAATAATCTTTACTAGATCCTATCTATTTTTGGGATATTTATATTAATTTTGAGTTCTAAGTTAACTAGTTATTCCTTAATATCTTTTTTCGGAATAGTATTATAATAGCTTTTCCGGTAATATAGGTTTATAATATTAAAGTCTGGCTTTTCTATTTTATTATACTAGGGCCTCTTATCTAATATACTTATAGTAATAATACTTGGCCCCGAACTATTTATAATAGCTTTAAAAAAAGTATTAGCTATAGAAATAAGTACTAAGTAAGTTTTTCTTATTTAATATTAATAAACTATAACTAATTATTATCTTATCTAGTTTTAAGTTAGTAGACTAAAACTAATTATTATCTTTTCTTATTTTAAATTAGTAAACTATTACTAATTCTTTCTATACTAGGGAAAAGAGCTAGTTCTTTTACTCTTATTAGTATTAAGGAAATATTATTTATTCTAGTTAAAAGTTAGGCTTTAAGATTAACCGGGTTATAAAGAATAATATCTTTCTTCTTTTATATTAGTAAAGAACTAATTACTAAGAGGGAAATATTATTTACTCTAGTTAAGAGTTAGGCTCCGAGATTAGCTAGATTATAAAAAATATTATATTTCTAATTAAGCTTTCTAGTTCTTTATAGTTTAAGAAAATTATTAAATATTAAAAGTAGTATTCTATCTTTATTTTTTAAGAATAAATACGAGTTCTTTACTAGTAGTATTATATTATTTTTATAGGCCAAGTTAAGTAAGCTTAGTATTATATAATAATAAGATTAATATAATAATTAAAGGCTTAAAATTTAAAGAATCTCATATATTAGAAAATACTAAGCTATAAAATAAAATAGAAAGAATACCTTAATCTTTAATATTATTTTGCCTAAGTAATTCTGGCTTAGCTTTATTTTATACCTGTTTTTAATATCTTGTCTTTAATAAATTATACTTTTATACTAGCTATTATAGTATTTTATAAAATATTTAAGGGCTTTTATATTAATATTATAATCTATCTATTCTAGTATATTCTGGAATTTACTAATAAATAAATAGTTAAATTAATAATATAAATATTATAATTTAATTTTTATAAGAAAATAGAAATTATAAATAAAAGATTTAGAAATAAAGCTTTATAATATAATATTTTAAAGCAAGAAAAAGTATTCGAAATATTATATTATAAATATATAATTTCTAATAGAAATAATAAAATAATTAGTAAGATTATTAAAATAGATCTCTAGTTTATTTATATTAATTAAGCTAAATAAAAATAAAGTTTTTAAAAATATAATATAAAATTATATTTACCTAATTAGTATATTTACTATTATAGATCTAATAGAAAATATAGATCTAATACTAAACTAAATATTAATTTAATTTTTAATAGTTTTATTAAGTTTAATATTATTATTAGTTTATTAAAGAACTTGAAATTAATTAGAACTAGTAATTAAATATCTAGAGACTCCGGTATTAATTATAATTCTATAAAAATAATAAGTATTATATTTTAATATATTATTAATTATAAAAGTCTAAATATTTTCTATTAAAAATTTAATAGGTTTTAAGATATAGTTTTTATTTATTATCTAGTATATAAAAGAAAAGAAAATAAGATTATTTATAAGAATATTAGCTATAATTATTAATAAAACAAAAGTAATAAAAGTAGCTAAAAAGCTTTTAATTAAAATAAAATAGAAATCTAAATAATATTTTTATTTTTTATTTATTTCTACTAATAAAGCCTTAAAAGTATTATTTACTAGTTTATTCTTATTATTTTCTTTATTTTCTTTATTTTCTTTATTTTTGGCCTTAATAATATATTATATATAAGTATTACTAAAGTATTTATTAAAGTTATAAATATTTCGGAATCTGAACTAATAAATATTTCTATTTCTAAATCGAGTCTTTTTAGCCTTTTATTTTTCTAATATATATTTCTATAAATAGTATTTGGGCTTCTTATATATAAAATATAATTTCGGGATATAATTATTATAATTATGAAACTTGAAATAGTTATTACGAGTTCCGAAGTTATAACTAAGTTTATATTAATAATTTCTAGAGAAATAATAGCTTAGAAAATTCTAAAAATAATATTATTAATTAGTAAAAAAGGTTTCGGAATTAGCTTATTATTTATTCTTATATATAATAATAGATAATTAGAGCTTATTAATAAACTAGCCAAGATTTATAAAAGAATTTAAAATTATATATTTATATATTTAGAAACTTTAATAAAAAATAATAATCTTATTATAAAAAAATTCGATATTTTATAAATTAGATATAAAACTATATTATAATTAATATAGTTTATTAATTAGTAATTAAATAATTTCAAATATTATTTTTTCCGGGAATTTAGCTATTATAAAAGCTAATATAATAATATTTCACTTATCTAAATTTTAATATTCGAATTTAAGGCCTTTAAAAAAGCTATAAATATTAATATAAGTCTTTTTATATATATATTAAAAAAGCTAGTTACTATAAAAATAGTCTTAAGCTAGTTTCTTTAGTATAATAAAAAAAGCTTATATTAGTACCTCTTATAAAAGCTTTATATATTAGTAGATATTAAGGAAAATAGTAAGTTTATAATTAAAATTATTATTAGATCTATTATACTTTTATTTTTTAGTATAAATCTTAATAACTTCTCTAATAAGTCTTATAATTAAAAGTAATTAGAAAATATTTAGATATAGTTATAATAGTAGTAATAGGGCTAATAGAAATATATTATTTATTTCTAGAGCTTTTATACTAGTATATAAATCTAATAGAAATATAAAATATAATAATAATAAAAATAATAGAAAAAATAATAGTAATATAGAAATATTAAAAATAATAGATTCTAGGTATTTATTTTTTATAAGAATAATAAAATCTAATAAAATTAGTTCCTTAATAAGGTCTAGTTTAATTACTAATAAATTCTTATTTATTTAAATATATTATATATTTTCCTTAATAATAAAAAGTAAAATAGTTATAATAATAAAAATACTAGTATTCTATTATATAAATATAATATTTCCGGAAGTTTAAGCTTATTAAAGTTTCCTTAATAAATAAAGTTCTTAAAATTATATCTAAATAGTTTTTAAAAGTTATTATTAACTATTTTATAAAGAATATATTAAAATAGCTTAATATTTAAGAACTTAAATATTTTATATATTATAGTAATATCTAAATTAATTCTATATTTCTATTTTATTATTATTTCCTTAAAATTATTAGTTTCTATAAATATAAAATAATTGAATTAAATAAATCTAATAAATAAATAATTTATTATAATAAGTTCTATTATTATATATTTTATAAACTTATATCTAGTTTAAGATATAATAATTTATAAGAGGAATAGATTTATAAAAAGAAAAGTTATTATATTTATAATAAGAAATTTAGGAAATAAAATTTAAGAAATAAAATATCGAGATTTCAAAAGAACTTAATAATTCTAAAGCTTAAGAGCCCCAAATATTTAGATAGTTATAAGAAAAGTAATTTTCGTAAAAAAAAGTAAATTTATAAAATAATTAAATAATTAAATAGCTAACTATTTAGTAATTAGTAAGAAGTAGTATTTTTCTTTTTTATAAAACCGAATTATAAATAAAGGCAATTATTATTTCCCTCTTTTAATATAGCTTAATTAGGTTTTAGTAAAATTAAATATCTTTTTCTTTCTATAGAACCGAATTATAAATAAAGATAATTAATAGTTATTTCTTTTTTAATATAAAATAATAGCTTTACTTCTAAAAAACCGAATCTTAAATAAATATAGCTTAATTCTTTTTATTATCTAATCTATATATATAAATAGACCTTATTCTAATCTAAATATAAACTAATTAATATTAGTTTACTAAAAAATATATAATACTATTATATAATTATAGAATACTATTTATATAAATTAGTAAAGTCATTATTTAGAAATAAGAATTATAATATTATAGTATTAATATATAATTCCTAAATTTACTAAATCTAATAATAACTAGCTATTAGTTAAATTACTTATATATAAAATTATATAATTATTACTTATTATTTATATCTCGTTATTTCTAATTACTTTTATATTATATAATTATATTATATAACTATTAATAATTATAGCTATATTAATAATTATATAATCTTTAAATATTTATAGTTTATAGTTTATTTATATTATTTCTTTCTTTTTTTAGCTTTTAGAAATTAATTAATTTTTATTTCTTAATTTTACTTTTTATATATCTTTATTATATTATATATTTCTAGTAAATTAATAATTATTTTTATAATAATTATTTTTATTTTAAATTTAAATATTAGTAAATATTAAATAATATATTATATTTAATTTTATAAAAATAATATTTTAATATTAGAATTATTAAAAGTTATTTTAATTAAAAGAAATCTTATAATATTTATAAAAAATACTTTTATAATTTAAATATTTTAATAATAATATAAGAAGTATTTTTATTTATTTATTTTTTATTTATTAAAAGCTAAATTTAGTTTATATAAATTTCTATATCTTTATATTAAATAAAAATTATTAAATTATTATGATTTATAATAATTTATATTTTAAAAATCTATTAGTATTATATATAATTTTAAATATTATTATTATTAATTAATTTTCTAGTTTTCTTTTAAAAATAACTAATAAATTATAATATATAATTCTTATTTTAAATAATAAGCCTTATATTATATAATAATTTAAAAATAAAAAATAAAAATAATATAATATAATATATAAATTAAACTTACTATTATATTACTAGTTTAGCTAAAATAAAAAAAACTATAATATTTATAATTATATTATAAATATACTTAATATTATATATATATTATAAAGAAAAAGAAAAAATAAGAAAAAAATAAGCTAATTCTTTTAAAGCTATAAATTTATTATTTAAATTATTTATTATTTTATAATTTTAATTATTTCCTTATTTATAAGCTTTATTATTACTAAAATTTAAAAATAAAATATTATTAAGTTTTAATAACTTATATTTAGAATTCAAACTTTTTATTTATTTATATTAAGCTTACAAATTACTAAAAAAGAAATAAAAGTATTAATATAGCTATTTTTTTAAAAGTTATATATATATAATTACGGAATTCGAGATATAAAATATAAGTAATAAAATATAAGTAATAAAATATAAGTAATAAAATATAAGTAATAAAATATAAGTAATAAAATATAAGTAATAAAATATAAGTATTAAAATATAAGTAATAAAATATAAGTAATAAAATATAATATAAAATACAAAATAATAAATAAAGTAATAAAATATCAAAAATATAAAAATACTAGATAAAAATATAAAATATAAAATATAAATATAAATAAAATAAAAAATAAAATATAAAATATAATATAAAATATAAACATAAAATATAAAATAATAAAATAATAAATATAAAATATAAAATAAAATATAAAATATAAAATATAAAATATAAAATAATAAAAAAATATAAAATACTAAAATATAAAATATAAAATATAAAATTAAAATATAAAATATAAAATATAACATATATTATATATTATATAATATATAACTTTATATTTTATAAATAACTTAACTAATAACTAGTTTTTATAGATTACTAAAATTTAGAAATGTATATATTAATATATAATATTATAATTCTTATTCTAAATATTAATTATTTTATTAATTAATAAAATATTTTATAATTATATAATAATATTATATTATTTCTAATAAACTAATATAAATT